>NW_005841974.1:2052019-2052527 GCF_000455745.1 Alligator sinensis | reverse complement strand
TCTTACGTCTCAGGTGGGGGTGTGCTAGGCCCCCTTGGGTCGGTGACGGGGAGTCCTTAGTGGTTGATCAGGCCGCTAAGTTCGCTCTGAAACACGCGTGGAGTTTGCTAGGCTCCACAGTGTACTCAGAGTTCTCCACGAGGTGTGTGTGGAGTTCTCCAACTTGGGCGGAAACTGCTTCAACCTCTTATACGGCTAGCAAGCCAATCGCTGGTCGCCACGTAGGAATAATTTAAAACTGGCCAATAATAATGTGAATTTGCATATGAGTGGCGGGAACTTTTTTCTAAACTGTAATTTTCCACTACTGTAGCATTTGGTTACTGGGTTCAGGCATAGTGGAATTTTCCTCCATGACCTAATTACTGCCACCAGAATGATTGACAGCAAAACTATGCCATATGTATCAAACCCATGGAATTTTCCTCTGTGCTATGTCATTTCTCCTCTGGGCTATACCAATTCTCCTCTGTGCTATAGGCATCTAATTAATGGGTTCTGACAATAT
>NW_005841974.1:2029884-2050073 GCF_000455745.1 Alligator sinensis | reverse complement strand
TTGTTCTTCTGTGGCTCCGCCCTTCTTTTCCGGGTCCCCCGGGCAGCTCATTTTTTTCTTGGCGCCATTTTCTGGCAGCGCTATGCGGCCGGTGCCATTTTTGAGCGTTGGCTCAGAGCCCCCCGCTGCCTGCTCCAGTGACTCCACGCTCGCAGTTTGCAATTGCATTTCTTCTGGGTTGGAGTTTTCTCTCAATAACCCTACTACCATTTGAAATAACATGCTTATTGTGGTGTGGCCCTCCGCTTCTAAGCTTTCATAAAGCTGAGCGAGCAGTTCTTGGCTGCGCGACTGGGGTGTCAGAGCCGGACAGTTGAATTTGTCGGGGCTTATCCCTTTTCCGCCCTCTCGCACGTGCTGAATGCAGCGTGCAAACTGCGCCCATAACATCCGAGTCGGACATCAGGCGCTCCCCACTGCGCCATGGGCAGTTTTTAACTAATTCCAACTCCCTTGCGTCTTCCCCGTATCCCATCCTCGTCGCCATGTCGCCGCCGAGAGCCGCGGCGCGGGGTTCGGGGCCTTAGGAGCCCTAGTTGGTGGGCGGGTACTTGTGACGCTTGGAGTGGAATCAGGTATTGACGCGTTTTGATTGAACAAAAAGGTTGTTTACTTACACTGCTCATACAGTGCAGGCCAGAAGCTTGCTTCGATTACGGTCGTAAACAAAACTTGGGTCGGGCAGAAATTACAAAGTTCATTGGTCGGTCTGCAAATGTGTTCGGGGTGTTCTGACAGCCACTAGAGAAAAGCTGCAGTGATCACTCACAGATACAAACTTGTCATTTAAAGGACTTGTCCAAAGCCAGCAGGTTCTACATATATCTGCTGCAACAACACCCAGCTACCTATAGACCCCTATGGCCCCCTGGAGCATTGAAAATGGTGCCAAAGAGGAGGTGTGGTCACACATTCAGTGAACTGCACAAAATACACAAGGAATAAGCCAAGTCTCTCTGCTCAGTTCTATAACTGGACATGGGCCACAAGGCCTGTTCCAGAGTCAAGGAGGTCCTGCAGAACTCCACTCTCATGGGGCATTTTACCTTTGATTTTTTATAGAAGGAGAGTTCAACCAATGCTAAATTGCTCTGACAATCACATCCCATGTGCCATTCACTTGGCCTGCTCCAATGGAACTCACATGATCAAAGTAATCACTAAAGGCAGGTGTAGCTTCTGAGTGGTCAAGGAAAAAAAAAAGGGGGTAAATAAATTTACATATTATCTGTATATCAGGGAAGGCTACAGTTAGATTTACATACCATCTGCATAACAGGAAGCTAAGGCTAGTTTTTATGAGTAGTGGGAAAATCAGCACTTAAAATGCAGTCTGAAGCTGGCCTACTGAATCTCTTATTTAATATGCATTAGGTGGACCATAATGAGGAGTCTTCTGGCCCACTGGGAGGAAGGCCGCATCCTAACACCCAGGGTACCCTAGCTGCTACAGCAGCATCCATCTCACTGGTCCACACTCCTGTTTAATGCTTTTCCTCCTGACCCCATAAATTTCCCTGTTTTGGGTATGCATAGGACAAGCTTCCAAAGGATGGCTGGAGAAGACCAGTCTGTAAGACTGAATCAATAACATAGTGGTTGGTGCCCTGTGAAAGGAAGCTGCAGAGGTACAGATGTAATCCTCCTTTGGCTGAGGGAGCCTGGAACCAGGGTTTTTTGCTTCCTGAGCACCTCCCCTAACCATGTAGTCACTGGGGCAAAATTTGGGAGGGCCCCTCTTTCTTTTTCCTTGCTTTAACACCCATAAAGTTTTTGCTTAACTACAATTTCAGGGGTTAACCCCAGGTTAAGCCCCAGGTATGTGCACACAGAGCTGTGCGCTGCTCAATAACTGTGTTGATGCTTGTGCGTCACAAATGGCTGGATAACTGTGCTTACACTTGTGCTTAGGTGGCTGGATAACTGCCATTTGGGTGCATAAAGGGAGATAGGTTTCTCCCCTGTGTGTCACCAACTGGAAATGATAACATAGTGAAGATCATGCCCTGTGCTGCTGGGAAGAGGTTCCATGAGATGCAATGCAAACAGCTCGGCAGAAGTCTGAATGTGTGGGAATCTTACTGGAAGGGAATTGGTACTGGTCAGATTACTACAAAACTCTCACCTGGCGGCAAGGTGGTGAGGCTGTGTCTGCCAATGTATTATAATTATAAAATAGTAGGTCTGGCAGGACCCTCAGGAGGTCACACGTAGTCCAACTTCCTACTCAAGGCAAGATTGTCCCTATCTAAACAATCCTAGTTTCTCTAACCTCTTCTGATTCCCCTTCCTAGTCATCTTTTTTTTTAATCTGGCCCCCTGGGCCTCTGAGGAAGAGAGGTATATGTAGCTACAAGAAAAGTAGAAAATCAGATGGAGTGTGGCTCAGTGGGTGTTGCTCTGGCAGACAGATATTGGGTATTCTTGGTACACATGGATTTCCCGAGAGGTGGAGGTGAGTACAGTGGATGCATCATACTATCTTTGCAGAGCCAACATTATCATATTTTGGGTCCTAAAAGCTAGGTATCTCCATTTCTCTATATTATACATGTTAAGCACTATGTTGAATCCAAAAGAAAAAGATGCACTATTTATTCATATATCACATATACCTTTCCCCTAAAAATTACCCTTCCAAAATTGGGGTACATCTTAAGTGGGAAAGCTGATTTTCTCCCCAGAATAGCAGCAGTGGCATTTCTATTCAAGCAGTGCTGAGGGAGTCCATTGACACTGTGGCTTATTATAATTTACTTCAGTGGGGCCTAACCTTATTGACAGGCATGCCACAAATTATCCCACACTCTCCCTGAGCGCCACTCGAATCTTCTTCCCCTGCCCAATCTGTTGCTCTGCTTTTTGCTCCCTGCTGTGTGCTCCCTACCTGATCTGCTGCTCTGTTTGCTGTCCCATCTGCTGCTGGCCTGCCTGTCCTCTCCTTGATTTGCTGTCAGCTTCACACAGGGGGTGCCTTTGCACTTATAGCCATAGGTTAGCCACCCCTGTATTACTAGATTCCTGCTAATTGCTTTTCACTTAACAAGTGTGACCCACTCTCCTTCACTAATCAAGCTACCTGTTCAGCAGTTACACTAAAGAATTTGCAGTTAGCTATTCCTAGTCTCTCTCCATCTATTTCCCAGCCCATGGACTGTTTTTAGCTCTTTTCACAATCCTAGATCCATTCATGGAGTCCAGTCTTCAGCAGCAGCTATAGTTTCAGCTTTTGGTTGAGCAGCCAAGAGGTGCTCACAGTTCAGTTGTGCAACTGTACCTGTTGCATGAGCAGAAAAAGGGAGGGCAAGTGAACTGAAGTTCAGGCTCTGTCCCTGCTGTATGAGCCAATAAATCTGGAAAAATCTTTTTCCTTCACTCTGCCTTTTCACAAACAAGTCTGGTAAGCAAAAAAAACAACCCCCCCCAAAAAACACAGTAGCAGCCCTGGGCACTACCTTTGGGGGAGGGAGGGGGTGCAAAAGCAGTTGTGTCATTATGCCTCTGATGGGAAATTTCAGCCCATAAATCTGTGCAGCACTTGGCTGCTTCTCCTTTGAGAAACATTGGCTTTGGACCAGGAAATGTAAGATGCCTTTGTTACACCATGGCAACAGACACTAAATGATTACCAAATTAACAGTGATGCCCTAACAAAGCCAGGCATGTAGTATGCAGAAATCTGCAAAGAATGAATAGTAGCAAATAAAGGCAAACCTAGAGGCCACAGCACTATTAAAGTCCTGCTGGCCAGAAATGGAAGCCCAGTCGCATGATGCTTTTGGTGCACTTGAGCCCTGACATAGGCCATTCCCCCACCACAGCTGTGCTCTGATTTGGTGAAGGTTGACAGAAGCAGGTCCAGAGACAACACTAACATAGACATCAATGTTCTCTGCAGGTGATGGGGAGAGCCTCATGGGGTTCTCAGAGAAGCTGAAGAAGCTGGCCAGGCTCTGATTGCCCACTTGCTGCAACAGAAATCTCTTGTTAAGGGTCCTCTGTCAGGCAGCTGCAGAAAATAAGGAAGAAATCTTTGAAGGTAGCTAGATAAGGCAGTCCCTTTCCATGGTATGGCAAGGTTTGTAAAGCTTTTCTGAGATTTGGAAGATATTTGAATACTTTTGCTCAGGCCTCAAAGTCTGCTGCGACTCTCTTCAAATGCAAACAGTAAAATGCTAGAAGAGTTGGCCTGTTGCCTACTTAGGATAACTGCATTTTAAAAACTGACTTTTGTCTTTTACAATTGCTATGTGATTTTTTTTTATTTGTTTAATTGTTTTCTTTGTTTTTATTTTATTTTTTAAATTTGTAACTGTTTGGGCTGACCCGGGGGTTTTGGGATAAAAGCCAGAAGAGAGAAAAATTCTCCGGTCTTGAATGTGATTCACATTTACACTTACCTAACATTGATAGTTATACAAATTCAGTGAAATTTCTAGAATGTCATTGTTTCATAATAACAGTTAATTAACTTTTTTTGTAATTAGCACAAATACGTAACCTACTTTGCTAAGTACAGACAGTCAAAAAACCTGAGGCTGAATTGATTCACTGCTTACACATTAATTTAAACTGCAAAAATTAAACTGAGAAACAACTGGACACATTTACCTTTGATTCAGGAAATGCAGTCACATGCCTGCAGTGGCTCAAGCCACAAGCTGGGGAGCGCCGGAGTATGGCTCTCTAGCACTTCCTCTTCCTGCTACCCCTGAGGTCTCTGGGATTTGTGGTCCAGTATCACAGCAGCAGGACTCTGCAGGGTTGCTCGTAACTTCTTCTTCCTGCTTCCAGGTGCCTCTGGGACTTGTAGTCCAGAGTCTCAGCCAGCAGTAACTTTCAGTAAGTTTAGTAGGGCAGCTCTGTACTGGGGGAAGGGAGGGTTAACACCCTGCCCCCCTTGTTGGCCCCAGACCCCAGCTAGGGTTTGCCGGGGGGGGGGCAGTTCCTGTCTCTCTTCTTCCCCCTCCCCCCAAACCCTTCTCTGCTAGAGCAGACAGCACAGCACAGCCCAGGGCTGGAAAGCATGCTGGGATGCTGGGGGACTCTGATTTAACTTGAACCAGGAAGGGGTCTAGGACAGAAGTTTCATTTGACCTAAATCAGTTGCCTGATACTACATTCAGCCAGGTTTATCTTAAACCATTTTCAGCTATTTTGAAACCGGGTTATGCGCACTAAGCTTCTATTCTATTACAGATATAAATCAGTTTCTGATTATTTAAACCAGTTTATGTGTATCTTCTGTCCCTAGCCCTGACTATGAAAGGCTCTTTCTTTCCTATTCTAATGAATTAATGCTTATAATATTTTACCATTATTTGATAGTATTTGACTGGTAAATTGGACAAGTATTTTTGATAGGTCAAATTCCTTTATAAGAGAATGAAAATCATATTGTCCCAATGATAAATTTACCCTGCATATATGTCAGATTCAATATTAAGGAAAACAGCTTTTTCCTTGAATATAAATCAGTAACCACAGATGAAGATCTTAAATTGCTATTGCTCTTATGAAATCCTCCAGGAGGATTAAATATCTAGGAAAGGACCCAAAGGGTTAAATGCATTAAAAATACTAAAATAAAAACTACCCTGAAAAAATATCTGACTTGGTATTTTCACTACATGCACCAGAAATACTGCAAGGACAAAAACCAAGACAGTTGGGGGTTCAATTATAGGCCAAACTGGTATATACATCAGGTGTAATTTTTAGGGTTCTTTTAGAGGCAAAGAGAAGGTAGACATAATCAGAATAGTAAAGTCTTTCTGCTGTAAGGTTAGTCAGTAAAACATTTAAAAAAATGAAGAAAGAACTCAAAGTGCATTTTGAAAAACAATTTCTTGCCATGGAAGATTTGCCATGGGTTTCCAGGGAAAGCTTTTCCCGCTCCCTCCCACTAATGGAAAATGCCTCCAGCAGGGCAGGTATACTGGGTTCATATTGGGAAAGAAACCTGCACTGAACTCTTGAGAACGGGCTCCACCCTGGCAGTACACTCATAGGCCTGAGTCACAGGAGACATGAATCAAGACATTTGCATTTTTTTCTATTGCCGCCTTGAATATGTAAAGGCTCTGGGGTCTTTGGAGAAAAGGAGAGATATAAGCCATGTGTGAATTACTATCAGCTTCAGCATTGGAAGCTGCCTGCCCCCATATGCTTTCCTGATATGCACTTTCCTGATTCCTTAGCATAGTGCAGGGACAGTACACAGAAGCTGTGGCTTCAATTGCTACTATAGGAGATGATCCTCACATTGCAGGTAAGTTCTTGCCACACTTCACTGCATCACTGAGCCAGTTGCACCAGTAGAGACCCATATTTACATTCAGCTTGGGCTTGGAAGTAACAATGAGTTTTATGGGTCATGGCCTACTAGATAGTCCAGGTTAAAAATCAGCTAGGGCCATAGAGATCGATAATCCCCTTGGGAAGTTCATGCAATGACTAGGTTTTGCCAAGCTTGCCTGTTGCTACATTTTTCCTTATTAGCAATAACAACCAAACACTTTCTTCAGGATCCAGCCCCATTTTGTGTAGCTCCTCATGCCCAGCCCTGTACACAGAAGAGTTCACAATGTAATTTGAGTTAGGACACAACGGGCATGTGTAAGAGCTACCCAGAGGAGTGAGGGTAAGGACCAAGGTGAAGGGAGCACATGGCTGCATGGGCCCTCAGTGCTCCCCTAGCATTGGTGGTGCATTGGGGGGAGCATAGAGGGGCATGTCCACCTCCTCCAGATTTCTGCACCAACAGTAGGGCATGGGGCTACAGCCTGGCCAGAGCCAGGGCACAAGCCAAATTTCTGTGCCAATAGTGGGGCATAGAGAAAAGGAAGACGCAGCCAGACTCAGCACCCAGCAGCAGCAGGGATGGTGTGGAGTTGTGCCCCCGCACTGCATTGGCAGTGTGGAGCTGTGCCCTGC
Organism: Alligator sinensis; assembly: GCF_000455745.1. NCBI lineage: Eukaryota > Metazoa > Chordata > Crocodylia > Alligatoridae > Alligator > Alligator sinensis. The sequence goes on along the minus strand of NW_005841974.1, from coordinate 2,043,137 downwards.
CACTGTCAGCACCTACATGTCGCCTATGTCCCCTAGCATGGATCTGGTGTGTATTAGTCATTTGTCCTGGGCTCATACCCCACCACCATTCTCCGTAGGCTACTTACTTTCTGCCTTACAGTACAAGAAGTGGGTCTCAGAAAGAGATCTGAAGGAGGACCAGGTAGCAACAGGATGGAGGGATTTTGGGCAAGTGTTCCAGTAAAGAGGTGGTGAAAGGAATACCAGTGAGAGGCACGTGGGGAAGGCAGACAAATAGCTTATCCCCTTCCCTGTACACATGACAGGCTGGACTCTTAACAGGTTTTAGTGTCATGTTTTCTTGGGCTCCAGAAAATCCAACTCCCAAGCTAGCCTCTGTCTCTTGGCTGGAGATGATGCAAACAGTGGTAAAAGTCATGGAGGCCTGACTTTTATGCCAGCAGATCAGCTAGGCATCTCAGCGGATGTCAGTGTGGGTAGGGCTGTGTGAAGCTTTGGTCTCTGATTCGATTTGATGGAGATTCGGCCCAATTTGGTGGCTGAATCTCCAAATCTGAATCGAATCAGAGGACCCTTTAATCTCTCCAAATTGAATCAGAACCTTCTGAATTGATTCAGAAACATTCGGAGATAGACACAGCTTTAAATGTTTTTTCTGCATACCTCTAGGTAGCAGGAAGCTCATGAACGCTGTGATGCTGGGGCAGATGGAGTGTCCCACAGAAGCATGGGGGGCTCCCCTGTGCACTCGGCAGCAGACCCGGAAGTGGACCAAAAGCACTTCTGGTCCACTTCTGGGTCCACCGAAGAGCGCGCAGGGAGGCCCCATTGTACTCCCCTGGCTTGGCGACTGGTGCCTCCCGGGTCTAGGGGGGGCACCCGGGGTCCCCCCACAGCCAATTGCTGAGCCAGGGGGATGTGGGGGGGCCCCTGCACGCTCCCTGATGGACCCAGAAGTGGACCGAAAGTATTTCCAGTCCACTTGCAGGTTTGCCACTGAGCATGCGGGGGGGAGGGCGGGGGGGCCCACGCTCCTGTGGGACTCTCCATGCACCCCAGCATCTCAGCGATCACAAGCTGCGCCTGGTACCTCGAGGTACGTAGAAAAAATATATAAAGTTGTATCTATGGCCGAATCGCTGATTCTCCAAATCAGCATCAGGTCTTCAGATTTGGCCGAATTGAATTGGGGATAGCTATCTGAATCAATGAATTGAATCACTGTCCCTGATTTGGGCCGAATCCAAATCTGAATCGAATATGGCCCTTTTTGCACACCCCTAGCGCTTGGGTCAGACACTTGACCAGCCCTGAAGAGCTAATGTAGTAGCAGAGATCAGGGTAAATGCCCTGTGTTCTCCCTGGGCTGTAGAAATCTGAATCACAATGGGAAAGATGGAGAAATCTTGAGCTGACGGTCAGACGCAATCACCACAAGTGTGACCAAAACATTGGATATAAGTCTATTGCCCTTTGTGTGTTTCTATGGCAGTTTTCTAGCCATGTAAAGGACATTTGGCACTTATGTACAGCTTGTGGTTTCATTACCCCTGTACTGTAAACACATAAGCATGGGCTGAGCATGGGCAATAGAACATATACTGGGCCAGCCAGGTACATGGCAACATATACAAGCCCATTCTGGATATGTAAGTATAAGTAAGTCATCGAAGTCAAACCAACTAGAGGGAAAAAAAATTCTTGTGACCAACAGGCATTAGACAGGGGAGGTGGGCTTCTTACCCAGGTTTAGCCTTAGTAGCTGAGTGTCTAGGCTCCTGGCCTAGAAAGCAGGAGACCTAAATTCTAGACCTCCCTTCAACCAACAGTGGATTGAGCACAGTGCTTTAACTACTGGGCTACAGGTTAGGCAGTGTTTAATGCCTTGCCTAGCACTCCTTTTGGTGCCAGGAAGAAATAAAAAGCAAGCCTGAGCTTGTGTGGCTCTGTAAAACAGCTGCTGCTATGGATGGGCTGGTGTGCTGCACTCTAGGCTGGACCCTTGCTTCCCAATTGGGGCAGAAACTCCCACACTGTACTACTTTCCATTCATTTTATCCAGTGACTTAAATGCAAGGTGCTAGGTGTGGATCCAGAGGGGCTGCAGTGGGGCAGTTGAACCCTCCTTTGATTACTGCTGCATTATATCAGGCAGCACTGGGGAGCCTTTCTAGCACATCTGAGGGAGTCCAGTCTCCTCTTGTTCCCAGTAGGAGGTTGAGGGACCTGGAGAGATGGAAAGGGGGCTAGGGACAGGGGCAGGCCTGGTGATCTAAAGGGGAATTAACCTCCGCACAGCTCCTGGGGAACGCTTCATCCCCTTCGCTTGCGGCAATGAGGGAGCTAACTGCCCACAGCAGCCAGCATTGAATGGGTTAAGTGGGAGGCTCTGGGGTACCCCTCCTCACACCCCCTCGCAGGGCCTGCACTGCTGCTGCAGAGAAAGAGCAAACTGCCTGCAGGAGGCCAGCGGGAAACAGGGTAAGCAACATGGAGTCCCTAATGGGCTCCCAGGACGAGCACCAAACTCCTGGGCATCAGTCCATCCCCTCCCCCAAACACGGCCCCTGCTGCTGCTGCAGTGGGGGAGCTGTGCCTGCTCTGTGCTTTTTAATTCTGTCCTAGTTCTTCTCTTCCCAGTGGTGTTAATTCCACGTGCGCTGATATTTTACTGCCTTCTCCATCCCACTTCTCCCCTCCTCAGCCCCTGTGCTGCTAACATCGCTTCTCGGCCTCTTGTGGGCTCAGATCAAACGTAGTGGCTTCTTAACCTGGCAGGGGAAATACCATGTATCTGTGTCCAAGAAGGCAGTTTTCCTGAACCGCAGCACAGGAGAACTGCTCTTCTGGCGTGGTTCAGCACCCGCCGAGGTGCAATGGCTTTAAGCCCAGTTTATGGGAATGGGAGTCTCCTCCCTTGCTTGCTCTGAGGGCCTTATGACTAAGGACAAGAAAAACTCAGGGGCATCCAAACCCCAAGCCTCCGGGTCTGGGCCTGCAAGTAGGATGCCCGCCAAAGGATTTGGAAACATCTGAAGCCTGAGGTGTGGGTGGAGGATGTTTGCCGGTTACGGTTATGGACTTTTGGATTTTGAATTAGTTTTGGCTAATTTGGCCTCGGCTACAAATTAAACACAAAATATATTTATATATATCGATATAGATATATAGATATCTATCTATCTATAGATATAGATATATTCCTGGGAGGGGGTGAAGATTGTGCACCCTCTGCAAAGCTCCTTGGGGAAGAAAGGGGATTGCTGCATGCACAGCTCTTCCCCCTGCACAGCCAGCCAGGCTCCACACCTGCCTCTGGCTGCACAAAGAGCAGCATCAGTGAAAGCCCTGACTTGCCTTTAAAGGCAGTAGCTTGAAATTTAAGGTGTCCTAGAGCAGGGGTGTCAAACATAGGGCCCACAGGCTAGATCTGACCCATGAAGCCATATGATCTGGCCTGTGGGTCTGTGGACCAGCCTCATGCATGGGGCACATGCTAGCCCTGGCCCTTTGTGCTGCACACAGCATAGGTGGTTGGTTTGCAGTGTGTGCATGTGGCACCCTTCCCAACCGGCTCTGTAGCGCATGGAGCCGATCCAGCCCATGCGGTATGCAGCACACAGCCCCATAGCTTACTCCGCACATATTGTGGGCTGGACCCAGTGCTGCATGGAGGACTGGCCCCAGAGCTAGTGTGCAAGGCCTGTCTGGTGCCCATGCCCTGAACTGACACCTCTGTGGTGTTCAGTGCCGGGTCTAGCCCAGAAATCACATGCAGTGCAAGCCCTAGAGCGGGGCTGGACACTGTTGGCTTGGCATGCAGGCTGGACTCAGTACTGTGGGTACTGCATGTGGCCCGGGAGCAGTCCCAATCAGGCTGACTGACCAGCCCTGAGACCCTTATTGGACGTGTGCATCTGGATGAGTTTACCATCTCTCCACACATGACCCCCCCCACAGTCCCTTTCATTACACTGGCCGCATCTACACAAGACACTGCCTATGCAGTTGTTACTGTACAGTAGCGCCGACGAACAGCTTTTTTGTTACACTGACTATGCAGTATCCCAAGACTACTGCATAGTAGCACTGTGTCATAGGTTCTGCCATGTGACGTTATGGTAGTCTTGGGGTACTGCGCAGTCAGTATCTTGTGTAGATGTGGCCTCTGCAGAGAAAGTTGTTGCAGTCCCGCACCTTGTAGGTCTCACTCGGTTGTGCTGCTATTTACTGTTCTTGAGGCTGAAAGTTACTGTAAAGTCAACATTGTTTTAATGCTTGTCTTTTTCTACTGCAGGGATTGTCAACTGGGGGTACATGTACCCCTGGGGGTACTTGGAAAGGTCCTAGGGGGTATGTGCGGGCGGGTGGGGATGGAGTGCCGCCACCCATCGCCCCATGCAGCTGCCTCCCAGAAGCAGGGCCGGGTGGGTGGGGGGGCAGGGCACCGCTGCCCCTCTGTGAGCTGCACAGGCGCTGCTTGTTCAGCTTGACGCGGGTGGGGGGTGAAGCGCACACATGACAGCCGCCACCACCACACACCGCCCCATGCTGCTGCCATTCCACAGCCGGCCGTACCCCTGCTCTGTGTCTGGCTGCTGGAGGTATACTTATTAAAAAAGGTTGAAAACCCCTGCTCTACTATACTGTGCTAGATTTTGTTTTAGGCAGACAAGGTTATTTGGATAAATCTTCTATCTTTTATTAGACCAACTCAAATAGTTGGAAAAATTCTTAGCAAGATTTCAGGGATAAATACCCTTTGTCAGGCTGAGGAAGCATCTGCAGTTGGTGTGTGCTCTTCGTGGATGGAATGAATAGTAAAGAAGCCGGCTGGAAGAGCGCATACCAACTGCAGATGCTTCCTTAGTCTGGCAAAGGGTATTTATCCCTAAAATCTTGCTAAGAAGAATGTTTCCAACTGTTTGAGTTGGTCTAATAAAATATATCAGATTTACCCGAAGAACCTTGTCTGCCTATGTTCTTAGACCAACACGGCTACTACTTATACCCTGTAACATGGAAGATTTTGTTTTAGGAATCTGAATAAGAGGTGTACATTTAATTTAGTGACTAATGAAACAATGTCTTTTGATAATTACTTGCCATTTGGTGTGTTTTTTATAGCAAATGGATCCACATTTCAATAAATTTGAATTTTTATTTTCCTTTGATTTTAAACTGAATAGCCCCTGTGTCCCTAGCAAAGCTTCTAGTTTATTTGTAATGGAAAAACAGTATGTGTTGTGTTATATGTGATGGCAGTCCACATTATCTGCACCCCACTTTTCAAAATTTTAGATCTGCATATGCAAGCACGGTGATGGGAAGCTGAAGATAAGAGGTTTAAAGCCCTCCCTGGGGCAGGGAGCCCTAAAACCTGGGTTTCCTGCTTCCTGGGCCACTTAAAAAAACCAAAAAACAAAACACTGCTCTTTCCTTCCTTACCCTAATTATTTATCTGAGCATAGTGTATATTTCTATATTTGGCTTCATGGAGCAGGATTGGAGGGGTGAAAGTAGGGATTGTGTACAAGTGCTTGCAGATATAAAATGTAGCCAGGACAAGGGGAATTTCCAATCTATATTTGGCTTCATGGAGCAGGATTGGAGGGGTGAAAGTAGGGGTTGTGTACAAGTGCTCGCAGATATAAAATGCAGCCAGGACAAGGGGAATTTTCACTGGGAGATGCACACAGTTTGAAGAAGCCTTTGAAGCTGGTGAACAGAAAGCATGAAAATGCCAAAATCTTGGAACTTCAGTGAATGGTGGTGGCTGGGCTTGTTCTGTAAGCATCCTGTTGTCCTGCCCCCACCTCCTGCAGTCTCCATAGACATCCCCTGCCCTAGAGGGCCTTTCTAGCCCTCCTCTTTTTTCCTCCATGCCTTCCTTTTCTCTATAATTCATCCTCAGGATATGGAGATATTTTAAAAGAAAAGAACCCTGCCCCAAGCAAGCGTGGTGTGCTGAGCCACTAATGGCTTCATGGCTTTCATGGACCAGAGGAGTATCATAATTATGCAGTTAAAAGGCACAAGGTCTGAAATCCTCTTAGATTTAGGCTTTGTCTGTCTTTTGCTTTCATGCAGGGCCAGAGGAGAGAGGCTGATCTGGGGAGCCTTGCATTAGTTTCCTTTCACAATCTAATTGAAAATGTCACTGTTCAGATTCAAGAGGAGCTCAGGGACTGGAGCAGGCTGCGTGCCCTTCCCCCCATACATTTTCTTAGTTGTCTGCGTATCTGTCTGCAGTCTAAAGGGCCCTTATATAATAGCTAATCCATAGAAGAAGGATTGAGGAGGGGGAGATCTGGCCTCCATCTGTGTATTGTTGTGCAGATCTGGAACTGATGGGGGGGATGGGGGACGGAGGGGTATGGAGAGAGCCTGGGCAGTGACAGCCGCTTGTAGCTAATCTCTCCTGAAGGGTCTTTGATGAGCAGGGAGCCTGGTTTTCTCAGTTTAAAAATTGCAAATTCTCTGATTAACCCCCCCCCCCCCCAAATTCGTGATTAAAATGAAATGCCACTATATATATGTATCAATTGAACACAATGTTTTATTGATATATTTATAATTTAAAGCAATTTGGGAGCCTATCAGTGCCTTAATCACTATAATAAAATAAATTCTAAGGACCTATAAATTTTGGTATTTGATTTTGGGTTTTTTATCATAGAAAATCAGAGCTCCCCGTGCTCCCTTCACTCACCAAGGCACAGGTCCAGGCCCCTCACTCCCAAGGCACAGCTCTCTAGGTGTGCTGGTGCCCCTCACTCTCAGCCCCAGTCTTGCCCAACTCCATCCCTTTGGGGACCTCAACACCCCTCCTCCTCCCCACTTACTTGCAGGGAGCTGCTCTCCAGGATGCGTGATAGCTGCCTGGTATGCACATGGAGCCCCCTGCCTGACTGCTCTTCTCCTACTCCCCCCAGCCCCTTGCAGGCTGGAACTGAAAAATCTGCATGTTTCTCTGTGAAAATGAAAAATCTGTGTTTTTCTTGGTTGAAAGGGAAAAGGTACATTTTTTTCCGCTGGAAACAGAAAACCTGAATCCCTGCTAATGAGGTGCTTTGGGTTGGAACAACCTCACCCATTTGATTCCAGAGGGCTCCCAAAACCACCTTTCCAGTCTGCTCTAATGGTACCCCATAATCCAGCCATCAGGCCCAGGAAAGGGCAAGCTGTTCAGCCATTTGCATGAGACATTGAGGATTAATGGAAACACTTTTATCTGGGAAGCAAAATAGTTCCCATGCTGCCACAGTGGGGTTTACTGTGTATGTAGTGCTGGCTCGGGTACTGCAGGCAGCCACCTGCTGCACTTCACTCCTGAAGAGCTGATGCTGCCTCAGCTCCAACAGTGTAACACTGAGCCCAGGCCCAGGTGGATTCAGCATGGAAAAATGGGGACTTGCAGTAGCTTTGTCGGCCCCGTGCTGCATACTGAAGCCATTCAACAGGCTCTGCAGTAGGTTAATGCTTTATGCCTATGCTGCATATTGGCTAAACAATGTAAAATTTCCACAATTTTGAAAACTGATCAATGATATAACAAAATGTAAAGAACTAGCTAAACACCAGGTGCCTTGCCTCCATTGCTTAGAGGCCTGCTCCTGGAACTGAGAGTACTTGCTATGTTTGAGTCGTGGCAGAAATTCTCACAGCCCCAGGTCCAGCCTAGAAAATCCCCATGCTGCTGCACATGCCGCTAAATTCTTTCTCTGGAGCAGAAGTATGGTCAGAGCTGAGATGTGAGTCTGATAATCTGTATATCCAGATCAGGTGGGGTTTGTTCCTTTCAGCTATATTTTTAATTGATGGCAGATGCCTAGAGCTTGGGAGAGACATCCTTACTGCTTAACATTCAAATCGATATTAAAGATCATGTTATTGGCATTCCTCCTCTCGGTAGCATTGCTCCCTGCATCAGACCCTTAGTACCCGCCCAGTCTTGCATTGTTTGAGGGTTCCAGCAGAGGAAAGGACCTGAGCAATCAGTCCCTCTCTGGTGGATGAAAGCTCAGATCTGTAACTGGAATGGAGGATGCAGCATCCTTGTGATGGAACTTGCCTTTTGGCAGTGGTATTGGTTACCTGCATTTCCACAGAAGCACGCTTTATTTGTATGACAGGCAGCACACTTGAGGTCCTTTAGCCCCTTATCAAGGAGTTTTATTATGAGCCTATAAGGCAGGAGACATGGGGACTAGACAGTTGCTCCAAACCAGGTGCTGCTCACAGCTGTTCAGAGAGCTGTTGTTCCCCTCCTGTCTTCCTTTCAAAGGCCTCTTCAGTCAGTTTGTGGGATACTTTGACCCAGGCAACTTTCCATATGTGTGTCAGTATTTGTTAGCATCAGCTCCAAGCCAGATGAGCAAATAGGCCAGCTGCATCTCAAAGGTCAGCTGCATCATGGCTCTGCTCCCCAGACACTTCTTCCTGGTTAATCCAGAGCAGAAGAAGTTAAAACAGGATGTTCAAATCCTGGAGTAGCCTAGTGGGGTAAGTTCACATGTGACTTGGGAACTGCCCAGGGCAGTGTGGAAATTACCCAGCAACCTGAGCACAATAGTATCTCAGGAGTATCTCGGTACAGGGCAAGTTACATCCCAACAAGTGTGCACTGATAGCGCTGTAGCAGAAGCTCTGATCAAGGCTTCATCCCAATCAGCTAAAATATGTTGAAAGGCAATCTGTTTCTTTCCTCCATGGCATTGAAGCATTGGCTGACAAAATACCTTTGATCCTGTGACTAGTTAGTATTTTGTTGCTTCTTCCTGTCTTTCCCCTTCTTGGTAGCAGAGAGCCCTTATGATAAAAGTTCCTTGTGTTAAATTCCTGCTCTTCATTTCCCAACCCTTCACTATATAGCGTGGGCAGCCCATGCGCTCACAGGGCAGGTCTACAGAGCACAAGGTTCAGGACCAGAACTAGTTAGTACTGGTAAATGCAGCCATCAAGTTTGTGGCTTGGGTGGCAGCATGCACAGAGCATGCAAAAGTATCTCTGCACAGCACTGCCTTGTGCAGTGCACATGTAAATGCATTTGAATTGAGAACAAGACATGCCAATAGCAGGTAATGGCAGCTGATCTTTGATTCTTTCTGGGCTATATTAACTGTAACTATATTTACTGCACACTAGTGCCAGCGCACAGTTTTTTGTGACGATCACTGCACAGTAGCCTAATAACACTGCCCAGTAGCTTAGCATGGTTTTTGACCAGCCAGTTACTGAGCAGTGTTATTAGGCTATCATGCAGTAAGTGTCTCTCGTGTAGATGCGCCCTCTTTCTCTCAATGATTGTCATTGTTTCTGGACTCTTGCTGTGAGTTGGGTGCCTGGTCGCCTTTTCTGTTCTCCCTCCTGTGTTGAAGATTTCTTTCTAAGGCGTTTGAGACTCTGGAATTCACTCTGGGTCTTGGTGTAAAATAATCTGAATTCAGTTGTTCTCTGTGGATATTGCAAAAGATAACTGATTGACAGAGAAGTTGGTGAAGACAGAGGGATGTTTCCTTTATGGTGAAAGGGTTTCTGGTGGGCTAAGTTTCTGTAGGTTTGATAGTTGCAATGCTACTGAGATTTAATTATGCTTGTATATAATTAATTATATTAGCAAGTCCAGAGGCTTACATAGGCATCTTTATAATTTTAAATCTAGATACATAAATATAATGAGTAATCAGGTCTGTACTGCAGTCCCCTCCCCCCACCCCAACACTGCAGGTGGCTTGCTGAGCACAGCATCTTCCCCATACATAGTAGCAGGCAGCCTGGAGCTATGGCTAGTCCCGGCAGCACCTGCTAGGAGTGAGCAGGACCCAGCAGGTGTATGTTCTTGGCTCAGTGGTGTCCTGGCAGGGATGGTGCTGTGTAGACAGGCACAAACCTGGCTCCCTGCTCTGTGGCTACTGGAAGAGCCCAAACTGTCATGCTTCCACCCTTCAGCAATCAAAGCAAGGGCCTGCCTGGTATGCTGTTTTGATGGTTGCCTTTTTTTTTTTTGCTCTTGTTGGGGCAGTGCCGAAACTGAGGAGGCAATTTGCATTCCTGAGAGCAAGGTGTACCTGGTGACAGGGGAGGAGCTCTGCAAGCACAGCCTTGTGAAATCAGCCAAGCTAAGAGTCATCCCTAGGCATGGGCCCTTGTGTAGGGTGAAGGGGCTTAAGTAGGATATAAGTGGTGCAAAGACTTATGGGTGTGTTTCACCCTGGGAGGACACATGGAGCAATGAATTGTGCAGAGGCCTGCAAGAAATGCTGGTTTCAACATTTTTGCAAGGGGGAGAGCTGTTGCAGTCATTGGCAGCGCGTGCCTTGTTGCTTATCGGATCTCACCTTTAGTCGGTGGTCCCCAGATTTTGCTGACTGGTTCTGGCTCCCAATACTGAGAAGTAGCATTCTGCAGGCAGTTTCAGCTTTTTATTTTTGGGGGCCATAAGCAATGTCGGAGGGTCCTGTAGGCAACACTCTGCCAGTGAGCCATGAGCTGGTTCCCATGCTGTAGATGGGCAGTAGCATTGCTCTGTCACAGAGGTGTTAGAAGGATTTAAGTGCCCAAACCACTAAACTATTGCAGCTAAAAAGCAATAGCGGCACTCCTCTCCCTGGTGTCTAATATGGGCTTTGGCCAGAGAGAATATTGTGACTTGTGCTCACCCAGTTATGCATATCCAAAACCACATACCTTCCCAGCCAGCGTGCAGCCCACTGTGCATGCTCATTAGTGATGTGGATATATAAGCATCCAAACTGCATGCATGGGGACTAGAATCTCAAACTGCTTAAGTGCCAAAAAGGCAGTTAGGCAGCTGGAAAACTGCCATTTGGGTATGTAGAGTGAACTAGGATCCTGCCCATATTCTTCTCCTCCTCCCCTCCCCTAGTAATAGTATGACTTCTGTGTAATAATGTGACTCCAGGAGCTGGTGCTTTAAAACCCCCCCAAATATTTCAGTTCACAACAGTATTGGAAGCCCAACAAGAAGCTGTTCTGATGTAATGGTAGTACAAGAGGAATGGCAGCAGACCAATGTGGAGGCATAGGGAGCTTCTAGGATGCCTCAAATGGAAAAGGAAAATATACAGGCAATGGGAAGACAGGCAGGCCACCAAGGAAGCATTCCAGAAAATAACAAGAACTTGCAGGGGGGAAAAAAATCATGATGGCAAAGGTAAAAAAGAGCTTCACTTGGTGAAAGAAGTTAATGACAACAAGAAGAGGTTCTATGACTACGTTGTTCAGAAAAGAAAGACCTAGGAAATTGTAGGTCTGCTTAAATAGCCAGGACAAACTCTTAACAAAAGACGCAAAGTAGACAGAGCTTCTCAACAACTACTTTGACAGTCTCAGTTTTCATAAAAATATTAACCGGCACCCTGACAAACTGAGGGATGAAATAAATTAAACAGAGAGCTTTTGATGGATTTAAATGAATTCAGGTAAACAGAGCCTGTTGAACTTCATCCCAGGGTACTGAAGGAACTGGCATGGGAGATCTTGGAGTCCTTGGTAATATTTACAGATTCACGGGAAACAGGTGGGGTGACCACCTTTTAAAAATATAAAGCGGGACACATGCCTACCTCCTGCCCCTCCCCCTCCACTGGCGGCACGGCTGGAGCGGAGCCAAGCGGGGCAGGGGCAGATATGGACTGCCCGCTGTGGGCTCTTGACTGCCGCCCTGCTGCCTTTCCCCCCCGGATCCCCGCACCAGCCACGTGCCCCCTGCCTGTCTAGCAGCAATGGGTGGCACAACTCCATACCAGCCTGGCTGCTGCTGGGCGGGCAGGGGGCGCATCGCCATGGCTGCGCAGGGCCCCCAGGGGGAGGGCAGCAGGCAGGGAGAAGCTGTGGTGCGTGGCCAGCCGGACACCGATGGGGGTGGAGCGGGCGTGTGGCACATGGCTAGCTGGACACCGATGGAGAGGGGTGGCACACGGGCAGCCAGATGGCATTTTGGGCTGGAGCCACCCCCCTGCCTGGCTGGAGCCATGCTCCCCATCTCTCTGTGTCTGCACAGGGGGCATGGCTTCAGCCCAAAATGCTGCAGCACACCTGGATGTGCCTGATGGCACACCAGTGTGCTACTGCACACCGGTTTGGAAATGCTGCCCAGAGGACTGAAAAAGCATCAGTGTAGCATTTCTCTTTAAAAAAGATAAAAAGGAGGACCCAGGGAACTATAGGCCTGTTAGTTAATATCTGGGAAATTACTGGAGTATATCATAAGGAAGTCCATTTGCAAGCATCTAGAAAATGAAAGGCTTATTACAAACAGCCAGCATGGATTTACTATGAACAAATTATGCCAAACAAACTTGATCTCCTTTTTCAAACAGATAACTGGTTTGTTGTTGGGCAGATGAAGGGAATGCTGTGGATATAGTGCATCTCGGTTTCAGCAGGGTTTTTGACAAAGTCCCGCATGACCTTCTTATAAACAAATTAGAGAAACGTAGGCTGGACAAAACTACTACAGGGTGGATAGACTACTGGCTCAGTAGCCCCAAGCAAAGGTTCATTATGAATGGATCCATGGAAGCATGGCATGAGGTTTTGAGTGGAATCTCACTGGGGTCTGCCCTGGGCCCTGTCAGGGTCCACAGAGGTGTTAGGCCTAGTGGTTGGAGCCAGGGGTATTACCGGCATCTGTAGTTAGGGGGGCAAGCCAAAGTCAAACTGAGGTTCATGCGCTGAGCCAAATGAGTTACCAGAAGCAGATGTCAGGAAGGAAACCAAAGTCAAACCAGAGTTCACATGTCATGCCAGCGGCATTTCAGGGGTTTGTGGCTCTTTTATGGGTGCACAAAACAAGTCCTGCCATATGTTTCACTCCTTCCCCACTAAACCCAGTGTATCTAAGGCAGGGTAGATTTGCACCTGAGAGACTAACTAAATCAGATGCATAAGCTTTCAAAAACAGTGGTTTACTTCTAATGAAGAAACTGGACCTTTTCAGCCTCCGCAAGAGAAGGCTGAGAGGCGACCTTGTGGCTGCCTATAAGTTCATCACGGGGGCACAGAAGGGAATTGGTGAGGTTTTATTCACCAAGGCGCCCCCGGGGGTTACAAGAAATAATGGCCACAAGCTAGCAGAGAGCAGATTTAGATGGGACATTAGGAAGAACTTCTTCACAGTTAGAGTGGCCAAGGTCTGGAACGGGCTCCCAAGGGAGGTGGTGCTCTCCCCTACCCTGGGGGTCTTCAAGAGGAGGTTAGATAAGCATCTAGATGGGGTCATCTAGACCCAGCACTCTGTCCTGCCT
>NW_005841974.1:2015346-2029873 GCF_000455745.1 Alligator sinensis | reverse complement strand
TCTCTTTCCTGCATATGCAGGGGGTCGGACTCGATGATCTATTGAGGTCCCTTCCGACCCTAACATCTATGAATCTATGAATCTAAGAAGCATCTACTGAAAGCATATGGATGTCTGATTTATTTAGTCTATTGGGTGCAAATCTACCCAGCTTTCTACCCTTCCTAGATCTGCAAGGTGTATGGACATCGGGGATGTTCTTACTTTTGCCAACCACATGAAAGCTACCTTCAGATGGCAGGATTCCTTCAAAGTGAAATTCCTCTGTTCCTTTGCTTGTAAATAAATGTCACCCTCCTTTTATCAGACGGACTGTGCTTACAGCTGTGGCAGGGACAAGTGATTGGAGGGTGTCAGCTGGTAGGTGCCAGGGGTTAGTGCTGAGTCCTCAGGTAGGGCTGTAGGCAGCACTTTTATGGCACCTTTTCCTGATTGTGTGCAGAGAGCTCTGCCCAAAAGGACCCATTTCATCCTCATGTCAAGAAGTGATTTCACTGGGGAGAGGAAGACACTACATATTCCCGGCCCAGCCCTGCATCTAGCGGGCTTTAATCCTCATTTGCAGCATTCCAGCTACCTGGGTTGTTCCCTAGGAACAGACTGGGGTTTTCAGGCTACCTGCTGCTATATAAGTGGCCACAAGGACCTTTGTTAAGAAGGCTCCTTCACACATATAGTGTTGCTGGATCAGCTGTAGGGGACGTAGGTAGCGGAATGACAAGGTAGAACAGCTCTAAGCCTGCTCTGATAGATGCAGGGAGGGAGGGAGAGGGAACAGCATCTGGCCACAAGGAGCAGATGGCTACCCCAAGCCCCAAGGGAAGGTACAGGAGGTATGGAGGAGGGCCAGGAGCAAGAGGTTATGATGGCAGCAGTGTCCAGTGGGAGGAGCTGTGGAAGCAGAGGTTTGAAAGGGAAACTCTGACACATGCAGAAAAAAAAACAAGCTGTTACCATCTGCACTCTCCATTTTCACACTACATTTCAGAAGGACAATTTGTCCAGTGTACACAAAGCTGTTCCACAGGCAGGGCCATCCCTAGAGGGGTGCAAATCGGGGCGACTGCCCTAGGACCCGTGCTTTGGGAGGCCCCATGGAGCCAGGCTGGCTTTGTGTCCAGCTGCTCGCCATCCCCCCTCCCCTCCCCTCCCCCTTCCTCCCCTCCCGCCATTCATGTCCAGGCCCCACACCCTGCTGTGGTCATTTCTGTCCACAGGCTTCTCTCTCCTGGGTGGGGAATCCTTAGCTTTTCTTTCTCAGAAACTCTCCCTTTCCTTATCAGCCAGGCTTTGTGAAAGGACGGATCTGTACCCTAAATCCTGGAGGGCATATTTGTCCTGCCTTCAGGCTATAGCATGAACAATGAGTGTATTCATGCTACATTGATACTTCTGTTCACTAGGGTGTGTCTGGTTTACACACACGTGCCCCATGTGTCAGCACCATGTGTCTCACTTGGCACAGATGCCATTTACTCCCTTACCTAACCCATTGCTAAATGCGAGCAGGAAGCTTCTTGAACTCCCATGCAGCAAATGCTTTCTTACAGGACTGAAAATAATCTATCTTTTTGCTGGGTGCCACACGGTTTTCTCTTCTGGGGAACAGGCTCATTCCAGGACAAACAGCATGACAGCAACTCACAGCAAAGAGGGAAAAGGATACATTTTATTGCAGTTCCACCCAGTACTCCCCTTTGGTGCTTGTCCCACTTTGTGTTTACTAGACCTCAGCAAACAGTATCAGGACTGTACTCCAGTGACCCCCGCCCCAGAGCCAGAGCCAGAGGCTGGATTGCTATCTCTCTCCTCCTTTAAAGTTCAAATATGTATTTGAAAGAAAATAAAAAAATGGCTTTAGAGATCTAGGACAGAATTCTGTTTCCCTCTGTGGTTCTAAAAGGGATTTACCCATCTATGTAGGTGTGCATTTGGCACTTATGTACAGTTTACTCCTGCAGGAAACCAAGCCATTGCCTCTTGCATTTAAGAGTTATTGGATAAAATGGATGGAGAGCAGTACATTGGAGGAGCAAAAATTCAGGTTAAAGCCCAGGGTCTGCTCTCTTTTTAAGTGATATCCCTCTTATTAAGCCACACACCCTCTCCCTTGTTCTCTTCCTCCTGCCCTCCCCTATCTCTCACTCTTGGCTGCCCAGGGGGCCTGCAGTGTGGTAGTTAGAGTACTGTGCTGGGAAGTCAAAGAAACATAGATACCAACCCCCTTTGAAGGGGTGGCTAGAACGTGGTTCTCATGCATACTGGGCATATGGCCTACCTGCTTAGCTATTGAAACTAAAATAAGGCAGGGCTGCCTCCTCCAGTATCTAATAACTTCCATTCATGGGTTTTCATTCAGCTACAATTTTACATGCTTACACTGGGTAGGTATACAGAGCAGCATAACTGCCCAGTCAGTACATAGCCCACGGACATTTGGCAATATTTGCACCTATGCTTGTGCTACACTACATGAGTTACAGAGGGCAATTGAATCCAAACTGCGCAGATTGGCAGGGTCTGTGGGGGGTTCTTGCCTTACTCTGTAGTATGGGGCATAGTCCTTTTCCTAAGATCTTCTGAGCATGTATTAACAAACTTCTTCCCTGTCACTGCAGTAGCAGGGCATTGGCAGTGCCCTTGTTTTCCCTGCTTTTATTTATGACATGTCTTAGGGCGGTGGTGTTCAATGTTTTTGCTCTGCAGGCTGGATGGGCAGTGTCCAGTCCATCTGTGGGCCAGATCTGGCTGATAGGCCCAAACTGATGTTCAGGGCAGGCGCAGCATGGCCTCATCCAGTAGCGTGGATTGGGTGGGGGTCAACCTGGCTCTGATTCATTCCTTTGGGCACAGTGGCGGATTAAGATTTATTGAGGCTCTGGGCAAGCAGAAAATTGGAGGCCCTCCACCAGGTGAAGGCAGGTTCCCTCTGCACCTGCCAGGGGGCTGCTGCTGGGCCCACCTGGCCTCCTTGATGTGTCTGGGGTGAGCTGGGGCTGGCTTTGTGCAGGGGAGGCACGAGTTTCACTCCCAGCTGCCTGCCCGCCCACTCCTCTGCTGGCTTGGGCAGGGTGGGATGGAGCTGTCCTGTACTGCCCCCAGTGGGGCTGTTGCTGGCAGCTGCCCACAGACAGCAGGGAGCGGGAATGGGGATGCCCATGGGGTTTCTTGGGCCCCAGGAAGCTGCTGCCACCTGCAGGGAGTCCCACACATGACCCTAGCCCCTGGCCCTGACCCTGGCCTGGCTGGAGCAGATGAGGTACACGCTGTCCACTCCGGATGCCTGCGGCCAGGATGCCCTCTTGGGCTGTGCTGCCTCTAGTACCCAAGGGGGCTCCTGATTGGCAAGAGCCCCTGGGTCTGGGTTCTGCAGGCCTGTGTGTTCATCTGCCCCTGCTTGGGCAGAGGGGGCATGGTCCAGCCCTGATTCAGCCAGGTGAGAAGAAGGGGGCATGGCCTGGCCCCAGCCAAGCTGTGTTGGGGAGAAGCTGCCTGGCCACATGGCCTGACCGCAACCAAGCTGTGCAAGGGAGAAGTTATGGCCTGGCCCAGATCTGGCTGTGTAAGGGAGGGAGCATGGCTTGGCCTTGACCCAGCCATTTGGGGCTTGGGAATTTTGCAGTGGGTGAGGTGTGGCAGTATTAATAATCACTTCTTTCCTGCTGCCAAATTTCCCAGCTTGTGGAGAGCCCCGCAGGCTGGATGCCATAGCTCAGTAGGCCTGATGTGGCCCCTGGGCCAGGGGTTGAGCACCCCTATCTTAGGGTGTTTTTCTTGTTTTCGGCATTGTGCCTTATAGCTGTGGAAGGGGGTTGAAGTGGAGGTTTTAGGGATTCCTTGAGCTAATGAGTATCTGAGACCACAGAGGACTGGACTCTTGAATATGGCTCGGGCATACAGGGATGAAATCAGGAAGGCCAACGTGTAATTGGAATTGCAGCTAGCAAGGGACGTGAAGGGCAACAAGAAGGGTTTCTACAAGTACGTTAGCAACAAGAAGGTCAGGGAAAGTGGGTCCCTTACTGAATGGGGGAGGTGACCTAGTGACAGACGATGTGGAAAAGGCTGAAGTACTCAGTTCCTTTTTTACCTCAATCTTCATGGGCCAGGTTAGCTTCCAGACTACTGCACCTGGCAGCACAGTTTGGGGAGAAGGTGAGCGGGTGAGCAGCCCTCAGTAGTAAGGCTTTTGATATGGTCTCCCCCAGCATTCTTGCAGGCAAATTAAGGAAGTACAGGTGGATAGAAAGCTGGCTGGATCATTGGGCTCAATGGGTAGTGATCAATGGCTTGAGGTCTAGTTGGCAGTTGGTATCAAGTGGAGTGCCTCAGGGGTCAGTCCTGGAGTTGATTTTGTTCAATATCTTCATTAACAATCTGGAAGATCATAGAATCATAGAAATGAAGGGCTGTAAGGGACCTCAAAAGATTGTTGAATCCAACCCCACCCTGCTCTGAGCAGGAACACTGCTGAGATCAAATGATCCCAGCAAAGTGTCTGTCCAGTCTCCTCTTGAAGACTTCCAAGGTTGGGGACTGCACCATCTCCTTGGGAAGTCTATTCCAGATTCTGGTCACCCTTACCATAAAGAAGTTCTTCCTTACATCCAACCTGAAACCATCCTCTAACAGTTTATGGCCATTGCTTCTTACTAGGGAGCGCTAGGGGCATCCTAATGAACAGTTTTTCTTCCAGTTTCTGATAT
The DNA here is from genome assembly GCF_000455745.1 of Alligator sinensis. Classification (NCBI taxonomy): domain Eukaryota; kingdom Metazoa; phylum Chordata; order Crocodylia; family Alligatoridae; genus Alligator; species Alligator sinensis. Next base: position 2,025,167 of record NW_005841974.1, on the reverse strand, counting down.
TCATCCCTTGCATACTTTTGGATGGCCACCAAGTCCCCCCACAGTTTTCTCTTGCCCAAGCTAAACAGTCCCAGATCCGTTAGTCTTTCCTCATAAGGTTTGTCTTCCAGACCCTTAATCATTCTTTTCTGTACCCTTTCAAGATTCTCCACTTTTTTGAAGTGCAGCGCCCAGAACTGGATACAGTATTCCACCTGGGGTTGCACCAGTGCCAAGTATCACTTCCTTAGCCCTGCTCACAACACATCAGCTAATACATCCCAGTATGCTATTAGACTACAGTGTCTCACTGGCAGCTTATGTTTATCCTGTGATCAGCCATAACTTCAAGGGCAATCGTGCTGGCTGGGACATCTCCTCCTAACCTATATTCATGTCACTGGTTATTTCTCCCCAGATGAAGTGCTCTGCATTTACCCTTATTGATCTGCGTCCAGTTCTTCTCCACCTACCTTTCCAGCTTGTCCAGGTCCAGTTGGATCTGCATCCTATTCCCTAACGTGACCGCTTTTCCCCATAACTTAGTATCATCTGCAGACTTGGTCAGCATGCTTTCCATATCCTCATCTAAATTGTTGATAAAGATGTTGAGCAGCACAAGGCCAAGACACCACTGGCCAGCTCCCAAGATGATACAGACCCATCCACTAACACTCTCTGGGTTCGACCCCTGAGCCAGTTCCCAACCAACCAGACCATGGACTCTGCCAGCCAACAATCCCCCAGTTTTTTTTTATAAGATGGGGTGGAGTGCACCCTCAGCAAGTTCGCAGATTATACCAAGCTGTGGGGAGTAGTAGATATGCTGGAGTGTAGGACTAGGATTCAAAGTGACCTAGACAAATTGGAGGATTGGACCAAAAGAAATCGTATGAAGTTCAACAAGGACAAATGCCAAGTCCTGCACTTAGGACAGAAGACTCCCATGCACCACTACAGGCTTGGGACCAACTGGCTAAGCAGCAGCTCTGCAAAAAAGGACCTGGAGGTTACAGTGGACAATAAGCTGAATATGGGCTAACAGTGTGCCCTTGTTGCCAAGAAGGCTAACAGCATAGTGGGCTGCATTAGTAGGAGTGTTGCCAGAAGATCAAGGAAGTGATTATTCCACTCTATTTGGCATTGGTGAGGTCGCATCTGGAGTACTGTGTCCTGTTTTGGGCCCCCCACCACAGAAAGGATGTGGACAAATTGGAGAGAGTCCAATGAAAATGGTTAGGGAGGTGGAGCACATGACTTCTGAGGAGAGGCTGAGGGAACTGGGCTTATTCAGTCTGCAGAAGAGATGACTGAGGGGGGATTTTATAGCAGCCTTCAACTATCTGAAGGGTGGTTCAAAACAGGATGGAGCTAGACTGTTCTCAGTAGTGGCAGATGACATAACAAGGAGCAATGGTCTCAAGTTGCAGCAAGGGTAGTTTAGGTTGGATATTAGGAAAAACTTTCTCACTAGGAGGGTGGTGAGGCACTGGAACAAGTTACCTAGAGAGGTGGTGGAATCTCTATCCTTGGAGGTTTTTAAGGCCTGGTTTGACAAAGCCCTGGCTGGAATGATATATAGTTGGGGCTGGTCCTGCTTTGAGCAGGGGGTTGGACTAGATGACCACCTGAGGTCCCTTTCAACCCTAATTTTCTGTTATTCTATGACTCAGTGGGCCAGGAGGTCTCTTAAAATCCCATGTTCCTATGAGCTCACTGGTGTAGCTCCTCTGTGTTGTTAAAGTGCTCAGTTGGAGCATCTACATGAACTGCTAACTGTGCAGTAGCCTAATAACATTGTGTAGTAGCGTGCCAGGAAAAACCTGTGCTAATATGCTACTGTACAGTAGGTATTAGGCTACTGCTCAGTTAACATCTATAAAAACCCATGTGCTGGTGCTACTGTGCAATAGTGCCAGTTACTACGCATTGATTTAGTACTTGGTTATCCAAGTACTAAACTTAATGTGCAGTAGCTACCACACATTAATGAATGGGTAGATATACCCAGTAAATAGCTGCATAGCAAATCCTAACTGGAAATGTAAGCTGCTCAAAAAGGGGAACAGTGAACTCATTCTGCTTGTTCTGTCTGCTTATTGGGCAGCCCCTGGGCAGCTTTGCTCTCTATGCTGCAGTTTGCAGTGAGCTGAGTATGCTAGAGTGTGCTGGATAATAAATCAAACCTGGCCTGTCTTCAACATGTGCCACCTGTTTTCTAATACTGCCTCTTGTCTAAAATTTTTCCTATCAGTGTGTCAGATGGGTGTTTGTCCAGTAGTTGCCAACACTGCTCTCTTCCTGGGCATCATACTCATATGTTAAACAATGGTAGATGCATCTAACTTGCTGTTTTGTAAGCAGGAGAATGTGTTTCCTAGGACTGCTGTCATTTTTTGCGTTATTCCCTTATTATGCTGTGAGGCTTTAAATGCCACAGTAATGGCTGTTTAGTTTAGGAATAATAAACATGGGCTGTGCACACTAATGTAATCTGAAGAATAAACATACAATTTATTCTGTGGTGCAAGCTACATCATATGTTACAATTTGCATAATTGAATTGTGCCAGATGTGTTAAATGGACCTTTTTGCCTGCATCTCTCTCTAGAGAGAATTCTAAGCCCTCTTGATTGGTCCCCTGTCTTTTCCAAGTTAACCCCCTGCTTTTCCATCTTGCAAATACTTTTTAATGGCTGCTGTCTGGGCAAACCAGTCTAACCAACCCTCATGGAAATCCCTTTGGGATCACTCAGCAGCACCAGATTAGTCTCTGAGACTGCAGAGTGAGAAACAGGAGTATTTTTTGAATACATCAAATTGTGCACACCGTGTACATGACTCAGTGTGCACATATATGTGTGTCTGTGCATGCATGCCATGTGCCTTACATACATGTTTGTTGCAGCCATGTCCATGTGTGTGTGTGCCTGCGCATTTTCCACTCCTTGAGCACCACGTGAGACTGTGATGTGCATTTTCTTTTCCGCAGAAGATGCTGACTTGTGGGGGGTCTGCTCCTGCCCTCTTATCCCTACTGTAGGCACTAGCTGCCAGATTTGTTCATCACACATTTCACTTATGGGGCAGGTAGGTATGGCTTATTTTTAATTCCTTGGGTGGCAACTACTTTTACAGCAAAAGGGAGGTGCCTTGGCCTGTGTCAGGTCTGTAGACTGTGCCTTTCTCCATTTCTGTAGCTGTACATGCTGCGCTAGTAACTTGGCTGGGTATAATGACAGCTGTGCCACGGCAGCTTGAACATACTCTGAGGGTGGTGAGTCTGTTAGTCCCCTACCCCTTTCAAACTGCTCCTCTGTTTCATGTTAGGAGGGATTCGTTAGCTTCGGATTCTTTCTCAGTGAGATGCTGTCCATGTGCAGAACCAGTCTATCACGGCATGCAAACAATAGCTCAATTTGTGAAATCCAAGCACAGCTAGTTAAGCAGGAGGAGGGAAAAGGGAAATGGTAAACGGTGATGGTAAAAATGGCTGCTGACAGACGTGGAAACCCCCCCACACACTTTAGCGGAAGAGGCAATGCATTCGTTTCAGCTCCACAGCATCTTCGGGGTGGGCAACCTGGGGATCACCTGCTGCTCTTCAGAAGTTAATACATGTCTCCTTGAATCTTTGCACAAGCACATGGTGACCAGCTTCCAAATGGAACCTGGTCACCATGTGCTTGTGCAAAGATTCAAGGAGATGCATAATAACTTCTGAAGAGCTGCATATGGCTGCAGAGCTGCAGGTTGCTCACCCCGGGACATAAATTGTGTGCTTCAGCGGGGCTTTTTGGTACTTTTATCTAAAGCTGATTCAATCAGTTGTTACATAAAAGTGCCAAAAAAGCCCTGCTGAAGTGCCTGATCTATACAGATGTTGGGTGAGCTGGGTCAAAGTAATGCAATGTCTCTTCTGGACATGCACTGGGTTTGGCGTAGGGGCGTTCTGAATTTACAGTAAAGCTCACAGTGGGTCAGTCCAGATATACTTGGATCTCTTGTGCATATTTTAACCACCCTTGCAGCAGTAGGACACTGACCACTATTGTCCCCCTGCTTTATCTATGGCAGATTAGGGTGTTATGCCTTGTAGTTGTGCAGTGGGGTTGATTATGTAGTTTTAGTAATAGGTTAGACAAGGATTTGTATGGGATGGTTTAGCTAGGGATGATCTTGCCTCAGGAAGGGCGCTGGATTATAGAATCATAGAGTCATAGAAAGTTAGGGTTTGAAGGGAATTCAGTAGATCATCTAGTCCAATCCCCTGCTTGAAGCAGGACCATCCCCAACTAGATAATCCAAGCCAAAGCTTTGTCTAGCTGGGTTTTGAAAACCTCCAAGGATGGAGCTTCCACCACCTCTCCGGGTAACCTGTTTCAGTGTTTTACTACCCTCCTAGTGAGAAAATTCTTCCTAATATTTAACTTAAATTTCCCTTGCTTCAATTTGAGACCGTTGCTCCGTGTTCTGGCATCTGCCATCACTGAAAACGGTCTAGCTCCATTCTCTTTTGAACCCCTGTTCAGGTAGTTGAAGGCTGCTATTCAGTCCCCTCTTAGTCTCCTCTTCTGTAGACTAAATAAGACCAGTTCCCTCAGTCTTTCCTCATAAGTGATGTCCCCCAGCCCCTGCACCATTTTTCACCCTCCGCTGGACTCTCCAATTTATCTACATCCTTTCTGTAGTGGGGACCTCAAAACTGAACACCGCACTCCAGATGCAGCCTCACCAGTGCTGAATAGAGGGGAATAATGACTTCCCTTGACCTACTGGCAACACACCTATCAGTGCAGTCCAGTATGCTGTTAGCCTTCTTTGCAACAAGGGGCACATCCATTTTTCACCCTCCGCTGGACTCTCCAATTTATCTACATCCTTTCTGTAGTGGGGACCTCAAAACTGAACACCGCACTCCAGATGCAGCCTCACCAGTGCTGAATAGAGGGGAATAATGACTTCCCTTGACCTACTGGCAACACACCTATCAGTGCAGTCCAGTATGCTGTTAGCCTTCTTTGCAACAAGGGGCACATTGTTTGTTCATATTCAGCTTATTGTCCACTGTGACCCCCAGGTCATTTTCTGCAGAGTTGCTGCCCAGCCAGCCAGCCCCCAGACTGTACTGGTGCATGGGATTGTTCTGTCTTAAGTGCAGGACTTTGCACTTGTCATTGTTGAACCTCATGAGATTTCTTTTGGCCCAATCCTCCAATTTGTCTAGGTCACTCTGCATCCTAGCCCTACCCTCCAGCATATCTACTACTTCCCACAGCTTGGTGACATCTGTAAACTTGCTGAGGATGCACTCTATGCCATTTTTCAGGTTGTTGATGAAGACATTGAACAAAACCAGCCCCAGGACTGATCCCTGGGGCACTCCACTTGATACCAGCTACCAACTAGACATCAAGCCATTGATTACTACTCTCTGAGCCTGATGCTCCAGCCAGTTTTCTGTCCACCTTACAGTCCATTCATCCAGCCCGTACTTCCTTAGCTTGCCTGAGAGAATGCTGTGGGAGACCGTATTGAAAGCCTTGCTAAAATCAAGGTATATCACATCCACTAGTCCCCCTGCATCCTCAGAGCCAGTTATCTTATCATAGAAGGCAATCAGGTTGGCCAGGCATGACTTGCCCGGTGAATCCATGCCAACTATTCCTAATCACCTTCTTTTCCAAGTGCTTAGAAATGGATTTCTTGAGGATCTGCTCCATGATTTTTCCAGGGACTGGGGTGAGGCTGACTGGTCTGTAGTTCCCTGGATCCTACTTTTGTCCTTTCTTAAAATGGGCACTATGTTTGCCCTTTTCCAATCATTCAGGACTACTCTCGATCACCATGAGTTTTCAAAGATGATGGCCAGTGGGTCTGCAGTCACATCAGCCAACTCCCTCAGCACCTTCAGGTGCATCCCATCTGGCCCTATGAACTGGTACACATCCAGCTTTTCTAAGTAGTCTGTAAGCTATTTTTTCACCACTGATGGCTGCTCACCTCCTTCCCAAACTGTGCTGCCCAGTGCAGTAATCTGGGAGCTGATCTTGCCTGTGAAGACTGAGCAAAAAAGGCAATGAGCACTTCAGCCTTTTCCGCATCCTCTGTCACGAGGTTGCCTCCCCCATTCAGTAAGGGACCCACACTTTCCCTGATCCTCCTCTTGCTACCAACATACTTGTAGAAACCCTTCTTGCTACCCTTCACATCCCTTGCTAGCTGCAACTCTAATTGTGCTTTGGTCTTCCTGATTTCATCCCTGCATGCCCGAGCAATGCTCTTATATTCTTCCCTAGTTATTTGTCCAAGTTTCCATTTCTTATAAGCTTCCTTTTTGTGATTTAGTTTACTAAAGAGTTTGTTGCTAAGCCAAGCTGATCTTTTGCCATACTTGCTAGTCTTCCTGTGTATTGGGATGGTTTGTTCCTGCGCTCTCAGTAAGGCTTCTTTAAAGTACAGCCAGTTCACCTGGACTCCTCTCCCCCTCAGACTGGTTTCCCAGTGGATCCTGCCTATGTGTTCCCTGAGTGAGTCTAAGTCTGCTTTTCTGAAGTCCAAGGTCCTCACTCTGCTGCTCTCCATCCTTCTTTTTCTTAGGATCCGGAACGCAATCATCTCATGGTCACTGCTGCCCAAGTTGCCATCCACTACTACATTCCCCACCAAATCTTCCCTAGTTGGCTGCTCCAGCACTTCCACCAGGAAGTTGTTCCCAACACTCTCTAAAAACTTCCTGGATTGCTTGCTCATAGCTGTATTGCCCTCCCAGCAGATGTCAAGGTGTTTGAAGTCCCCAGGAGAACCAAGGTCTGTGATCAGGAAACTTTTATTAGCTATTTGAAGAAAGCCTCATCCACCACTTCGTCTTGGTTTGGTGGTCTATAGCAGACACCCACCACAACATCACCTTTGTTGCTCTCCCCTCTGACCCTAACCCAGAGACTCTCAATAGGCCTATCTCCAGCTTCATAGTGGAGCTCTGAGCAATCATATGGCTCTCCTCCTTCTCTTCTCCCCTGCCTGTCATTCTTGAACAGTTTGTACCCATCCATGACAGTGCTCCAATCATGCAGGCTGTCCCACCAAGTCTCTGTTATTCCAATCGTATCATAGTTCTGTGACTGTGCAAGGACTTCCAGTTCTTCCTGCTTGTTTCCCAGGCTCCATGCATTTGTGTACAGGCACCCGAGGTAACTAGTTGATTGCCCTGATTTCTCAGGAAGTATGAGAGCACTTCCCCATTGCCTCCTCCTGCTTGCTCTTCCTCCAGGTCTCCTGCTTCCCCACTTACTTCAGGGCTTTGGTGTCTATCCCCCAGTGAACCTAGTTTAAAGCCCTCCTCACTAGGTTAGTGAGCCTGTCTGCAAAGATGCTCTTCCCTCTCTTAGCCAGGTGGAGCCCATCTCTTCCCAGCAATCCTTCTTGGAAGAACATACCATGGTCGGAGAAGCCAAAGCCCTGTTGGTGACACCACCTGCAAAGCCAGGTGTCGATCTGCAGGATGCACGTGTTCTTGCCTGAGCCCTTTCCCTTGACCAGAAGGATCAACAGTACACAACATGAGCCCCAGACCCCCTTACCCTTGCAGCCAGAGCCCTGTAGTCACTTTTGATACGCTCAGGTTCTCCCCTGGTAGAATCATTGGTGTCCACATAGATGAGAAGCATGGGGTAGCAGTCAGAGGGTCAGATGAGCCTTAGTAGTCCCTCTGTGACATGTCAGATACGAGCTCTGGGCAAGCAGCAAACCTTCTGAGACAACAGATCATATTGGCAGATGGCTCCCTCCGTCCCCTGCAGAAGGGAGTCTCCAACCACCACCACCTGTCACTTCTTCTTGGTGGCGGTCGTCTCGATCCTTCTCACTTTGGTGAGGCCTGGCCTGTCTTCCTCTACCGTTGGAACATGCTCTCCCCTCTCTTTTGCCAGGGCTGCATACCTGTTCTCCAGATGAACCACTGCAGGTGGAGGTGAAGATCTCTGCTTGATGCTAGAAGTCACAAGCCTCCTGCTTCCACCCTCTTTGGTGTCAATGTACTGTTTCTTCTCTAGTGCTGCATCTGGCAGTTCTTCCTCCACAGTCCTGGAGGTCTCCTCCAGCATCAAATTGATGAACTCCTTATGACGAAGGATGCTTCAGAGCCTCGGCACCTCCTCCTTTAGTTCTCTTGCCTGTTCCCTGAGAGGCACCATACCACTCACACCACACACACCACTCACTCCCTAACCTGGCCTTAACTGGAAGGAAGCTGCAAGCCACAGTGCCCACAGCACCAAACCTGGACCTGGGTGGTGAGCAGTTGAGTTGATGGTGAGCAGTCCGACCTGGACAGAAACCTCACAGGTACAAGCAGAAGCAGTGGTAGTGACTCTGGCATTGCAACGTCCTCCAGCCATTTCCCTGGGTCTCTTAATTTGCCTTCTCTGTCTTACTGTTCTTCCAAGCACACATTCCCTAACAAAGTTGCCTGGAAGCTAGTCTCTTTAATGCTCGTTGACCCCAACGGGGTTCCTTTTTTTCCTGCTTCTTCAGGACGAGGCGGCCCGCCGACAGAGGGGGGGGGGGGGGGGGGGGCATGAACTGGCTTAGGAACTGGCCTGTGAACTTTTTACCCTGTTTGCAGCCAAGGTTCCCTGTACGGTGCGTGCGTGCATGGCCGAGCACAACTAAAAGTGTGGCCGCACACAGCCTTTTCAAGGCCACACACTAGGAGAGGAGCTGGTCAGCTTCTAGGCAAGGTGGGGGCGGGAACCTGGTGTGGGCTTTGCCAGCTCTGGGGAAGTGCTCTGCTCCCACGCATCAGGGCCGGGGAATGGAGCACTTCCCCAGAGCCTGCGCCATCCCCCCCGCCCCAGCCTCCATCCCTGCCTTGCCTCACCTCAGGGAGGAGCCGCTGCCTGCCCCAGTGAGGCTCTGCCGGCTTCAGGACACTGCTTCGCTCCCCTGCATGGCGTCGGGGAGCGAGGAGGCATGTGGCATCAGGGCCGGGGAGCAGATCATTGTCCTGGAGCCGGCGCAGCCTAACTGAGGCAGGCAGCGTCTCCTCCCTGAGGTGAGGCAAGGCAGGAATGGAGGCTGGGGTGGGCTCCGCTGGCTCTAGGTAAGTGCTCCACTTCCCGGCCCTGATGCGGGGAAGCAGAGCCCTTCCTCGGAGCCAGCAGAGCCCCCGCCAGCCCCCAGGTCCAGCCCCTGGCTCCAGCCTCTGGCCCTCAGCCCCCAGCCTCTCGGCTCCAGCCTCCAGCCCCCAGCTCCAACCTCTGGCCCCCAGCCCCAGCCTCCAGCCCCGAGCCTCTCGGCTCCCGCCCCTGGCGCCAGCCTCCGGCCCCCAGCCTCTCAGCTCCAGCCCCCAGCCTCCAGGCCACAGCCCCTGGCCTCCAGCCCCCAGCCCTCAGCCCCGGTCGGTAAGTATCCCATGCTGGACGGAGGCTCAGGGACTGCTACTCCTTAGAGGAAACATTGTTTGCAGCCCCTGTTCGCTGGCTTCCTGGTTGCCTGGGGAGTCTCCTTTTATACCCTGCTGGGCCTGGACTGACTCTATCCCCTTGTTAGGGCTTCTGTCAGGCCCAGGAAGCAGTCACTTGGCAGTCAGCAATCACTTGCAGCTTCTCAGAGCACACCCCCCAAACAGACACAGCTCACTAAACAAGCATTCAGCAAACCAAAGGCACAGGCAGCTGGATCACTTACCTGCCCTGGGCAGGATCTGGTGCCTGGGTTTTCTCCCTTCCTCCTCTTGCCCTCAGCAAAAGCTTACCCTGTTTGCAGCCCTTGTGTACTGGCTCCCTGGTCACTAGATCAGTGGGGGCCATTTTGGCAGGGATGCCACCAATTAGCCCCTC
>NW_005841974.1:2011125-2015329 GCF_000455745.1 Alligator sinensis | reverse complement strand
CACTTTTATCTCCACACCTAGCCTCATGGACAGCTTGTGCCTCCCGAGTCTGGTGGGCACCAGCGGGGCACAACCAAGGGGGGTCTCCCAGCGGTCAGCCGGCGACCCAGTGGCTAATTGCCGAGTGTGCCAGTGGCACGGCAGCAGCGTAAGTGCCAGAACTTCTGCATGCGGCAAGACAGTGGCGGAAGGACTTCCACCACCACCACTTCCACCACTGCTGTGCCAGCACTTCCACATGTGGCATGACAGTGGCGAAAGTGCCGGGACTTCTGCCGCCGGCACCTCGCAGGGGGTGGGGGTGGGGGTGGGGCACGTGTCCCCTTGTGCCCTTCTACTCATCGCCTCTGACCAGCCCAATCTGTGATCTTCCTGTTTCCTTCCCTGTGTTTCCTGCCTGATCTGCTGCTTTGCTTTCTGCTTCCTGTCCTATCTGCTGCTCTGCTGTCTTCCCCCATGATCTGCCATGGGCTACACACAGAAGCTGCCTGTGCTACTTGTGGCATGCATGTCGCCAGTTGACCACCCCTGGACTAGATGACCTCTGGAGGTTCCTTTCAGCCTTACATTCTATGATTTTGTGATTCTGTTGTCAATGAGGGATTCAGCTACTGCAGTGATGTGTACCAGATAAGTGCCCACGTGGTTTGATAGTTTCAACTTGTACCAGATCTGAGGGCCCTGCCCTCCTTGGGGTCAGGGAGGCTAGCTGTAAAAGGAGCCATGCAGGGCTGTCTGCATTTAAGAACTTAATTAAACTAAGCTTTAAGTCCTTCTAGGAAGCCCCTGCTCAGAATGCAGCATCTGCACTTTTGGGGGTGGGGAAGGTCCCGAGAGGTAACAAAACTCATGCCCCTGGTTGAAACTAGTGCAGTATCAGGTGTGGAAAGTCTTGAGCAAGGCAGAAGAGTCGGTGCTGCCAAACCAGGGGCATGCATCTGACCTCCTCTGGTATGAACGCTGCCTCTGCCTGGGTTTGCTTCTTGCTAGGAGTCTGTACTGGGCAGCAAGCTCCAGGATAGTCATAAGCACACCTTTGCACCACTGAGCACAGGACAAACCAATTCATCTGACTTGTTTGTCTCTTTTATGTCACGTTCCTAATTTCCATGTCAGTTCCAATACAACCACCAGTTGGACTTAGCCTGCAGAAGGGCTCACACCAAATTTATTCTTGTTTGTTCAAAGAAGCCAGGGTCATTTTGGCTTAGCAGAAGGAACAAAGCTGGAGTCAGGTGGTTCAGTCCCAAGTAATGCTCAGGAGGAGAGCCTTGACCTGGGAGGTTACTGAGAGGCAGGATGGAAGGGGAGGGAAGATGAGAGCCTTCTTTCCACTGAGCCGGGCACTCCAGTCAGGTTGGATGTACTAAATGAGAATCAGACCTAGTAGCTACAGTCAGTGCAGCATAGAGCAGGGGTGGGCAAAATATGGCTCGCAAGCCAGATCTGGCCTGTGGAGGAGCTTTTTCTGGCGTGCAGTGGGTCCCTTGGTCCCACCTGGCCTAGGCATCATCCCACAGTGGCACATCCTGCTGCCTCCTGGGCACAGTGAGGCTGGGGTGGCTCTGCACTGGACTGCCTTTCTAGGCAGCCCAGGTGATGGGAGCTGCTGCCCCAACCCCATAGTACTGGAAAAGACCTGTGGGCAGCCCTGACCAGCCCCGTGCCTGCTCATGCTGAACAGCAGCAGCAGCAGCAGCGCCAGCGGGGCAGAATACCAGCTTGTTCACTGAGTGAAGCTCTTGGAGTCTGGCGGGCTGGCAGTCTCACTCTTGAGGCTGCCTATTGTCTCGCTTTGGCAGCTGAGCAGCAGACACTTCCTTTTTTACTTGTCACATACCCTGGCAGTCTGATGCCTCTGATTCTTTTCTGTTTGCCAAGGCTTAATTACTAATAAATGGCTGCCATGTGCTGGACTTGCCACCCACATTCATCTGGAGTCTCCTATTTTAATTGCCGTAATTTGTTGATGAATGCAATTTACAGCAGGGCTTCAGCAGCGTGACAGGTTTCAATTAAAGCTGTCAGATTTATGTGAGGCACGTGGAGATGAGTATTCAATGCCAGCCATTATCTTGGAAGTCCCTAAACCTTCTTTGGAAACCACCAAATACAAGTGGCTGCTTATGCAAATTGCAGTGTCTGTGCGTGACACAACAGATTCATCAGGCGTGGCAAGGAGACAGGAGCACAGGCTGGTTGTGTCACACTACTCCTTCTCTCTAACTGTATCAGTTTAGATTGCAGATCTGTGAATTTAAAAGCCAGCCATTTGGACTTGTATTCAAGAAGCACATACTTCTAGCAAACAGCACTGTGCACATTTATGGAGTTACACAAATTATATTAAAAAATTGTGTTAAAGGAGTATTGAGACTTTAGAAGTCAAACACCAGGAAAGCTAATACATTTCAGAATTAAGTTTGCCCAGGGCCCTTCTAGGGAAGGCACTACAGCTTCTCAGCCAAACAGCTGTAAGATTTTTTTTTAACATTGGCATAACAAAGCGTCTTCCCCTCACTTTATCTACCAAAGTTCAATTATTTTACCTGAAATTTTACCAGGGTATTCAGCCAGAGGCAGACCCACAGCTCTGCCTCACACTCCTTATCCCTTCTTGAGTGTGAGCTAATTTTCCATTGGGAAGAGGTTTTATAAGTAAGCCAATGTCCCTACATAGTATCCAGGCATTTGCAGTTGTCAAGAGGTATGCCAACCTATAGCCACACTGAATCCAGTTTTCCAGCTGCTGTCTAATCATGGAAGTGCACTTCAACAAAATCCTTTTTCCCCTGCTTGCTACTTGTCTTAACCTTAATGAATAGGTATATGCTAATGGTCACTTGGATCAATTAGTTCCTGGAAAAACCAACCAAGAGCCAAGAATAATTACCATTTTGGAGCTAAGAATTCCTATTGATTATTCCTCAAAATGTTAATTAAATACAACTGCATTTTCTCTGTACTGCAAATATAGTGGGGAGGGAAATCACAGAATCATAGAGGTGTAGAACTGGATGAAATCTCAGGAGATCATCTAATTTATGCCCCTGCACCAAAGCAGGTTAAATACACATAGGATATAGATCAATGATTCTCAATGGGGTACTGCCGGATTCTTTTAAGGGTGTTACCCCCTACGAGGTGGAACTGTCCCACCACACCTGTTTCTGGGAGACACCATGTGGGGCGGGATTGGGGAGTGGCTGTGGCAGTAAATTGGACAGGATACAGTTCTGCCTCTGCCCATGCTGGACTCAGCTGGGGTAAAGCAGTACTGCTCCAGATTCCAGTGCTGATTCCCTCAGATGGCGATTAGGCCTCTAATCTCACAGCATGCTGGAGGAGCTGTGCCCTCAAGTGCCAGCTGGGCTGCCTGGCAGTCAGGGACTGGATGGCATTTGCCCTGGAAAGCAGAAGAGCCTGCCTGGCTCTCTGCAGATCAGTGAGCACCGTCTGAGGCCCTGTACAGCCCCCATGTCCTTGCTTGCCCAGCTCTGCAGCTCAGCCATGCCAAAGCTACGTCCAGCCCAGGTGTGCCATATCCCCCATAGGTAAGCTGAGACAGTACAGTGAAAACTATCTAGCTGTGGATTTTACTTGATAAATATTTGCAAGAACTGCCAGCCTCAAGTGTCTCACTAGTTACCATATTATAAGATTATGGTTATTCACGAGTATTTTTTCCAGTCTCTATAAAAAGTGATTCCCATCAGATTATTTTGTGCACAGCAATTAATAAATTTGTTTTTGAAATGGGGTGCTGCTAAATTCAGAAAAGTTATGGAAGGGTAGTGCCATTACTTTAACTAATGGAAAATTCAATCTCAGAGAGTGAAACAAAAAGAGGTTTCATGCAGGAACTTGGCCTGTAACAGGACTGACTAAGAGCAGCTGTGAATCCCTGCTGGTAACTGCACAGCCCCTGCCCCACTCCAGCTCCTCAGGGTACCCTCTGTGGCGGGCCAGTAGGGGGCGCTCCTGAGTTGAGCCGCCCACCTCCCTGCTCCCGACCACCTTCCAGGCTCCGAGTGCCTCCCTTAGGGTGCCTCCCGTCCGGCCGACCCCTTCCCCGGAGCACACCCGCTAGCCTGGGGTTCCCGCTGCCACCATCCAAGGCTCTGGACTCACTTCTGGCTCTGTGCACCTTGGAAAACACAGGCCTGATCGTCCAATGGGTCTAGACCCAATACAAGCACTTGGG
>NW_005841974.1:2008640-2010553 GCF_000455745.1 Alligator sinensis | reverse complement strand
CCCCTGCCACACCCTCCCTTTCCTCTCGTCTGCCATACCTTGATGGAACTATTTTTATTGTGAAAACAGAGGGTCCCAGGATCCTGGAATAAGCTCTAGCACTGAAAAATATGCAAATAAGCATGGAAATAAGTCCTCTTATTTACTTTATATTGCTTAGTGTAACTCTCCAGTGAGTGAGAGAGAACTGGGTCATCAAAGCTGAAACATTTCTTTATGTTGAGGCAAGCAGTCATAAGAAAGTGCTGACAGCAAACCCAGAAGTCAGTTAAGCCTTTCTGAGAGTGATTTGGGTTTTGCATATACTGCATCAGCTAGCTGTCTCAGAAATTATTTTACATTTTGAACACTTTTACTATTATGATTGTACATGGTACAAAGGTTGAAATTATCATACACATATGATAATTATCATTCACCTGGCAATACTGTTGCCTACTCCCCTGCAGCTAGCCTAGACTCCACTGTCTTTCTCTCACCTGGGGACATACCTGCTGCGGCTTTTCTCTTAAAGTAGCAAGAGCCCCTGGCTCCCTTTTAAATAGACCTTTACATTTGGAAAGGAACCCATCCTTAGAGGAAATGATGCATCTACCGCATTTCCCACTATACAGAGAAGCAACCTGAAATGATATAGACCCAAACTTGGCTGAGCTTATGCTGAATTTTCTCTCTTTATTCATCTCAAATTAAGCGCAATGCATTTGAGAAGATGTTAAGTGTGGTGCTGGAAAGCTTTTATCTTATTTCAATGGCAATAAATACCCAAGCTTCAGCTGATTTAGCCAATTCAGTGGATTGAATCCCAGGTGTCAAAAGAGGTTCTGTCACATATCACAAACCCATCATTTTGTGCTGATGGGGAGTGATAATAGTCCAGATGGTGAAATTGCATGATTGGTTTCTTCTGGGCTCAGCTCATTAGGGGGACAATTTAATCACAGAATCAGAGGTAGGAAAGGGCTGACTAGTCACCCAGCCCTCCCCCTGCAGACTGCAGGCTTGTAGCTCTAGAATATTCATGAGGGGTTTGTCTAGTCTGGTCCTTTTACCTCTATTGTTTGAGGCACTACTTGCCAAATAGAAATTACTGAATGTTCCAGCAGTCTGCCTCCCCAAACATTTCTCCTGCTTCAAATATACCACTTCTTATACATCAGAACTCCCAGTTCTCACTCCCTGCATACCTCTGTCCTCCTCTCCTGTATTTAGGTCCTTCACATGTTTATCCACATAGATAACATATTTCAGCTTTCAGGCTACAAACAGATGTTGCCAAATGAAGGGGATATTCTGTGCTGTGATGTGTTGTGGCACCAATCATCAGCTTCATTGGGCAAAACACACCACCCATTGTCCTACCCTTGATGATGAGAGACAAGGGACAATGTGATCTCTCCAGCTTTCCCTGCTCTGTTCCCCATGATGGGGAGCAGGTCTGGCTGAGTGGGGAAAGTGGGGCTTTCCCGCTTATGGAGAGGCACCCTGAGATTGCCCAGGAGTACCTTTCTGTAAGCAGGGAAAGTGGGCAGGTACTCTGGGGTGTCTGCCTGGGGTGGCTGGAGAGTGCGAACAACTCAGGCGGTTGGTACTCTCCCACGACAGAGCTAATAGACATCTACCACAATAAAGCAGCAGAGTCTATTACTACCTTTTGTTGTGCCACTGATTTGCATTTGATGTGGTGTGGCACCATAGGCGGAGGGAGAAAAAATCATTTGGGGGGGCCGAGTGCGCACATGCATGCACATGCTCAACAGCATGTAAGTCTGTGGGGGAAGGGGCAGGGGGAGGGGAAAGGTCTGTTGGTGGGAGGGGGACAGATCGATCTGCCCCCCCGATGGCAGTGAGAGAGGAAGTGGGGCTGGGGCTGGGGCTGGGGCTGGGGGAGGGCGCGAGGGCGGCGCGCGGAC
>NW_005841974.1:2007940-2008406 GCF_000455745.1 Alligator sinensis | reverse complement strand
CAGCCACGTGGCACAGTGGGGGGGAGCCTGCTGGAACACTTCTATGAGCAGCAGCTGCAGCCATCACTGCATGTGCTGGGCCACAGCAAGGTGCACATGCGTCACATTGTGGGCGAGCTGGTGTGGGTGGCCAAGGCACAAGGGGCTGCATCTGGGCCCACTGGTGCTGGAGCTGTGTGGTGACTTCATGGGCATGGGCAGTGTCTCTGAGCAATACAACATGTGCAGTCATAGGCAGAGGGAGAAAAAATTATTTGTGGGGGCTGAGTGTGTGCATGTGCCCATGTGCCCCCCAGCAGGTAAGTCTGTGGGGGAAGGGGTGGGCGGTGGCAGCGCTGGGAGGGGGCATGGGGCTGCTACGGTAAATTTTGGGGTGGTTTCCTGTAGCAGAGTGCAGCCCAGCCCAGCCCCCCACGCTGGGAAGAGGCTGGGGCGGCCCCGGCCCCCGCCCCGGCCCCGGGCCCGA
>NW_005841974.1:2007177-2007930 GCF_000455745.1 Alligator sinensis | reverse complement strand
GGGGCACGTGCTCCCCATGCCTCCCAGGTGCCTGAAGCAGCAGGAGCTGCACCTCCTGGATGAGCTGCTCATCCTGCACCCTGTCCCACCCTGGCTGTGTAGCAGATGCCCCTGCTTTTACTGCTGTGTGTGCACCTTTCCCCACCCCTGCTGCAGCCGCCGGAAGCCTGCCGCTGGGCCACCTTGCAGCCCCACCACTGCCCCTTGTTTGGGGGGGCTAAGCCCTGTTAGTCCCCTCTTCTGCCACCTATGTGTGCTCACAATTTGTTGTACCATAAACATTTTTATGGCAGCACAAACAAGACACCAAGTGATGTCTGTTTCCATTTTCAGTCTCTTCTCTCTCCATTCTAGCAGTTTTTCAGACCCTTGGGACTTCTGTCAATCTATGAGTGGCAGCTGTGGCCATTGCCACACGTGCTGGGCCACAGCAAGGAGCACGTGAGCTGCATCAGGGAGCGAACAAGGAAAGCCAAAGCTGCGACTGAACTCCAACTAGCTACAAGTATCAAGGATAATAAAAAGTCCTTTTTTAGATTCGTGGGGAGCCGGAGGAAAAGCAAGGGCAACGTTGGACCCCTGCTAAACCAGAAGAGACAACTGACAACCGACGCCCAGGAAAAAGCCAAACTACTAAATGGGAACTTTGCATTGGTTTTTCATCAGTCCCATGGGTTGCCCCTGCCCATTACGGGACAGCGAGGCTCGGGTGAGGGAGATCCCTTACCCTCCATCAATGCTGACCTCGTGAAG
>NW_005841974.1:2000089-2006325 GCF_000455745.1 Alligator sinensis | reverse complement strand
ATGCTTCTCAAGCAAATCCTGGGACGTCATTCTCCCATTGTACTTGGCCTTGGTGAGGCTGCAGCTGGAGTACTGCGTCCAGTTTTGGGCCCCACAATTCAAAAAGGACATGGAGAAGCTTGAGAGAGTGCAAAGGAGAGCCACATGCATGATCAGAGGTCAGGAAAACAGACCTTACAACGACAGGCTAAGAGCTATGGGACTCTTCAGCCTGGAAAAGCGCAGGCTCAGGGGCGATCTGGTGGCCACCTATAAGTTTATCATGGGTGTTCACCAGGATCTGGGGGAGCGATTGTTCACCAGAGCCCCCCAAGGGATGACAAGGTCGAATGGTTATAAACTCCTGCAAGACCTTTTCAAGCTGGATGCAAGGAAGAATTTCTTTCCTGTCCAAGCCCCCAAGGTCTGGAATAGCCTGCCATCGGAGGTGGTTCAAGCACCTACTCTGAATGCCTTCAAGAAAAAATTGGATGTTTATCTTGCTGGGATCCTGTGACCCCTGCTGACTTCCTGCCCCTAGGGCAGGGGGCTGGACTCGATGATCTTCCGAGGAACCTTCCAGCCCTAATGTCTGTGAAATCTGTGAAATCCCCCTGGTGTGAGTGAGCTGCTGTTGGGTACAGTGGTATTCTGGTTACAAGCCCTAGCCTTCAGGGCTTCTGAGATGATGCAAAAGGCATGTCTCCCAGGAGCTGAGTGGGAAGAGCAGTTCCAGTATTTTGCAGTGATATTTTGCAGCTGATTTTGGGGTTGGCAGTAAGCAGAGCCTGGCCTTGATCTGTGATCTTGTTGACTATCCCAAGGGAGCAGCTAGAGCTCTTTCTAAGCCAACTTTTCTTCCAGACTCTCGAAAGCATTATGTGACCAGCTTTGCTTTTGTGAACCATTCTCTTGGGTTCTGTTAACAACAAGCTCATTCTATCTTATTACTGTGCTACCTCAAAAAACACATAGCTGTGGCAGAACTTCCCTGAGCATAATTTGTAGAATAACAAAGGCTGTATCCTGTCCAGTTCCCTTGCACCTTCTCCAGGCAGTGTCCCTGTGGACTTTGTTCCCTGTCCCTGCTATTAAATTAGACAGGGAAGGGACCCAGCCTTTTCAATGCCCTTTTTTGAATGACAAAAGATTCTTCAAAAACTAGGGGTGCACCAATAGAGATATTCTGGGCTATTACTGATGGATGATTTTTAACAAGCCATATTGGCCAATACTGATATGCAGCTTGATGATATGCAACTGGGCAGCTTGGAGAGCAGTGTTGGGCTGGTAAGTCTGTTGTGGGGGAAAGGGGGAGGGAAGGCATGTGAGGGGGGGCAGGTCAAGGGCCTTGAGGTGAGGGAGGGAGTGGGGCTGGGGCAGGTGCTGCACAGCCAGGGCAGAGTGTGGGATGGAGTCGCAAGCAGCTCATCCGGGGGCGGGGGGGAGGTGTGGGGGGAGGGGCGGCTCCTGCTGCTACATGCACCCCAGGGGGACATGGGTGTGTGCACCCCTGGATCTCTGTGTGGGATGAGGGCAGGCTGCCGCTGCAGGATGGGTCTGGGGCGGTGCTGGGTTCTTCCTGGTAGGGGGTTGTCCTGGACTGTACTTGGGGCTGGTGGCAGCGGCGGTACTGGGAGGGGGACTATGGCAGGGGCTGCAGCCACCCCAGAAATCACTGTAGCCCCACAACCTCCCCTCCCATTGCTGCTGCCTGCTCCAAGCACAGCCCCAGCCCAACCCCCCTGCCAGGAAGAGCCCGGTGCAGCCCTGGCCCCAGCCCCACTTCCTCCCTCACCGCTGGGGCCTCAATCTGCACACCCCCCCCCCTCCACTTCACCCACACCAGACTTACCAGCCTGATGCTGCTCTCCACACTGCCAGACTATGCTCCTGGTTGCCTGTGTGCTGCGCTGTGGCTGCGCGCATGCACGGGGCATTTATCCACAACATTACTGGCCACATCAGCCAAAAAAGGCCGATTGCCGGTACTGTCAATTTTCCTTATATCAGTATCAATCTGATATGGGACTGATGTATCAGTGCACCTCTATCAAAAACAGCCTGGTGCAACTTTCAATCCCTGTCCACTTTGGATATCACACCTGAGCAGGCAGCCTTTATGAGACTGCCAACTTCCCAAGACTCTTGACACCTTAGAGCAGTGTCCATCTGGCATTTCCCACATTAGGTCTTGTAACTAAGTTGGATGATGGTTTGCGTCCATATGCAACACAATCACAGATCATGCTGGAAACACAAGTACAGAAGGTGAGTTAAAGACTAGTCAATAGATAGGTTAGTCTGTAGGCCAGTGCTGCTAGACCAGCTGCTTGCAAGACGGCTCCAAGCACAGGGGAGAGAAACCTTACTGACTACAAATGCATCAGGAGAGAGTTATTAGCAATGGCAAATGGGACCAGGATCTTGGAGATTAGATAAAGCAGCATTGGGACCTGGCTCCCAGCAGTTCAGGGATTACAATAATAACCCATACACATAGTGGTTCAGTATGTGGTTACTAGGGACTAATTTGTGAGAGGACATGGAGGCTGGGAACTAATACAGTTTTGGGAGTTTGCTTCCCCAGCATGTCTGTAGTGGCTCCCAGTACATGCAGGCAAGCAGTTCAGCATGCATCATGCTAAAGCAAGTACTAAATGACTGTGAAGTAACAACTGTGCAGTAAAGCGCAGGTGTAGATGCACCTAGTATTGCTGAGAGATGCTGTACCAAGACTTTATTTCACCATTCAGTGAGCTGTACACATGCCAGTTTGTTAGTAGCAGCAGCATGCATCTGTTTAAAAATGCTCTGAAAAGGAGTGGGCTGCCCATGGCACATTTTCTGCTTGTCGGTATCCCTTCAATCTTATTAGGCTACAAATGGTGCCTCATGTGCCCTCTCAGCCTCAAGGTTTGTTTTCAATGAGTTGGCTTGGGTAATGGAAATAGCCCCACCATAGGAACATGGAGCTCAGTACAGGATAATCCCCTGTAGAGAGCAGAATTCATTAAGGCCCATTTGTAACTCCATGCTGCCGTGGCTAGACTGTTCATGCCGGCTGAGCCAGCTCACTGGAAGGTAGCATGGGAATCCCCACACTACACTGATACAACTGCATTGTGAATAAATTCTCAGTCCTTTGTACACAGGGGGAATCAGGCCTTCCATAAAGGAGGAGTTATGAGGGAAGCACCTCTAACCAGAAACTGGGCTGAGACCTCTTGCTCGTCTCACTTCTTCTTTGCACAAACTCTAAGTTGGTGGTTGTGTGGGGGTCTGCTTGCTGTGCTTTGGGCCATTCAGAGCCTGTGTTTCTGACTCTATTTCCAAAGGGGTTTTATAGGAACAAGGCAGTGTCCAGACTGGATCAGACCAGGGGTCTGTCTAGACCTATCTTCAGGTGTGGCTAGTACCAGATGTTTCAGAAGAAGATACAGGATACTCTGCAGGGAGGGCAGCCACGCAGTAATATGCCTGCAGGGAAAATTCATCTGAACCTCCGCTGATTAGAAGTCATGAGTCAGGGTCTTCCTGTAGAACAAGTGTTAGAGTTACCATATTTCCAGTTCCAAAAAAGAGGACACCTGCCATGGGGACACCTCACTCCCAACTCACAGCCCCCTGGCTCTGCCAGTGCCCCTCACTCCTAACCTGCAGCCCCCACCGTCCCTGCTGCTGCCCTTTGCTCCTGACCCCAGCCCCCCAGCCCTGCTGGTGCCCTTCACTCCTGACCCACAATCCATCACCTCCCAGGTCATGCTGGTGCCCCTCACTCCTGACCCACAGCCCTCACCTTCCCCAGCCCTGCCAGTGCCCTTCACTTGCAACCCACAGCCCCCTGCTTCCCCCAGCCCTGCTGGATGGGGCCCCCAGCATGGTAGCTCTGATTTGTGCAGGTGGTGGTGAAGTGAGTCTGGCCCTGGTGCAGGTGGGAGAGAAGAAGAGAGGAGGCCTGTGCTCCCCCGTCCCTTCCCCCCCCAGGGCTGGGGCACCAGCACTATGCCAAGCAGCCTGGCCATAACCCTGCCACTGCCTTCCCCCCACCCTGGCAGCATCTCCTGGGGGTCACCCCACCCCTGTGAGCACAGGCACTAGCTCCGGTGCTGTCAGCCCAGCCACAGAGCTCCCCGCTGCCCTTGAAGGCCCCCTGACCCCTTCCCCTGCTGGAAGGAGAGGTCCCTCCCCCTTTGCGCCCTCCCTCCCCCCTGCCCTTGCCCTACTTCAGCCTCAGCAGCACCCAGACACCTTCCTCCAGTGCCACCAAGCATCCATCCTATCTCACACATTCATCCCCTCCGCACACCCCCGCCTCACACACACACACACACACACACACACACACACACATACGCATGCATGCAGCCTGGACAGTCCCCAAGCCATGGCCCTCCAACTCCCCCTCCCCACAGACTTACCTGCATCCAGCTGCTGAGGCTGCTCCCACTACCCTGCCTGGCTGCATGCCAGCCATATGCATGTGCACACGCACTCGCATGTGATGACCCCTGTTTCCAGTCACCCTCTCCCAGCTCCCACCAGCGGAGCAGAGCAAAATCCTGACATTTGTTCAGATTTCAAAAGCCTGCCTGGACAGAGATTGGAAGACTCAAAAGAGGACATGTTCGGGAAAACCCAGATGTATGGTAACCCTATGTTAGACCCCTTCCACCCCCTACCCCAGTCATTACTAATGAAACTTTGGGTGCTCTGACTGTCCAGATAAAAGTCTTATCCTTTATAACTATTGCTTAGCTCTTGGCCTCAGTTGCATTTTATGTTTTAAAGGCTAATCATTTCATAGGCATTCAGTTTCACAGGTTAATCATGTTTTGTGGGGAAAAAAGTGCTTCCAACGTGTCAGTTTTAATTCTTTCTCAGGTAGGTTCAATGACTGTTCCATTGTTTTATGACAGGAGGGAAGGTAGATAGGAGTATGTCTTGTATGCTTTGCTTTAGTTGACATAAATAAACAGGACATCACATCAAGTTCTTTCTTGTGATATTTCCTAAGGGAGGCAAGAGGCTGGTCCACCTCATGGCTAATCCACTGAGCAGGAGGAAGCATTTTCCTATGCAGATGCAGAACAGAGTGCTGCCTCATTTCTGTTTCTTCAGTTAATAATTTACTAATGAAAAACAGGAACTATTTGTGTCAAGTGCCCCATATTTCACATGAGCTATACACTGATTCTAACAATGATGTCTTGGCAGATGCTAAAGCTGTCTGCAGTCTAACCTTTTATGTGCAGTCTGGAACCGCCAAAGCTCTTTATTATTATAACTGTCTTTGATTTACATTCAGTTTATCATTTTGACTTCAGATGTAGATTTAGCTTTTATAAGTATCCCTGACCAAAAGGAGTGGGTTAAGATCATTTTTAACTGCCAGTCTGCAAACTTTTTACTGGCAGCCAAACTTTTTTACTGACATGCTTTGCATAATGTAAATGTAACCCTTCTCCCAGGCCTGGACAAGAGCTGGGTTAAAATTGAGGGGTTTAACACCAATCACAGTAAAAAAGTTTGGATGTCAGTAAGAAGTTTGCAGATTATCAATAACAAGAAACGTTTGGGATGGCAAACTTGCTTGACTGCAGCTATGGCTTTATACTGTACTGTCTTCCCAGGGCTCCCCAACTCATTCCCACAGCCCCAAACCCTCAGCCACACTCTGCTGCCCTACCACCCCAGCCCACCCACCAACCTTACCTCCACTGGCTCTGCCTCCCACCCCAGCATGGATCTGCATAGAAGGGGGATTACTGCCTGCCTACCTGTGATCCAACAGTGTTACAGGCAAGTGATGGGACACAGTAGCAGTGCATGGGTGAGGAAAAGGGGGCATTCAGGGGACTACAAAACCCTAAAGGCTGCTTGCTGGGTGCTGCACTCCTGCTCAGGGCACCAAGTAGTGCTGCTCTGCTCTGTCTGTCCATCAACTTCTAGTTGCTTAGTTTTTGTATGAAAAAGGATCCATTTTTTAGGGACTTTACACACAGGCATTTTTAGCCTTGTTTTTTATAGACTATCTGCAAATATACAGACCATTGGCAAAGAATCCATGTGTCTCTGGGCCATGTATATATGCACACATGTCAGCCCATTAGCTCTTCTCTAAGACTCTTTGAGCACAGGCATGCGGATGGTAGGGCATAGACAGACTTTAGGCCCTACTCTAATTCATGACACTTTACATAAAGGACCATGAGTTAGAGCTCCTTCCCCAACCCAACAGATGTTTGCCTATTGGG
>NW_005841974.1:1997638-2000073 GCF_000455745.1 Alligator sinensis | reverse complement strand
GGGGGGGGGGCGGGACTGGGGCCAGCCTGCACGGGCCCTGGCCAGCAGGTGGAGGTGCTCCAGCAGCCTACGAGGAGGCTGCCAAACTTCCCCTCTCCCCATTTCCCCCCATCTTAATGTAATACCTGATTTAACCAGGGTTAATTTTTCATGCAATTGGCAATTTTAAAAGTGCTGCACAGCCATGCGTGTGTGTTAAGTAACAGCTGTAGAGCAGTTTCAGGAGCCAGATGACTCAAAACATGTCACTTTAGCCTGAGCTCATAATGTCATCACAGCATCTGATGAAGTGAACCTGGGCTCACAAAAGCTTATGCTATACATCTCCGATTTAGTTGGTCTATATGGTGCAAATTTACTCTACCTTCTGAATGGAGGAGCCAGGCAACAGGTCCTGGATCTGAAGATGCTTTGCTTTGCAGGGGCAGTCACATGTCAAGCTCCTGCAAGAAGACACTCAAACATTTGGTTTTAATAAGTGTAAACATAGATGTTCTGTCAGTTAAAGCCCTGCAGAAACAAGAGAATCCCAGTAAAAATTGAATGGCTCAGCAAAGAGTTTAGAGTGGGCTTTGGGAAGATGAACTTTTGGGTAGGCACATTAGCAGCAGCAAAGTATGGTCCCCACAGCATGACATTGCTATCAGTTTGATGTGCTACTAGCAGTGAAATGATGAGCACAGTGTAAAGTTTCATGATGCCACCATAACTCCAACTATAAAGCTAGCTCAAGGGGACAGAGTCACATGACATGGCTGAGCTCCACAGGTCAGCTGACATTAAAAAATGGCTTGCAGAGGTAGAAAGCATTCAGGGTCTTCTCTGTGCATGTAGGCAGCAAACACATCTTTGCCCAAACTCAGCTGATGGGAGATATGGATTGCCAGGAATACAGGCACGAAGCTGATGCTACCCCACTTACCACAATGCTGAATGCTGCCTTCCAGTCAAATCTCATAATAAATATGCTCACCAAATATCTCTTCAGAAGGATCCAGCAGAAATGGACCAAAGAGTGTAGTACTAGATTGGACCTTCTGGGTGACTCCATCTAGTATTATGGCTTCATATGGAATATTTCCTGTGCTGTGGCAATTCACTCCCTACTTCCAAACCCCCCTGGAACAGCGAGAAAGTTCATCAAGTGATTACTCGTGGTAGGATGTATCTGGCATAGTAATTTAAATTCCAGCACATGATTTATAGACCATAATCTTTGACATTCATTAAGGTGCTGGTGTTCAGATTGCACAAATTCAATTCTAATTCTGGCCTTGTAATAAATAATGTTCCTTCACTAATGGTTCTAGAGGTTTGACATCTTCCACTGTTAATCAGTCCAAAGGTGCAGGCACAGGAGTTTGTGCACAGGGCCCCCCTGCTTGCTCCCTGATGGACCCAGAAGTGGACTGGAAGTACTTCTGGTCCACTTCCGGGTTCACCACCGAGCACATGGGGGGCCCCCCACGCTCCTGTGGGATGCTCCATGCACCCCAACATCACAGCATTCACAAGCTGTGCCTGGTACCTTGAGGTATGTAGAAAAAACTTATAAAGCTGTGTCTACGGCCGAATTGCTGATTCTCCAAATCAGCATCGAATCTTCAGATTCAGTTTTGGCCGGATTGAACTGGAGACAGTGATCCAAATCAATGAATCGAATCACTGTCTCTGATTCGGGCCAGATCCAAATCAAATATGGCCCATTTCACACACCCCTAGTGGTCAAGGCTAGAATACAAATTCCCTTCATTCTAGGACAGCATCCTTTTCACTGAGCCACAGTCCCTCCAGGTTGTACTCTTCCTCCTAGTCCAACATTTTTCTCTCTTGGTTGAACAGTGGGCTGGGTTCAAGAGGAGGGCTGGAGAAGCATCTTGGTAATGCTTAACTTGTAGCCTGGTGGTTAGAATGCTTTGCTGAGAAGTAGCAGAGGAGGGTTTAAGCCTCCTTTGGGTGAGGGGGATGTAAAAACCTGGGTTTCCTTTCCCTGAGCAAGTGCCGTTACATCCTTTTCCATCATCTAAAATCTGCTTGTGTGGTTTTACTGTGGCCAGAGTTTTGGTATTACACACATGCCTGGGCAAATTCTGTTTCTGTGCTCAGTGACCCAGGCAGCCAGAGTACAGCCTACTGTTTATGCTTAGTAGGGAGCCACGTAGTGCTCTGAAACCCAAACTGTGCATAAATGCCAAATCTGCAGTAACTATTCTCCAACCATTTGGGTTGGTCTAATAAAAGATATCAAATTCACCCAAGGAACCTTGTCTGCCTATGTCCTTAGACCAACACGGCTACAACCCAAACCCCTGCAAATCTGCAGTTAGGCAGCAAGTGCCACTTTGGTACGTGTAGGTGAAATAGGGTTTAGCTCTTCACATGTGAAGCACCAGAGATGGAGTTGAAGAGTCCTCTTGAAGAAGAGGAGCTGGACA
>NW_005841974.1:1992972-1997607 GCF_000455745.1 Alligator sinensis | reverse complement strand
TGCTGAAGAGATAGTACATCATCACAGGCTTGTGAGCAAATGAAATGCTCTTCATCCTTGACAGAAAGATTCATCTGTGAGCAGGAGCTGCTTCCATCTGGGTCACACTGGTGACAGTGGGCATGTCTACATGAGATGCTTTATGTCATATTGAATGAAATAGTTTGAATGTTTGTAAAGGTTGCCCATTAGCCAGTTTCAGGAAGAAGATAAGATTTATCTCCTTATCTAGATCATTGTTTTGGGACTACGTGCAAAAGGTCCTGACTTTGCTTTTGAATTTTATCTTTAGAAGTCTTTTACAAAGAGAGCAAATATCCTGAGTTCTGAGAGATCAAACCCTACGGCCTTTTGGAAAGATTGGTAAGAAAATGGCACTTGCAGTGATATGGAAGTTCCCCAAGAGTAATTTAAAATGCTCAACAAAGGAAACTAATTACTAAGCAAAAGAATCTGTTGAGTAAGATCCGAGCCCAAATTTGGGGGTAATGACAGGTTTGAGTAGGAGGAGCCCATTGACGGCAGCTCACTCAATAAAAACTGTAACTTACTGTCCCAATTTGGAGGTGACTATACTTGCAGAACAACGAAGGAAGAATCGCAAGTGTAGGCCGGATCAGATTGATCACCTGAACCACCCTCTCCGTGAACACGAATCTCTTAGTTCACGCTGAAGCTGCAGAACGCCCGAAAGGGACTGAAAGAAGGGGACTTATTCCTATCAGTATTGAGGCCAGCCTATTGAATTGTATTGCTGAGGTGAGCCCATTGAACCGTACTACTGAGGCCAACCCATTAAATTGTACTACTGAGGAATGAAACCATATTTTGGTATTTGGCTTCTCGGAATTCTAGGATTGTAAGTATATTATGAAAATAACAGTATTGATTCAAATTTAACTTTTAGTTGTAATTGTAGTTGTTTTTGTAACTAATTCTTATAGCATTGTTTCAGAAGGAAGTGCATTTGGAGCATTGTTTCTGATATATGTAATTATTGTGTTTTTAATGTTTGTGGTGTTTCTTAAAGCTAAGCAGTGTTATATATGTAGCAAAGAATTTTAAAATAAAATTGTGTTGTATGAATTAAGTGTGTAATCATTGTGAAATCGTGCAATCAGCTAACTACTCCCCCAGCCAGTGCATCAAAACGAATCAGTAAATTGTGTGGGATTTTCTCTATTCCATAACCCACTAGAGACACTTTACTGTGCGGTAGATTAATATACTGCATAGTAAGGCATCATCATGTAATTGTGTGCAACAGCTACTGCACAGTAATTTAAGCTAATGTGCCATTTTCTACTACCTGTTGAGACTCCCCTGTCCCTTGTGGCCCCCTGCTAGTGTAGCTGACCAGGAGCAAGTCAGTTTTGGTACTGCACAGTAGCTAGTGCCTGGCGCTGTTCTTGTGGGGCAGCTGGCAGCGAGTCCCTGGCTGGGGAGGAATTCCCTATCCAGCAGGGGCCTGGCCAGAACTGTCCCACTTGTGGAGCTGTCCTCTGGAATCCCTCCCCAGCTGGGGTTTCACCGACAGCTGTATGTCACGATGTACATGGGGCCAGGAGAGCTTTGCCAGCTGTACCAGCAGCTGTCTCCTGGCCCCGTGCATGCTGGGTGGGGTCCCCCATGCACATGAAGACCCCTCACGCTGTGCACGGGGCCAGGAGACTGCTGCAGCTGACAGAGCTCTGCTGGCCCTGTGCACATTGGGACCTGCCCCATGCCCAATGCCAACCCTCAGGGTAGCGCCCTGGGGGAGCCTGGACCTCCCCCTGGCTGCTGTAGTTAGGGCAGAGCAGGGCAGGAGCAGCTCTGAACCATGGTGCTCCTGTCGGGGGAAGGCTTACTGTGCAGTATTTTACTATGATATAGGATTTACTGTGCAGTAAGTCTATATTGCATTAATAGCCTGTGTAGATGCCCCCAGTGAGATTTTTTTCAAGTGCTTAAATGGCGTGGAGGTACCCAACCGCCATGGAAAGTCAATGAAACTTAGCACCCAGCTTTCTTCCCAGCTTCCTGAAAATCACCCTGCAAGACCAGAAGCTAGAGTCTCATTTTTTGTGTAAAAGCTCATGGGGCTGCCAGCCAGAAATGATGATGCATTCTCTTGGATCAGAGTCACCTACTATATGCACCAAGCACAAAGCCACCTCTTAGTCATATCACAATAATTAATCAAGATGCAACTCAGGAAGGTTTCATGAGAAGCACAATTAAGAGAGGCATGAGAAACCACTTAGCCTCTAAGGCCTCATCCACGTGAGCAGGTGTATGCATTTGCAGCAGCACAAATAGTAGCAATGCAAGTTTGTGCATACCCTTACCCATGAGTTTTGCAGTGAGACACAATGTCCCATTGCTCCATGTGCTGCAGTGGAGGCTGGCTGGGGCACTGGGTAGCCAGCCCGCAAGCCCCGCACTGATGCACCGTGTGCCCCAGGCAGCTGGGAGCAGCACTTGGAGTAGGCAGTCCAGGGCTGCCTGCTTTCCTGTTTCTGCGCACTGCAGAGCTCCCATGCTGAGGCACCCTGCACCCAAACCAGGTGCTTCCTGGATGGCTGGAGCACAGTGTGCCTGGAGATGGGGGAGCAGGTAGCCCTGTGGCTGCATTGTGGAGCCCCCACACTGAGGCATATGGAGACAGGGAAGCAGGCAGTCCTGAGCTGGCTGCTCCCCTGACTCACAAGGCACACTGTGCCCCAGCCAGTTTCTCTGCAGCTGGCTGGGGCACAGCGTGCCTCAGTGCAGGGACTCCACATGCCTCAGTGTGGGGACTCCTCATCAGAGCCCCTGCGCTGAGGCATGTGGAGATAGGGGAGCCCTGAGCTGCCTACTCCCCTATGTCCATGTTTCCCCCAGAACACACCACTTTGGCATGCTTTGCACTGCTTTTTTTCAGGGGTTTTTTTTTTGCTACCGAGAAATCCCAGTAGCAAATTTTGCCCTGGCACTGCAAATTAGCAGGGCTGCGTACAGTTAACATATAATGCATGCAATTTATGGTGCTGCAAAGAGGTTCGAGGCACCACAAACTGCACATGCCTGCATGTCTGGATCCAGCCTAAGGTGCCACCTTGCACTGCCTTCTATGGGAGGTTGGAAATGGGGCGGGAGGGGGGGTAGGGAAGGGCAGTAATTATGCAGTATACACAAATAAAGATAATACATTGCACTCTTACCCTACCCCAAACAGCCTTGAGAAACATCTGAAGGATACCTGGTTTGTGAAGTTTCTCAGCCCCAGGGATCACCCTGCTCCCATTTCTTCTCTGCATTGCGTTCTGCATTTAATGCACTGTGTAAAGCTCTACACTGTATTAACATAATCCCAAACTGGAAGTGTCTTAGTAGGAGTGACCCACACACTCCTTTCTCTTACCAGTCATTACTACAGAGAACCAGGATTGTCAGGACAGTGCAGGCTACTGTGCTAGTGTGTTCCAAAGTCGAAACCCATCCTTTTCCTCAGCAACATCCTCTCTTCCTCTAAGAACTTCACCCTTTACAACTAGACCAAGTACCAAATCTGACAGAAGGCTTGTTTTCTCTTTCCAGTTGCGTTTCAAACTCCAGTTACCTTGCTCTTGGCTTCTCTCCTGGATTCTGCCCTTTTCTTCTCTCTTCCCACAAGCAAGGCTTCCAGCAGGAGTTCACCTGAGGGGAAGGTACATGAGCAGAAGCACTTACATCCAACCTAATTCTCCTCCCTTTCTGCATCATGAATGCCAGTTGTCACCATCTCAGCATTAGTCACTTCCAGCTTTTGCCAAGTGCAGATAAAGTGCAGCGCTGGGAACAATATTGATGCAACTCTAGTCTCAGAGCTGGACTTGGGCATCAGTCTAGTGCTGGTATGCAGTCAGCAGTATTAACTACTTGCTTCTGTTCCAAGCAGAACCTTCTATAGCTAGGAAGACCATGAAATCTCTTAGACATCATTATGAAAAGCTATTTACTAAATAAATGCTTAAATATTATGGTGCTGGATGCAGAGCTAAACCCTGGAATGGATGAATGGCAGCATACAGCAGTGGAAGAGACACAGGAGCCTTGTGGTTACCGGGAGATGCTTTTCAATGAATGTACCACCCACCTGTACAAAATCCCAAGTCTGCTAATAGCAGATCTCATGAGTGGCTTTATAGCTGCAGAGGCAGCACCACCTGTTCCTTCTGTTAATTAGAATGGGTTTACATTATAAAAGGTAATGTAGAGATGCCTGAGTGGTAGCTCATGTGCCAGGGACAGTCTAGTCAGACCAGTATGGAACGCTGTGAAGGCCAATTCCCCTGAAAGAAGGTCTGCACCAATACTTTGGTTCATATCGTATCGGCACCAATCAAAGGAAAATTGACATTATCGCCAATCGGCTTTTTTTGGCCAATGTGCCCGATAATGTCATTGATAAATGCTGTATGCATGCATACAACTGCAGCATGCACACAGCCAGGAGTACAGCCCAGCAGCCAGCCAGCATCCAGACAGTAAATGTGGGAGGGGGTGGGGGTCAGATCCAGGCCTCTACAGCGAGGGACAGAGTGGGGCTGGAGCAGGGCCAGGTGCTGCCCAGACAAGACAGCATGGGGTGCGGGACAGCATCGCAGATGGCTTGTCTGGGGGACTTGGGGG
>NW_005841974.1:1977418-1992900 GCF_000455745.1 Alligator sinensis | reverse complement strand
CTGTAGCCCACTCCGTAACCTCCCCCCAGTGCTGCTGGCCCCGAGTGTGTAGCCTCCCCCTTGCCCTGCACACAAATTTGGGGGCCACATGCCCCCCGCCTGCCCCAGGGGTGCGTGCAGCAGTGGGAGCTGCCCCCCTCAGGACAAGCCACCTGCTGCTCCATCCCACTCCCTGCCCTGGCTGGGTAGCACCTACCCCTGCTCCAGCCCCATTTTCTCACTGCTGAGCCTCCATCTGTTCCCCCCCACACACACCCTTTCTCTCCCCCACTGCTCTCCAGGTTGCTGGACTGCATACTGGCAATCAGATTGGTATTGGCCGATACGGCCGGTTAATAATTGGCTATCGGTATCTGCCAAAAAAATCTTTATTAGTGCACCCCTACTGAGCATGTATGTTGTAACATAGAAGTCAAAAGACATACATAGGTGTTCCAGGGGAATTCTGCCAAGGGAGCACTGTCAGTATCTGGAAATCAGTCTGGCACTGGTGGGACCAGACCAGACTTGCACTGTGAGTCCAGCTTGGCAAAGCTAGAACCAGGCCAGACTGGTATTGGAACACTAGTACATCACTGCTGAGATAAGAGTGGCAGGGACAGTATCAGAACATATCAGCTCATTCAAATTATGCTAATAATTTAAAATTAGAGATGCAAATGAGGGGCAGCTAACAGCTGGCTAATAATGATCTCATCCTGGGAGAGTCTGTCTTTGTCTTATCAAGGAAACCCACCTTGTGGGGCTGTGAAGTGTCTTGACAGCCCTGGGGAATGATGGATGGGTTACTTTGTTTTCTGAGTAAGATGCTGAATATTTTATGAGCTGCCTCATTTTACTTCTGACCTGCCTTCCACGTTTTCCAATCTGTCACCATTGCCGGACAATTTAATCACTGTAAGGAGACTGTCACAACAGAGCAGGCTCTGCAGCCATCTGTACTGGGGTGGCTGGGGCAGGGCAGGGCAGGGCAGGGCAGAGTTGGAAACATGAAGCTGGGAGGTGGAAGAGTGGACTATTTCTTCTCTCTGTTGCTCTGATCTAGAGTTTGTCTCCTTCAGCCTCTCTAGGCAAATAACCATCCAGGGTATAAATGGTATATATTATTCCAGGCCTGGAAACTTGTCCACCCTGGGCCCAGAAGTCTAGTTTAGAAGTAGGTATAACCAGGCAATTTTCCCCAAGTGCAAATCATCAGCAGAATTTGAATCCAGACACAGTAGCATAAGACTGGAAGGGGTCCCCTGGGCCATAAAGTCCAATCCCCTGCATTTACCCACAGATTCTCCTCAAATCACTACTTCAAACCTTCACACAACCACAAGGCACACTTCCTAAAACACCACCAACTCCTTCTACCATGCCACAGATAGCAGGGGAATTGGGCAGGGATAGAAGGGCAATGCCAGGGAAGCAGTTGATTAATATATGCTCAGAAGATACTAGGAAAATGACCATGCTCCATGCTACAGCAGAAGGCAAACCCCTGACAGCATCAGTCTCTCCTAGGGGAAAAACTCCTTCCTGACCCCAAATTTGGCAGTAAATGAGACCCTGAACAGATGTGCAAGACCTTCTAGCCAGGAACCTCTAGGTTTTCTACATACCAGAAATAGCATCAGTTAAATTCTCCAGCCTCTGCTCCAGCCAGCATCCCAGGATGGAGACAGATGTAACATATGAAACATTTCAAAGTGCAGCTGCATTTAAAAGTTCTTAAAAAAATGTATGACCCTGTAGTGGGTTTTCCCTCTTAGCTCGATCCTGGAGCCAGCTTGTTCATAAAGTCCAGGCAGCTCTCATTTCCAGCCCATTTATTTGACAGGAGGAATGCTTGTCCCCACAACAAACAAGGCAAAGAGCAATATAAACAGGCAAATGAACAAAAGCAAAACCTCTGATCTTTCTTTATACCTTGGAAGAGAGGCAACCTAGGTTCAGTGGTTGTCCCTCAGTATACTTTCCTCCTCTCTCTATCCCCTGCAACTGGGCTTCAGCTGCTGAGCCGTGCATCTCATTACAGATCCCCTACTGCACCCCTGGGGCTGAAGCTTTCCAAAATCACTGCAGTTGCAGGTAACATCTTGCTGTCTAGCCTGGGGGTGTGACAGGGGCCTGTGATGACTTGCAGTTTTTCTACCTCCCAACACAGACAAAGGTGGGGGTGGAGGGGGTGGCATGGAGCAGGGTTGACTTTCAGCATGACTGCAGCCCCCAGTTTCCCAGGTGTTGCAGCTCTTTCCACCCTCAGGGGGTAGAACCAGAGCACCGTGAGATGCTGGTTGACTCCTGTCATACTCCATAAAGCATGCATTCGTAACCTGAAGCACTTCATTTAGAAGTGTTTCTAAATCAGGGGTGGGCAAAACATGGCCCGCGGACCAGATCTGGCTTGCTGGGCCATTCTATCTGGCCTGTGGGGCCCCACCAAAAAACAATTATTACCGGCCTGTGGCTGCCCTTCTGAAAGCCAGCAGGAGGTGGGTTTTCAGAGGTCGTGCGCCATTGACCTGGGCAAGCTCTGTGCTTCCACCTCCATGAGGCTCCTGGCACTCCATTTGGGAGCCCCATGTAGAGGCACTATGGGTACACTAGTATATGGGTTGGCTATCAGATCAGCACTGATAAAAGGAGAAATGACGTTATCGGCTAGTTTGGGTTGCTGTAGCCAATAAGTATGGCCGCATGCCTGGAGCACCCTGGTGAGCATAGTCTGGTCCCCGTGCCCTGCTGCCCACCCAAGCCTATGGCAGACTACAGGTCCTGGAAAGCAGGGGGAGGGGGCACGGGGGAGCAGTCACAGGGAGCCACACTCAGAAACAAAAGGGACAGTTACCAGCTCTGCCTGCTGCTACTGCCACCATGGTGACGTCGTGCGCGCAGCAGGGGCCTGAGCACTGGGGCTGGCATGGAGACATTGGGCTGGGCTGTGTGCACGCGGGGTAAGGCACTGCACGAGGGACTTTCCACTTCACTGGGCACTGGGTGCCTTTGTAAAAGTGGCTTGTCCCTGGCGGTTGCAGGAGCTCAGTTGCACAGGGTCCACTAGCGCTGAGGCAGCAGTGTGCTCTGGGGCTCCAAATGAATCCGACGCCGCTGTGTGCATGAGGGTCTGCCCCACCCGCTCAGGACAGCAGCACTGTGTGCTCGCACCTACCCTCTTCAGCATGGTATTCTCTGCCATGCTGTCAGATGCTTTCCAAGATAATGACCTTGGTATGGGGATCAGGTACCATTTCGACAGAGACATCTTCAGCCTGCGCAGGCTCCGAGCAAGCTGCAAAGTCCAGACAGCCATGCTTTGCAACTTCCTCTTCACTGATAACCGTGCGTTATGCACAGGCTCAAAGCTGACATGCAACGGTCCATGGACCTATTCTTGTCAGCCTGCAACAACTTCAGACTCACTGTTAACATGAAGAAAACCGAAGTGATGTTTCAACGTGTGTCTGGTACAACAACCCAGGAACCACACGCCTCAGTTAAAGGCCAACAACTGTCGATGGTCAACAAGTTTGCCTATCTAGGCAGCATGCTCTCCTGTGCTGTCCACATTGACGTCAACATGAGGCTAGCAAAAGCCAGCGTGGCCTTTGGCAAACTCTGTAAGTCGGTCTGGGACCGCAGAAGCATCAGAATGTCAATGAAACTGAAGTTTTACAAAGCCATCATTTTTCTGATCCTCCATTATGCCTGCAAAATCTGGACCGTCTACCAGCAACAAGTCAAGAAACGAAACCACTTCCACCTGTGCTGCCTACGAAAGATACTAAAGATCAAGTGGCAGGACAAAAATCCCGGACACTGAGGTGCTCAGAAGATCGGCTCTCCGCAGTATCCACACCCTGCTGAAACTGGCACAGCTAAGATGGGGCAGCCACCGTTCAAGAATTTCCGACACTCGCCTGCTGAAGAAAATCTTCTATGGCGAACTGTCAAATGGAGTACACTTCCGTGGCGCACCAAAGAAGTGGTACAAAGACACCTTAAAGGTGTCCCTAAAGAGTTTTGGCATCGACCTGGAGTCGTGGGAGCAAATCGCTAGTGATCGTCCATCCTGGAGGTCATTGGTCCAGAGCAGAGCACTGGTCTTTGAGCAGTGGTGCACAGCAGAGGCAGTGAGGAAGCGTGTGCCTAGGAAAATGAGGACCTCTCATGTCCAGCCCTTGTCACTCTCCTGCTCCTGCTGCAGCATATTGTTCAGGGCAAAGACTGGGCTCATAAGTCACTTGCATACCCACGCAACCTAGCCTCCAACCCCCTCCTTTTTCCTCTTTCTTCTTTCTCTTTTTTCCTCTCTTTCTCCCTTTCTCTTTTTTCCCCTCCCTTTTTCTTTCCTGCTTCCTTTCTCTCTTCTCCCCCTCCCCCTCCTCCTCTCCCCCCGCCCCATGTGGTCATCTTCACTTGCCACACATTGGTACTGGCCAAGCCCCATCCCTCCATAAATCCCCCCCCTCACATGTGCACCCCGCCCACACCCTCCATACACAATATACAAGAGTTGGCCTTTATTTTGAGTTATCATACAATCACCTCTATGTATGCTATGTAAATACATGTAAATCAGGACAAAACATATTTTGCAATAAAATATGTTATAGTAGCCGTTTGATTTTAGTATATGATATGGTCTTTTCTGGTTCCAAAATGGAGGTGGGGGGGGGCAGGGGGAGGAAATGACGGTGGCGGTAATAACTTCTGATGGCAAAGGTCAGGAGTTAGGTGGGTAGGACTTCTGGTCCCAAGATGGTGTTCAGGGGGTGGGGCACCTGTCAAAGGGCGAGGCTACCCTTGTGGCCCTTGACAACTCACCACAAGTTGTTAAGCGGCCCTCCAGCTGAAATAATTGCCCACCCCTGTTCTACATAGTACCAGTTTACTTCAGGGACATTTTGGAGCACATATGATTTATCCTTTGAATTGCTTCAAATGCATTTGAAGCGCCACAAATGTTATGTCAGTCCATACCCCAAAAGGCTCAGATGGTGAACATTTTTGCTTCTCCACCCCTGAAACCAGTAGCATTCACAAGTGGAATTCCTTCCTAGCCCCTACTGGTGACTAGCAAATGCCCTAAAACATGGGAGTACCATTTATCTTCCATACTGCAAGAGAGTTACTTCTATACCCAACAAAGGGACACATCTGCTCCTAGTATAAAGCTCATTGATAAACATGTGAAAATGGGATAGGTCCTAAGATGGCTCCCTGAAGAATACCAGTGGTAACCACTCTTCAGCCACATAACTTCCCTTCCTGTATAGCTTGCTGGAGTCTCCCTTTGAGTTACACATTTGGACTGGGAGCTCTTTGGAGCTCAGTCTATTTCATGTGCCTGCACAACACCCAATACAGTGAGGCCTTGAAATAGTCTAGGCCAGTGTTTCTCAACCCATGGGTCATGACCCAAAAGTGGGTTGCAAAAAATATATGAAAGGGTCATGAACAAACATAAAAAATGGATCATATTTTACATACATTTAAAAAAAAATAAATGCTGCTTGTGCTTCGTTATATGTCAGCTCTGCATTCTAATAAACAGGGATCTACATTTAACGTTTGCTGCGGAAAAACGTGAATTTTCTCCTTTAAAGGAGAAAATCACAGGGGGAAACAGCAGGTTTCTGCTTGCAGGCTGGCAGAGTTCTAGCCTGCAAGGGGCTGCTTGGAGCGGGGGGGAGCAGGAGGAGGGTGATCAAGCATGTGGCAGCCAGGCACTATGGAGAGCAGGACCCACAGCTCCCTGCAGATAAGTCTTATGGGGTGAGGGGAGGGAGCATAGATGACATGTTGGGTGAGTGGTGGGGCACAGGTGACGCATCAAGGGGACATGGGGGCACTTGCCCCCTCAGATTTGTGCGCTGGCAGTGGCACAGGGGTGCAGTCTGGCTGGACTGGCATAGACAGGAGCTGCCTTCATGGCCCAGCAGGCAGGACCTGGCATGGGCGTGCAAGACTCGTTGCTGCCACCACTGCTGCTGGTACCCCCTCACCAGCCACACTGCCAGCAGTGTGAGGAGTAATAGACAGGGGAGGCCACACTGCTCTCACCTCATCTTGCCACCAGTTGCTTGCACAGCGGGCTGTGGCTCTAGCCACCACCATAGCTGAGCTGCCGCTGCTGCTCCCCTCAGGCCGTGACTCTACCCCAAGGGGAGGTGGGGTGGCAGGCAGCCCGAGGGGAGCAGCAGCAGTGACCTTGGCAGTGTGGTTGAGTCATGACCTAGCATGTGAATGGCTGGCAGCACGAGAAGGTGAGAGCAGCACGGACCCCCAACATATACCCCCACTCCCCACACACCTACACCCTGACCTACACACTGGGGGACTGAGGTCTGGGGACAGGGGGCAATGGGTTGGGAGCGAAGGGCACCAGCCAGGCTGGTGAGATGGGGGCCTGTGGGTTGGGAGTGAGGGGCACTGGCAGGGCCAGGGGGCTGTTTTCTACTGAAACTATTTACTGGTCGGGACTGGCCATCAGTGTTTACAAATGGGTCCTGGTACAAAAAAGGTTGAGAACTACTAGTCTAGGCACTCCAAGAACTACAGTAACATAAATCTGAGTCTCAGACAGAGAATTAACTGATGCTGATAAGACATGCCGTGGGGAGAGGTCTTTGCAGGGGCACAGGTACCTCATTTCATTGCTGTGGAACGAAATACAACATGGGTATGGACCTGTGATCCTAGGAGATGGCTTGACAGCCTTAAGGCATTTCTAGCAATCCAGTTCAGGTCTCCCATTAACAGAGTGGACTCACAGCTGCAGCAAAGACTTCAGATTACTCCTGGATTTCCTGCCATGTCAGTCAAATGTGAGCCATAATGTTATACTGCTCGAGGTTTTGGCATTTAAATAATGTGTCTCTGGGGCATGAAATGACAGTGTCCCCTCTCAAAAAAATATGGTGTGCTCAGTGTGACTATTGCTAATTAGACAGGCTCTGTTGAGAAGGGCTCTGTAATTTCTGGCCTGCTCCTGTGTGAACCCCAGCAGGATTCTTGGCAGATCACTGTTGTTTGACAGGTGTGTGCTAATCTGAAGATTACAGAGGTCTGTCATTTCCTGTGGCTCCCAATGAGGATGAAAGAGCTCTATTAGCACATCCTGTCCCATGAAAGGTTTAATTCTGAATGACAAATTCTTACATTTAATACCTTCTAGAAATCCTTTTTTGCTTAGTGCTCTGGTAGGGACAACAAACTTGTGCACTACTTGCCACTCCAGGAGGGCTGCCCTGCAGAAGTACTATTGGGAGAGCTGAAGTGAGCCATTATCGAAGGAGAGCATAGTCTCCTTACAGTCAAATCAGAGGTATGAGAGTCTCATTCCTGCCTTCATTATATTAGTACGCAAAATATTTCTGAGCTGGGAATCAGAACTCAAATCAGAGACTAGGAACTTCTCTGGCTGACTTTCTGTTTATAGCATGCTGGGTTCTGACTTCAGCATGTAATGGTTGCTCAGTGATTTTTATTTCTCTGTCTGTCTTTAAATCTTGCTCTGTTTCCCTGCTGGCTTTTTTTTTACTATGAGCATTAGAAGAAATAATTTTGCGCAGAAAATTCTCATGTTGGTTGAGCTCCTGGGAAATGGCTGCACATCTTAGTTACACATGCAAATCTGTGAATGTCAGATCAGGCTCAGGCACTCCCTCCCAGTTGCACTGTACTGTCCACAGGTAAAAAGCACCCGTTTCACTAAAAGTCATATGCCCAGCTTCCATTAGCTGCAAACTGTGCCTTTGAATATCCCCCTGTAGCACTGGATCTTTACGAATCACCAACCTGGTCTTCCCCACAGGGTTGTCACTGTACTGTCCATTAACTTACTTTCCTGCCATGACTTGATATTATTGGGGAGCTAGGAGTGTGCCAATAAAAATTTTCCAGGGTGATACTGATAGCTGATTATTAACTACCGATTCAATAACCGGTTTACAGGAATGCAGCAGGGAAGTGTGGAGAGCAGCTCTCTACAGGTAAGTCTGTGGAGGGGAAGGGGCATAGGGAAAGGAAGGAGCGTGGGGGTGCAGATTGAGGACCCCACAGTGAAGGTGGGAGTGGGGAAGGGGGTGGAGTTGGAGACAGTGCCCAGCCAGGGTGGTGCATGGGACCTGGGGCCAGGGTGGCTGCTGCAAGGGCTAGTTGCCAGGCCGCAGGGAGCTGGAGCAGTCTGCTGCTAGGAGCAGCAAATCTGCTCCCAGGTGTAGATTCACCCTATGAGTTAAAATGTTAAATCAGGTTGCTAAGGAGGCATTTTGGCAAAGACTAGGAGCCCCAGGCTCCCAAGCCACTTCAGCATTTCCCTATTGTGCGAACAGAGAGGTTGGCTATGTAAATGAGCTATCACCATCACCTTTGTTTCTCAGTGGCTAAGCCTGCATGCCTTGACACGGGATTATACAGAGCTAAGTACAAGTGAATATTGATTGTGGCCTTTGGTTGCTAAAATAACCAAATAATAATAATGACAACTTTCAGGGGTTCAAGCACTGTCCCAGCACCATGTGAATCACTGGAGTCTGCACTCTGCTCTACTGCTGCCCTTCTGCCAGCTTGTGACGCTGGTTAGCTACGTTCCCCTAGTACATTATTCCCTGGATTGTTCACATACAGGAAGGGTGAAATCTTGCTACCTTTTATGCTCTAAAATGTCATTTTCCAACAGCATACTTCCAGCACGTACAGTTTGTGATTCTGTTATCCCTCACTGTGGATGCATAAGCCTCCACATGACTACTGGGCATGTGCAGCCTAAGGGCAGGTACATAAGTACACGCTAGGCGTAAGTCCCAGAAAAGAGAAACACCCTCTCTTTTTTCACCCATAGTAGCTGAGGGGTGGGTGGTTATCCAGAAAATAAGATAATTGGGCTGTAGAGTCTAGACCTGGCCCTCACCCAGGGAGAATTTGAACCCATATCTCTTCTACAGAACTTTAAGCATCACAGGTCAGGCATTCTTTTGAACATGCTCCATTTCAATTTGTACTGAATAGTCCTTGGACAGAGAGCACTAGGAAGTCTCTAACCCAGTGGGACCAAGGCTCCAGGCTAGAATCCATAGCCTACTTCCTTCTAGCCACACATCCTCTTGCTTCTTGCCTTCCTCCTGGCCCCCTATATCTTCTTCTCTTAGCTGCCCAGTGGGCCAGCTTCAAATGGATCACTGGAAAGGAGTATGGGTAATGCCTGACTTGTGGAATGATGGCTATTCAGACAGACAGGTTTAAATCCTTTCTGGGTGAGAGGATATTTAGAACTCAGACATCCTGCTCCTTGGGGAAATGCCCTACTCACTCAATTATTAGCACTTAAACAAGGGAGGACTGCCACCCTCCCCATCATCTGGTGTCTAACACCCTTAACCATGAAATGTTGTCAAGCTACAATTTCATGACTAATGCATGCCATGGAAAAGGGTGAAGCAGCTCTGCGAAGCGATGACTGGTGTCAACCGGCTGACCGAAGAAGCGGTGCTGTATGGGCACGGCACCAAACACCAGGGGAACCTGTTGCCCTGGTTTGACCAGTTTGCGTCCTGTGTCAGGAGCACCTTGTGGAAGGCCAGGAACCTCCTGTTGTACAGCCACACAGACATAGAGGTAGTAGGCTGTGGAAATGGCGTTGAGCAAACTCCAGACCTACTACCAAAAATCGGTAGTGGAGGATGGAGAGGACGTGGCCAAAGCCACCTGGCACAGAGACATGTGGCACAGGACCTTCCAACTCCCCCCTGAGTGGAGAAGGGGGCAGTGACAGCGAGGAAGATACAAGTGGAACTGAGGATAGTGACAGTAACAGCAGCAGCAGGAGCTGGAGCGATATAGAGGACAGGTGAACTGAGTATTTGACCCCAGAAGCGGGGTGGGGGTTGGTTGGTCTGAGGGATCAGGAGTTGCTTGTGTGTGTAGCACGCAGTGCGGGTATTGTAATGGGTTTGAGCGGCCAGCGGGCCTTTGTACGGGTTCGCGGGTGTGGTTTTTGTAACGGGTGAAGGTTTTCTTTG
The DNA here is from genome assembly GCF_000455745.1 of Alligator sinensis. Taxonomy (NCBI): domain Eukaryota; kingdom Metazoa; phylum Chordata; order Crocodylia; family Alligatoridae; genus Alligator; species Alligator sinensis. The sequence continues at coordinate 1,982,890 of NW_005841974.1, read as the reverse complement.
TGGAGTGATACTCGGAGTGTAGAGACTATATACATATACACATACACATACACACACACATATTTTTACAAGGAAAAAAAAAAGCATGCCCAGTATACGAGCATACACAGTTGCCTACCTACCCAGCCATTGCATAGCCTACTGAGCATAGTCAATAGCTATGTGGACACTTTGTGTTCATAGAGCACAGGTAATAGAATTGCAAATTGTGTGTAAATGCCAAAAATGCTACTTACATGCGTGTGTAAGTCATTTAGGTGCATATATGTACTGTGAACCCAAGGGATCCATTCAGCTGCAGAGATATGCTATCCCAGGTGGATTGATAACTTTCCTGGATCTTATGCTGAATAAAACCTCTTGTGTAGGTGTGCCTGTTGGCAGAAGATCTCATTTAACAAAAGACATACTTAATAAAGAAAACAAAGATTACTTTGTATGTGGGAAGAGATTAAATGAAATTTGCTTTAAAGAAGCCCCAGAGGGAGCTTTGCTTTTGGTGATGAGATTCCAGTTGTGTGTTGGCTTTTATAGCAGCTTTTGCATATAGCCCAAATCTCTGTTAGCACATTTTGCAGCTGCAGAATAATAACAATCTGGATGGCTGCTGTGGGTTGGCCTGAAGTAATGATGCTCCCTTAGCAGATCTCCTTGTTGTATCTCCTGCATGAGAAGCTGTTTTCAAACATATGCTCTTGTTTATTGCAACTCCAAGAAGGCAACTAAATTCTTGTAGCAAGAAAAGTCTGATGCTGATTTTTCAGCAATGAGAAAGGCATAGACTTGCAGGAGGACCTTCAGGGGAGCCATTCATTTACAAGGAAAAATTGTGAGTCAAATTTTCAAAAAGTGCTAACTAAGAGATTTAGAAAGACAAATTCCAGTGAAAGTCAAGGGCACCTATGCCTCTAGTCACTAGGCACTCTTGAAAATACTACACTAAATCTGAATTATTGGCTTAATCACAGCTAAGAAGGCAGTGTGGTCTGGAACATCATTATACTCTAAAATACTAGTTCTCAACCTTTTTAGACTCAAGGAACCCTTGGAAAATGCCAGCTCTTTGCTTTCACTCATTTTTCGACTACAGAAAAATAGTAATTCTTCTTTGCAACGAACTCAAGAAGACCACAACAGGGCAGGATGTTTTTGACACTGTGCGACATCTCTGGGTTTGTTTTGTGAATCCTGTGTAGGTGTTCGCATACCTCACAGTGCTAATATTGCAAGGCACCCTTGAATGGATTGCATGACATCTCAGTGTGCCACAATACACTGGTTGAGAATCACTGCTCTGTAACAAGGGTGCTTAACCTTAAGCCCTCAGGCCAGATGTGGCCTGCAGAGAATGTCATCCAGTCTGCTGTGCTCCCCATGTGTCTGAAAATTTGGCAGCAGGGGAGCAGTGGCAAGCATTAATTGCCACCCCCTTGTTGCCACATTTTGGAACCTGTGGGGAACCCTGTGGGCCAGAAAGCATGGCCCTGTGTGCTAGATAGAGCAGATGGGGCAGGGTGAGGTGGGATGGGGCAAGGTGGGATCAGAGCAGTGGAAGGTGGGATTAGGGATACATGAGGCAGGATCTAAGACAAGTGGTGCAAGGTGGGATCTGGGCATACAGGACCAGATCTAGGCAGGACAGGGCCAGATCTGGGTGGCATGAGACCTGATCTGGGTGCTCAGGCCCTAATTTGGGTAGTGCAGGGCCTGATCTGCAGCATAAGGTTAGATCCTGGAAGTGCATGGCTTGATCTGGGAAGCACAAAAACCTAGTCTGGGCGGAATGAGGCTGGAACTAAGTGTATGAAGCCAGATTGTGTGCACAGGGCCTGATCTGGGTACTGACCCTGCAGACAGTCTGTGAACCAACCTCATGCCACTCATCTGGCTCGTGAGGTCAAAAAATTGAGCACCACTGCCCTAAAACTTTGAAAGGACAAATCCCAAGAAAGGAGAGGAATTGTTTAGGGTTATTCAAAATGGTGTCACTTCAAGTCATGAGATGGATGTGAGAAAAGGAGAATGTCAGGAAAGACCTGGAAAATGCCATGCCTAGGGCATCTTCTTCCCAAAAGGAGCAGTAGCAGAACTTTGGCCTGGGAGATTTAAATCGAGGATAGGATGAAACCCTATGAGAATGGTTCTTTGTTGGCTAAGGGGGCCAGAACCATGTGGGGCTTCCCTAAATTTGTCATTACTACTTCAGTGGGAGTAACATACTGTATCCTGCCAAGTTCCAGGAGCATCCCAGTCATATGGGGTTTTCCTTAAGTCTCTCCCTTGCAAAATGGAAAATGAGAACTAAAAGCAATTAGAAAGCAACAAAAATCATGGCTGCTGCTGCAGTGTGACAGCAAATAGGGTTACAAACACAAGTCCTTGTTCTGGTGTTCTGCAATGGTTGAGCCAGGAGGCTCCCTTCACACCTTGCCTTGTCTCCACAGGCATTCAAGCACTGCAGCACTGTATGCTGTGAGAAATCATCTTGCTAGCGTCACCTGATGCAAGAACTGTTCTCTTGCCACAGGAATAGAGAGGTCAAAAATCTTTCCCTTCTACAGCCATGCAGCATGAACAGCACAGGGCATGTTGTCTAACATGGCAGATACTGCTATGAAAAGTCACTGTTGTTTAACTAGCAGAGTGACTGCTGCATTAGAAATGCATAATAAGACAGAGCCTCTTCCAAAGAGAAAAAGTTTTTTCTTAAAACAAAGTAATGTCGGTACCTGTTTCCTGAGAACCAAGAACTTGTAAAAGCTTCACATCTATATGGCCAGTGAGAATATAATTTCATAGTTTCATAGTAGGTAGGGTCAGAAGGGACCTGAGCAGATCATCAAGTCCAACGCCCTGCCATGGCAGGAAAGAATGCTGGGGTCAAATGACCCTGGCAAAGTGTCTATCTAGCCTCCTTTTAAAGACCCTCAGGGTAGGAGTGAGCACCACTTCTCTTGGAAGTTGGTTCCAGATCCTAGCTGCCCTGACTGTGAAGTAGTGCCTCCTGATATCTAGCCTGAAACTACTCTCAGTCAACTTATGGCCATTATTCCTTGTTACTCCCGGTAGTGCTCGGGGGAACAGGGACTCTCCCATTGCCTGCTGGTCCCCCTTGGCCAGTTTATAGATGGCCACCAGATCCCCTCTCAGCCTTCTCTTGTGGAGGCTGAACAGGTTCAGGTCCCGTAGCCTCTCCTCGTAGGGCCTGCCCTGCTGCCCCCTGATCATGCGAGTGGCCCTCCTCTGGACCCTCTCCATGCTGTCCACATCCCTCCTGAAGTGCGGTGCCCAGAACTGGATGCAGCACTCCAACTGCAGCCTAACCAATGTCATATAGAAGGGAAGGATCACCTCCTTGGACCTGCTCGTGATGGATCTATGGATGTATGACAAAGTGTGGTTAGCCTTCCTGACTGCGTCCCTACATTGGCGGCCCATGTTCATCTTGGAGCCTATAATGACTCCAAGATCCTTTTCTGCCTCTGCACGGACGAGAAGGGAGTTCCCCAGCCTGTAGGTATGCTGCTGGTTCTTTCTCCCCAGGTGCAATATCTTGCAACTTGTCAGCATTGAATCCCATCTTGTTCTCATTCGCCCACCCCTGTAACCTGTCCAGATCCAATTGCAGCCTGTCCCTCCCTTCTAGCGTGCCCACTTCTCCCCACATCTTAGTGTCATCTGCGAATTTGAACAAGGTGCTTTTCACCCCCTCGTCCAAGTCGCTGATGAAGATGTTGAACAATGTGGGCCCGAGGACCAAGCCCTGGGGGACCCCACTGCCCACATCCCTCCAGGTCGAAAATGACCTGTCCACCACCACTCCCTGGGTGCTACCCTCCAGCCAAATGGCGACCCATCTGACTATGTAGGCATCAACACCACAATCTCCTAATTTTTTTAATGAGAACGGGGTGAGAGACAGTGTCGAAGGCCTTCCTAAAGTCCAGAAAGACTACATCCACTGTGACACCTGCATCCAAGAATTTTGTGGCCTGGTCAGAGAAGACCACCAGGTTGGTCTGACAGGACCTGCCTCGAATAAACCCATGCTGGTTGCCCCTAAGCATACGCTCCCCTGTTTGCCCCTCGCAGATGTGCTCCTGGATAATTTTCAGATCCTATGTCTGTCCTGCAGTTCAGCTCCCCTTGAAGCAGCATGCATCTTTATTCTCTCCATGTAGCTTGCATGGCAAATATTCCTGATGGCAGATACAGAACAGTCCACCCCTGGAACTGTCTCCATCTGAACACAAGTAGTTAGAAGTTGCTTTATACCTTGGTGGAACATGTGGCCACTAGTTACAGGGCTATCAACCAAAAAGCTCAGAGACCCCAGGAAAAGTTTAAATCATATTCCACCAAGATATAAAGCAACTTCTAACCATCTGTGTTCAGATGGAGACAGTTCCAGGGGTGGACTGTTCTGTATCTGCCATCAGGAATATTTGCCATGCAAGTTACATGGAAGAGCATACAGATGCATGCTGCTTCAAGGCTAGTTGAACTTCAGGACAGACATAGAATCTGAAATCATTACTCAATTGATGGCTCTGCCACATGGATCGCTTTAGTGTCGCAGGGCTCCTGGATAAGCATACAGACACTCACCCATCTCCAGGACACAGCTGAGGCATTTCCCAATAATAACTGTAATTGCAGTTCTCAGGGCATAATTAAGAGTCAATTGCCCCTACCTGAGCATGCCAGAAACTGCATAGCATTTGACACCTCATGAAACACCCTGGAGCTCAGCCAGCCTTTTATCTTTCATACATTGTAACAATCAAAGAAAGAAGCCTGCTTGGGAAGGCAAGGATGACTGTAGTCTGAAGGGTCTTCGTAGGGTTTCTAAATCATGTTAAGTATGTCTTGCTGAAACAGTTTTATTTCAAGGGAAATTCTTTCTTTCTTCAAACACACTAGAGGATACCAGAGTTAATTAGAAACTAGAGGTGCACCAGTACATCGGTCCGATATCAGATCGGCACCAATATAAAGAAAATTGACTGTATCAGAAATTGGCTGTTTTGTTACCTGATGTGACCAATAATTTGGCTGATAAATGCCCTGTGCATCCGTGCAACTGCAGCGCAGCACTTGGTGGTGAGGAGCACAGCCTGGAAGCTTGGAGAGCTGTGTCCAGCTAGTAAATCTGTTGTGGTAGAAGGGGAGGGGGGAAGGAAGGGTCTGAGGGGGTGGGGGGTGCAGATTGAGGCCTCTGCAGTGAGGGAGGGAGTGGGGCTGGGGCTGGGGCAGGCACTGCTCAGTCAGGGCAGGGTGGGGCGTGGGACAGAGCTGTAGCTCATTGGAGGGAGGGGGTGTGGGGAGCAGAAGGCATCTCCCACCGCTGCACACACTCTGGGAGGGCATGGGGGCATGTGCCCCTGGGTCTGTGCAGGGTGGGCTGCCGCTGCAGGCTGGAGCCAGGGCTGCACCGGGCTCTTCCTGATGCGGGGCTGGGGCCGGCTGCCC
>NW_005841974.1:1965247-1977407 GCF_000455745.1 Alligator sinensis | reverse complement strand
ACCCCCCCCCTCCAAGGGTAGCTTCCCTCCCAGTGCCCCCGCCGCCTGCCTCAAGTGGAGCCTGGCCCATTCCCCCACCTGGAAGAGACTGGCGTGGCCCCAACCCTTCCTGCCCCACACAGATCCAGGGGCACACACCTCCCATGCCCTTCCAGGGTGTGCACAGCAGGAGGAGCTGCCTCCCTCTCCCTGTGCACCCTGGACAAGCCGCGGCTCCGTCCTGCACCATGCCCCATCCCAACTGAACAGCGTCTGCCCCAGCCCCATTCCCTCCCTCACCACGGGGGCCTCGATCTGTTCCCACCCATGCCCCTTCCCTTCCCCCTCCCCTTCCAGCAAAACAGACTTACCAGCCAGACAGTGCTCTTCAAGCTGCCAGGCTGGGTATCGGAAATCGGATCAGTATTGGCCAATATTCCTCCTTAAGAATCGGCTATCGGTATTGGCCCAAAAAATCTCTGTCGGTGCACCCCCATTAGAAACTACTCTTATTCTAGGCTATTTTGTAAAACGGGACATGCAAAAGCTTCTGAGAGAAGTTGTATCCCTAGTGTTGTGCTCTGAGGTTCTCGAAAGAAAGGGAAAGCTGCCTTCCAGGCTTTTGGGGTAAATCTAAGAGCTGACACAGCATCTTGCAGCATTTGAAAGAAGTGCCATTTCATTAGGATGGAAGGAAACGTTTTGTCTCCAGAAAAACAGCAAGTCATTGCTTTTCTAGTGGTAGGCAAGACAGGGATGTGGGCCACAGCTTGGTGAAGTCCATCAGCAGATTTCCATTGACTTTAGTGAACTTTACCTCAGACCCAGAGAGAAGAGCAGCAATTTTTGTCTTATTTGAAATAAAGTGATGGAGGTGAGTAACACGTAGTAATAGTAGACATCTGGCTGTCTCACAAGAGAACAGAATTGCAAAAGTGATCCATAAATAAAAAACAATATGGAGGCCTGTCTAGAATTCAAAGGATCATATCCAGTGCATTATAGCACCTGTAAATCAAAGGCACAAAACAGGTTGTTTATGGAGCTTTCAGAAGAATCTCATCTTAATGAAACAAATACACAGCAGGACTTCATCATAGTTCAAAGGTGATAAATTAATGAACATCAAAGCTGTGACTGAAACCAACAAGTCAGAAATGCAACTACCAATGGACTGTGACTCCATCTGGACTGAGCTACTGACGCTTTGATCCCAAACTGTACATTTCTGACCCTTTAGCACTCTTCTAATATAAATTATTTCTTGCTCAGTACCAAGGCCATGACTGGTAAGGAGTTCTATAGATCTTGGCAGGAATCTGTGAATGATAGTTAATCAATTGGCAGTACATGCATACATAGGGTTTTAGACATGGTGCCAGTTCCAGGCTTTTTGTTGGATGTTGTCTTCCCTGAGCCAAACCTTGCAAATGTTAATGGCAGAGATTGAGGGTGGTTTGTGGGGTGGGTAGGTGGTTTATGAACATTTACATAAATTTTCAATGTAAAATTCTGTAGGCTTAGCTGGAAAAGGAAAATCCCCTGGGACTCTGCTGGAAAATCCTATACTTGTATTGTGCCATCCTAATAATAAATTATATTACTGATTCTCACAGCTACAGTCCCTGCTGCATTGATTTATGACTCATGGCCTGGCCTTGTGCACTGCTATAGATGGAAAAAGAATCAATAACTCCAGTAAGAGCAGCTCATCTGATATCAAAAGAAGCAAAATCTTGCCGGGTTTATCGGGAAGCAGAGCACACTGTCATATGGCAGAATGATTCAGTCACGCATGACTGGGACAGAAAGGAATTCCTCTTAGCCCACTATAATTAAAGCCTTTTTACTGGAACTTGTACAAGAACCAGTGTCTAAATTAATGGCTAAGACAGGCTTAGTGCCAGCAAGAACACGAGTCTGCAGATGTTTGCAGATGGTGCAACTTACACGGCGTTCACAGCCTGAAAGAGAATTGCTTATATGTGTGATATGTTCGATGAATTCACACGGACAAATCCAGCGCTGCAGTAGCAGCAGCATTAGTAGCAATGAACTCTCTAAGCAACCTGTACCTATACCTCAAACTGCACTGTTATGCTCTAGTCACCTTTGCATGCAAAAAAACACAGGACTGGAAGGGGCCTCCTGGATCACTGAAACCAGTCCACCTTGATCACAGGCATCTGTGTAATAATATTAGTCCAAAAATGCCCACAAGAACATCCACTCTGGTCCCTCTTATATACCCCAAAGCAAAAAGCAATGCAAGGTAAGACAAGCTCACAACGGCTATGAACATACATAGCATTTGTCTTGGGATAAGCTGGGCCTGTGTTTGTTTTTGTGACAGGCTGGGCCCTGGAGTAGCTGTGGTGCCCAAGGGGCCACACTGATCCTACCCTACTCCAGCTTACTTGGGCTAAGAGGAAACACCTGTGTAAGATGGAAGAGCCATGGGACTGGAAGGGAGGTGCCCAGAGTGATATAAAATCCGTTCCTGAGCTGAAACAAGTAGTCTTGCCCTGTGCTCTGCAGAGAGAGGAGCTCCTGGGGAGAGAGGGTGCAGATCAGCAGGCATTTAAGGTATTCTAGAGGCCTGGGAGAAGACAGCAGGGAGGAGAGTACAAAAAACTGGCAGATAGTGATCCAGAGCAAGGTTTGGGTTTTCAGTTGGAAGCAGTTTCATATTTCACAAAAGAGTAAAAAGGTGGAATGCTCTTCTGGGCAGGAATTTCTTATGTGGTGAGGTATGTCTGGACTCTGTGATGATGCAAATGACCTCGAACAAAAGCAGGAGCAGGGTCTCAGGTTTCAGGTGGTGAGACTTGATTCCTCCTTCTAAAAGTATGAAGATTTTATTTAAAAAATTGACTAAAGTTTGGTATCTTCCATATGTCAGGTATTCCGTGTGTCTGGGATTGGCATGCACACATCACCTTTCTAATCTGGGTTTACTGAGCAGCTGAACGAACTGCTGCTTTACTGCCACTGGCTGCGTCCAAGAGAGCACAGACATTTGTTTCCCCAGTGATAAGTAGCAGCGGCACACCTAATGCCACTTGTCCCCAGGGAGCACCCATGCCATGCACGCTCTGGTACGTGGCAGGTTACTCTGGGCAGGGCAGGGGAGGCTGGAGCTAGCAACTGTGCTGGTCCCGGCAGCCTTACCTGGGGTCCTGGGGGCTTCCTGAGCCAGCCAGGCTCAAGTTTTGGGCAACATGTGCTGCCGCCATGCACACTGCCCGACTTTTTTTCTGTGTGGGCTTTTTTAACCAGGGGATCTCCAATGCCACATACTGCACATCTCTGCTCATCTGGACGTGGCCAGAGTCAATGATGCAATCCTGGGACAACCATTCAGCTGCATTTAATGATGTCCTGGGATAAATTGTTAGTGCATCTTATCCCATGGACCTTAAAGGTAGGATTTATTCTGGGGCAATGAACATGGATGTCTGAATGATTGCACTTTGTCCTGGGAGAAAATGGTTTATCTCAGGACAAATGTGACGATCCTGGGATAAAATGGTTCATCTCAGCCACTGTGTCACAGGAATAGAGCAGGGGAGACGAGGGCACCAGCAAAGCCATGGGCCACTGAAAAGATAGAGGTTAAGTTAAACATCCTAAAATGATATTAGGATGTGGACTACACTCCATGCCTAAGAAAAAAGCAAAATGACTCCAGATGTCCTTACCAGTCTAACATGGGGAAAATTACTTCTTAACCCCAAACCTAGCAATTGGTTTCATCCTGAGCTTGTTAGCAAGTCCCACCAGCCAAGTGCATGAGAAATTTTTCTGTATTATTAGGAACACCAGTGCCCTCAGTCAATCATCAGTGTATAGCTACTGGCATACTCTGGGTATCTGACACTCATCACCATCATATCAAAGGACAGTGCAGTGCATTCACTGCCTAGGAATACTACCCTGTATTCATGGCATAACATCATGTCTGAAAGTTGAGGGGCACATAGCTCTTCTTTTACTGAGCAGCTTGGAAAGAGCTTAAAGTCTAAACAGGCTTCCTGTAAAAAGGTCCAGGACTGAAAGTTATTGTCTTGTCTGTGGGCTCTTGTTAAACTTGCCTCATGTGTGCATACTTCTGTTCCATAGCAATTGCATAACAGGAATGACAGTAACTGTTACTAAAATATTGAACTACTTGTGGTTTCAGATGAGTTCATGAGCCCTTTTGAATTAAGTGAATATCTTTATTTGTGGAACATTAGATATTTTATAAGCCTTCACAAATTATTCATTTTTATGCCTGCCATAGATTACATTTAATTTCCATTTCCCAGTTTCCCCACTCAGGAGGTTACAAGACTAGCCCATTGAGATGCTTTATAAGAAAACTTCAAAACACCATATTTAAGTGCCCTCTGTAATTAGAGAAAGAAACCCTCCCCACGAATACAGGACGTTTATAATTGAATCACTGCATTCTGCTCTGACAAGGGTGGAGCCAGCATGACAAAAACCAGCAGTCTGCCTAATTCAGCTTTCAGAGAGGATGTTAAGTTGAGAAGTGGGTGTATTTGCTTAGTACTGGTTTGCACATTTTGCAAGAAATATGCTGTAAGTTCCTCCTATTAATTCTGTGCTGTTATTGGAGGGTGAGCATATTCTCAATTAAGTTTTATGATGTTTCTTATTCCTTTTCTTTAATAACAAACATTTATGCCTTACAGCATTTCTCCCACCCCCAGAAAAGGAAATCATTTAATGGCCAGGTCCAACACATACATGACACAAGAACATATGACAGCCATAATGATTAAACTTCTCTTGTGGCTGATTGACAGAACCTTTGGGAGGCATCCAGTGACTTCCATGAAGTCTACTTGTAGCTCTCACGCTGCCTAGCTACTAACCTAGGAGATACTCAAACACTGCAATGATTGACACCAGTACAAAGCCCTCATTTAGAGAAAAGGTTCTGGCCTTCTCAGTCAAAGTTGACAGGGAGGGCTGGCTGATTAACATACTCTTCCGCTAAAATTCATCAGAGCTGCTAAGACTTGATAACAAAGCCATCTCACACAGGGAAAACTTGCTGAGACTACAGCACAGAGAGTGCTAGCTGGATAGTCAGAGCCGTCCCTAGGGGTTTGCAAGGCCCAGGGCATATCAGCCCGTGCGGGGTGGCAGAGGTGGGTAAGTCACTAGACCAGTGGCAGATGCAGGAATAGAACCCAGTTCTCCCAAGTCTACCTTCATGCTTTATCTACTGAGTTACACTGCTCTGAAGAGAAGCGGGAGTAAGTTAGTTGTGGGTACAGTGGTTGTGACTATATTTATGAAATCACTGAACATCTGAGAAGCACTAGCAAGACCTACATGAGAGATTACCCTTCCAAAGCCCTTGGAAAAGCCTATCAAACAAGGGTCTTTCCCATAGGTCAGGATATCAAAGAGCTGACACATACATTACATTAAAAAATAACAGGGCCATCTTGCAAAGGTTCAATCACCATGCACCAGGTACCCAGAGCTATTCAGGGCCAGATGACATTACAGCCTCTTTTGCATGTGACTTAAAAGGGCAGGTAAGAAGGGAAACAAAGGTTTCCTGCAGCCGGAGTCCAGCCCCTCTTCTGCGGTCATGCTCACTACTAGGCATAGGATTCTGAAGAACAAACAGAATCTAAAAAGATGCATGTTATCTCTAAAAATAGTAAGATAAAGATATGCCCTTACTAGAAATATGCACTTTATAACCGTGCTATCTTCACAACTTACAGAAAATGAAAAAAAACCTTATAAATGTAAGAATGTTCATATCAGTATTCATTCATGTAATTAGTAAAAATGTCAAAACACTTTTGTATACATCCTAGGTTATGCCTATATTTTTGTCCTTTTACTTGGTTGTACAATAATTCGATTCACAATATATAACTAGTAATTCTTCCTAGTTTTTCAATGCTTCTCAATCAAGATAAGTATGTAGGGTAAGATAGATCTCTCAGGCCGCATCCACACAAGCAGGGGTGTGTGTTTGCAGCAGCACAAATAGTAGTGGCACAAATTTGTGCCACTACTTTATGCTGCAGAGCATGCCCCTACTCATGCAGTTTGCAGCAGGACACATTGTCCCACTGTTCCATGTGCTGGGGTGGGGGACACGGGAGGGGGTCACAGGGTGCCTCAGCTTGGGACTAGGTGGCAGGCTGCCCTACTGAAGCACCCTGTGCCCCAGCCAGCTGGGGAGCAGCACGTGGAGATGGGGAGAAGGCTACCCAAGGCTGTCTATGTGTGCTGCAAAGCCCCTGCATTGGGGCACTCTACACCCAGCCAGCTGTTCCACAGCTGACTGCGGTGTAGGGTGCCTCAGTGTAGGGGCAGCCTGCTCCTCTGTCTCCATGTTTGTCCTGGCACATGGCATTTTGGCATGCTTTGCGCTGCTTTTTTTTTCACTTTTTTTGCTGTTGGGAAATTCTGGTAGCAAATTTGCCCCAGCACTGCACACAGTTTAACATGCAACATGTGTGGTTTGTGGCGCTGCAAAGAGGTTTGCAGCACCACAAACCGCATGTGCTTGCATGTCTGGATCCAGCCTCAGTGTCCACAGATGTTACTAGGGCAAACCTTGAAAACAGGAATAGCACAAACTGGTGATAGTTCTAGAGCAGTACCATCCAAGTAACACTTCACAGCTAACACTGTTTCATATCCAGGGACGCTTTTCAAAAGTCTTTGCAACTTATCTTGTTGCCTTTTGTCTTGCAGAACACAGCCTCCTTTCTCTTCAGTTTTTCTTCAGCCTCCTTGATTTGGTAAAGGGAATCATGAATTGATAAGCCCCACATCTCAAGTTTCTTGATCACCTGTGGTAGAGAAGAAACATTCATTCATTCAGTTTCTGTGCCTCTTCCCAACAAAGGCTCAGGGCAGCTTAGAATAATAAGAGGAACATTTGCCTCAATCATTGCAATCCCTTCTGACCTTACACCTCTCAAAAGCCAGTAAGAACATAAGTACCATACTGGATCAGACCAATGACCCACATTCCTGTCTCTGACAGTGGCAGGAGTGGATTCATTAGAGGGGGAGTATATGAACATAGTATCTATTTCTGTCCTACCCTTCCTTGTATCTCCCATCATTGGTTTAGAAGCACCAAAGTAGCCTTTCCTTACAGCTGATTTATCTGGGCCATTCTTATTTGGTGGAGCAATTTGTTTGGTTAAAGCCAGTAATGAACAAGACTGTGGCATGCTGATTTAAATATTGTTTCTCCAAGAAACCATGATGGAATATTAGTTTATTTCAAGGAATACTGATGTCCACCATAATCCTACAGAGGCCAGCAGCAAAATTATTTGGCTCTGCAGAACTAGGCTTTCATCTGAGAAGAATTTGTATGCTTTTGCCTTTTTTCTACTCAGCAGTCAAATGGTCACTAGTCTTTGTCTTTTGCTGGATCTGCAATTTTTTTGTCACAGGGAGCCTGCTTCCTACATGGTTAACAAACAATAATTTACTATGATCTGTAAAGTCAGCATCAGCTGCAATTCACTACTGCAGAAGTACACTTTCACTAGATTTGCCTTTGGCAGCATTTTGACAGGAAGCAGCTAGCACCAAATGAAAGCTTTAAAATAGCTTTATAGATTAATAAACATGAAATTGCCTCCACTGAGGCAATCTGTCTCACCAGCCGAGGTTACCAATGCAGAAAAACTCTTGCATCGGGTGTACACAAGACTCCTCTCCCTGAGAGCTCCAAAGGGGCAGGAACCCAGATGGGAAGAAACACTGTTGGCATTTGCTGGGGAGCAAGGGTATCTGCATGAAAGGGACCAGTGGGCAAGCCAGCTGCATTATATGTTGTACAGTATTTGAGGGCTTTTTAGCTAAAAATGACCATTTTTAGCCTGGGGAAAGTTTGGGGAAATACAAAATAGTTAGACAGTCAGGGTCATATAGACATGATAGGCAGGCATAATGAAGCACACCTTATTTTTCTTTTGCAAACCCTTCAAATAACGTATTTTCCTTCAAAATATGAAAGTTACCTTTTTATGCACGAACACATCATTATTCACTAACCCTGCAAATATTTTTTTTTTGCAATTTCTTAGTTGGTCTAATAAAAGGTATCATCTCTGAACCAAGAGTTCTAGAGTTTTGTAATCCATAGATCCTTATTTACAGTACACGTCATGTATATTTAGAGCTGCATTGACACAAATAGTTTTGTAGTCAAAAGTTTTGATAGCCTGCATAACCAGGAAAAGAATACCAATACTCTATATCTAGTCATTACATGACAGTAGGCAGTTGCCTCTCCAATCATCAGGCTCCCACATCTCCAGGCTGACATATAGGGCTAAACTCCACAACTGTGGTCTGCATTTTGCATCCTCAAGTGGCTAGAGGCCAGGGGGATGCTGCTCAAGGATAGCTCTGCTCTGCTTCTGGCCCCTATCAATAGTTAGTAAGAACATTTGTAGTCTGGTTTCTGTCACTTGTGTCATGAAGGAACCACTGTGTGCTTGTGTGTGTGTGTGTGTGTGTGCACACACGCACCTGTGTACAAATGTGTATGTCTAGTACATGTCCAGGTGCACTTGGTACTGTATCATTTCAAAACCAGGCCCCCTGTTTAGCAGACATTGTTCTGGATAAGACACAGTCGCATTAATTCAGCATCCTGTACTACTGCAAACAATGGGTGTTTCAAGAAAAACAGTTCAAGTGCCTTATCCTCACTGGGCTTTCACTGGATGGAAAGGACTTGTTTATGTCATACAGAAACTATGCCAGCAACTGCTCTGTTGCAAAATGTATTTTGGAGCCATAATACCATCTATGGAGGTTGGCTGCTAATGTCAGGGTATGATATTATTACATTTAATTATAGGTATGCACAGAATACTCATCCTACTCATTCTGCATGCTGCTTTGTTCTGCTTGGTATCAGGTTCTCCATCCCCTTCTGTCCATTTCTGTGCTTCCTGGGGATAAGCTGATGGGTTGAGGTTGCAGGTATGTATTTGATCAATGCATTATTAATTAGGCATTGTTACTGTATGTTCTTAAGCACCCATGTGATGTTTATCAGGCTCTTTCTCACTCTTTCAGGACACCTGGACTCTGTGCCACCCAGTTGCTGCAATTCCTAATCCAATTCCAAAGATGCATGATAAATCTTTTGCAGAACTTGTGAACCAGACAGGGCTGCAGATTTTTTTCCCCCACTTTGCCATTTCTACTGTGCTCTGTAATGTCCAAGTGCTTGCCCCACATCTACTGGCCTTGGTCCATGCAGTGGTGCAGGGATCACCAATTTTCTCTCTTTCCCCTTCCATTTTTTTGTCCTGCTATGTTTCCCTTCATCCACGATTTACTGGAGAGGGATGGGGCACACCATCCCTCAGACTAATGCAGGGGGATGGGGGCAAGGCATTGGCTGGAGTCCCTTCAAGCTGAGCCCAGTTCCTTGTACAGCCACTTCCTGCAGTGTAGGGCAGGAACATACATGCTTCTCCTTCCAGTGCCTGGTCCTGGTCAACAGGGGGACACCTGTCAGGAGGGGAGGTGGGCAGACAGGTAGCCCTGGAAGAAGAAAACTGCACCGCTGCAGCTGTTCCCAGCTGAGCCTGGCACCTTACGTAGTTTTAGCTTGTGGCTGCTGTCCCCCGATGACCCAGGTACGAGGGCAACCCCACCAGTTGTGGGGCTGCCCCTGTGCCTGGGTCATCTGGGGACAGCAGCAGCAGTGGTAGAAGAGGGTGTGATTGCACTGCTGCACCCCTCTGGATCCACCCCGACTGCCTCATTCCTTGTGAAGACAAGCTGTCCTAGGTAGCCGAGTCCTGTCATCATAGTGAAAGAGCAACAGCCTCAACCAAGCACACCCAAAATGAAATAACAGATTTAGAGATAAACATTTATATCGGCCAAGCTCACAGTATTAATCAAGAGTTTGCTGTGCAGCCTGAGAGGACCCTTGCCCTGGTTTGTTGGAAAGGAGGTTGTTCTGCTAAAGGAAGATAAATCTTTGATCTTCTATGCAGGCAGCATCTCCTGTAGAGTTACAGTATAAAGCATCATGCCAAACATTCATGTCACCGGAATAATGGCTAATCTCTCTATTTTGTCTACTGTTGTATGCTGTCTGGCAACTGGGCCTACTATTTAATTTATGACACTATAGTATGGTACATGCAATCATAGAATAAGCCCAGCAGCATGTGCCACTACTCACATTCTGTGCACTGTACCATGTAGCGGGGAAATTCATGCTTCTGGGTTTCTGTGGCGACCATCCAGGGATGCTCCCAATCAGTGGTGAATTCCAAGACAGTGGCATTCTTCAGGGCCAGAGCTTGCACCTCTACAGGTAATTTAGTTTTCACATTTGATGGCAGTGGAGTAGGATCATTCCCCTGCATCAGTCATGCCACATGTTATTATTTCAGTCTCTTTTTCCTCAGAAACATGCATGTTAAATGCACACAGATGGAACCAACTTTTACTGAGCATTAGGTTTCTTTATTGGTCTCGGGGATCACCTAGTGGAACCTGAGTCTCATAGCTCAACACCCAGTGCTGTCTGTCTCCCTTAGTGAGGGGAGTGACCAATGACCAAGGATCCTGGTTTTCTCTGTTTAAAAATCCCAAATTCTCTGATTTAAAAAAACTCCTCAGAATCTCTGATTAAAAACCCCCAGAATCCATGTTTTTCTGTGATTAAAATGAAATGCCAACATATATGCAGGTATCAGTTGAACACAATGTCTTATTGATATATTTACAATTTTAAAGGAATTTGGAAGCCTACCAGCGTCTTAATCATTATAATTAAATACATTCTAAATACCTGTATATTTTGGTGTTTGATTTTGTTTTTTTTATCACGGAAAGTCAAGAGCCCCCTCTGCCCTTTCAGATCACTAGGATGCAGGTCCAGCTGCACCTGTCTCTCCCCCCGCTGTTTTTTGGTGCTGAGCAGCCCTGATATGCCAGTGCCCTGCCCCTCACTCCTGATCTACGGCCCCCTGGCCCTCCAAGTGCCCCTCACTCCTGGCCCACAGCCCCCCCAGCCCTGCTGGTACCCCTCACTCCTGACCCACTGTCTCCTGCTCCCAGCCTCCCAATGTGTGAGGAAAGAAGTGGGTGTGCGGGGAATGGGGTCAGGGGCACAGGTGACACATGGGAGATACAGGGGGGTACAGGCAATGTGTTGAGGAGCTGGGGGGACATATGCCTCTCTAAGATTTCTGCACCTACAGCGGGGCACAGAGCTGTAGCCAGGCTAAACCAGGTCTGGGCAGGAGCCACCACTGTGGCCCAGCAGGTGGGAGCCAGTGTGGGAAGGAGCACTGCACCACCATGGCTGCCAAGGTGAGGTGTGGCAGCAGTGGCAGCGTGGAGGGGGCATGTCACCTTGGCAGCCCCCCTGTTGTGCCAGGTCCTGCCTGTTGGGTTGCAAAGCGGCTCCTGCCCAGAGCTGGTTTGGCCTGGCTGCACCCCCACACCCTGTTGTGTGTACAAAAATGGGGGGGGGGGGCACATGCCCCCCTCCACCCCTCCTGGCCTGTGCCCCTGCCCCCATAGACTTACCTGAAGGAAGCTGCGGGAGCTGCTGTCTACCATGCTACCTGGCTGCCGTGCGAATGTGTGCCTGTGTGCACATGCATGTGGCACCCTCTGTATCCCACTCCTCCAGCCCCAAGCAGCCCTTCGCAAGCTGGAACTCAGGCAGCCTGAAAGGGATAACCTGCCGTTTCCCGGATTGTGCTCCTTTAAAGGAGAAAATCTACATTTTTCTGCAGTAAACAGAAAACCCGGATCCCTGCAAATGACTATTAGAAGCGGCTTTGACATGCAGAGTGGATCTGTGTGAGGGGCAAGATCCCATACCTGATCAGAGTAGCCACTGTGATACAGCTAACAAGGGGAGAAAAAGGCAAAACAAAACAAAGCAAAAAAAAAAAAAAAAAAAAAAAAAAAAAAAAAAAAAAAGTACATTCTCTAAGTATATTGGAAGGAAAGTGTAGGTCCTTTACTGAATGAGGATAATTGAATAATGGATGCTGTGCAGGTGTGAAATATTTAATGCCTTTTTTACTTCCATCTTGGTAAAAAAGTTCAGTTCTAAGATTAAAAGTAAAGTTAGCAGCAAAAATGGGGGAGGTGATATTCAGTATAGAGTAGGGAA
>NW_005841974.1:1953702-1965216 GCF_000455745.1 Alligator sinensis | reverse complement strand
AAGTCAGAAATTAATTGGATAAGCTGGTTGTTTTCAAGAAATCAGTAGGGCTGGAAAAGATAAGTCTTAGAATACTCAAGGAATTGGCTGAAGTAATTACCAAGTCATTGGCTATTCTCTTTGACAACTCATAGAGATCATGTGGGGTCCCTGATGACTGGAAAAGGGAAAAATCATAAAATCGTAAAATCACAGAAAGGTAGGGCTGGAAGGGACCTCAGGAGATCATGTATAATGCTCATTTTTAAGAAAAAAAAGGAGGAATTACAGCTCAGTCAATCTGACCTCCATACCTGGAACGATTCTGTAGCATATCAACAAGAAATCTATTTCTAGGCAGCTAGAGCAGGGGTAGGCAACCCCTGGCATGCATGCCAGAGCATGGCACTTGGAGCAATTTTGCTTGGCACACCACAGTTGTCCCTGGCTTTGGGCAGGCTGCTCACAGCAGGCAGCAGAGAGACTGCAAACAGCTATACCCAGGTCTGTGACGCCCCGGCCTGGTTTGCTATTGGCAATGGGTACACGTGTGCCTCAGGGTGGACTGGGGCTGTGCTGCCAAAACAAGGATCAGGCCCCTCATGGCTCCCCTGCCATTCGCTCCTGGTATGCCAAAAAAGGTTGCAGTTTTTTAGCACTCTGTCCAAAAACGTTGACTCCTGAGCTAGAGGGTAACAAGCTGAACAGAAACAGGGCACGTGGGTTTGTCAAGAGCAAATAATGCCTGGCCAACCTGATTTTTTTTTAATGATAAATGATGGGCTTTATGGATGGGAGAGAACAGTGGATGAGAGAAACCTTGACTTTAGTAAGGTGTTCAACTCTGTCTCCCATGAAACACTCATTAGTAAACTAAGGAAAATGAAGTTTAAATGAAAGTACTGTAGTGTTGGTCATTGTGCTCAAAGACTAGTCAAGAGTAGCTCAATGTCTAACTGGAAGGAGGTATCAAATGTGGCTCCCCAGGAGTCTGTCTTGGGTCTAGTAATGTTTAATAACTTCTTCAATGACTTGAGAGATGAGATTGAGTGGGTATATACTCAGTAAATTTGCAGATGACACCAAGGTAAGTGGAGTAGCAAACACTTTGGAGGATAGGATTAGGATTCAACATGACCTTGATAAATTGGGAAAAATGGTCCAAAATTAATTGAATTAAAATCAGTAAGGACAAGTGCAAGGTCCTGTATTTGGGAGGGATTTACATGCACAAACACAAATGGGGAATGAATGGCTAGACTGCAGTACAGCAGAGAAAGACTTGTAGGTTACAAAGGCCCATAAACTGAATATGAGCCAATAGTGTATCCTTGCTGCAAAAGGAGCCAGTAGCGTACTGAGCTGTATTATTAAGCTCATCACTTGCAAATCCAGGGAAGTTATTCTTCTACTCTATTCAGCAGTAGTGAGGTTTCCCCTGTGGTACTATGACGTTTTGGGCCCAGCACTCCAAAAAAGATGTGGAGATATTGGAAAAAGTCCAGCAGAGAGCAACAAAAATTATTAGAAGCCTGGGCAACATGATTTAGAAGGAGAGGCTGACAGAAGTGGGATTATTTATTTGGGAGAAAAGAAAATTGAGAGGCGATTTGATAATAGTTTTGAAAGACCTGAAAGGTGGTTTTAAAGATGATAGGTGACAGACTACTCTTTTCTGCTACAGGTCACAGGGCAAGAAATAATGATCTGAAATTGCAACGAGGGAAATATAAATGGGTTATTAGGAAGAACTTTCTCATTATGAGGGAAGTTAAGCACAGATTGCTTAGAAATGTTGTACAATCTGCCCTCCTTGGAAATTTTTAAGAGCAGGTCAGAGAAACACTTGCCTGGGATTGTTCTGACAGGAATGATCCTGCCCTGAACAGGGGGCAGGATTAGATAACTCTGCTATGTCCCTTTCAACTCTGATTTGTATCATTTCCAGATTCCGGACAGTGATGATGATTTTCAGGGTCTTTCCAACACTCATGTCTGGAGGTGCACTCCGCTACTCAGAAAAAGTACTTATTTTGCCATTGCATTGCTTTAACATGGCAAAACTGTACTGATCGGTCAGAATATAGCCTTGTACCGTCTTTCCTAAAAGCCTGCCATGTTTGTACGTCTGAGCAAGCATTTTCTTGAATCCCTGGCAGACACTTTCTAGGAGGATAATCTCCTGGGTCCAAAAAGATCTGGACAGTGCTAATCACCTCAGGCCACCTCAGGTCAGTAGGACATTTTTAGGCTCTCAGGCTCTATGCACAGTGCTGCACAGAGGCTTCTAGTCCCTGCTTTGCTTGGCAATAATGTGATTGCATTGATCCTGGGGCAGGCAGGTTAAGTGAAATTGCCTTATCTTGCTTCACAATATGTCCAGGCCAGTAGGGGTTTTGCAAAGAATGCAGCAGCTCTCTTTTCCTCTGTGCATTAAAATTGATTGTATCCTGCTTGCTTGAGGGACAGTTTGGAAATGTGACTCCTCTGCTGAGGATTTGTGTGCTTTTTGCTGCATAAAGGGAAGAAGAACCCAGATTCATAAACTGAGCAGAGATGGAGGGGGAGAGATGTTAACTCTCGTCACCGCTTACAGCACTTTAGATTTTACGTGCCAGAGCATGTCAGTAAACTGCACTGTCTCTTTCTGACTGATGCAGCTGAGCTCTGGAAGCCCAAAAGAGTGAAAGAGAGGAGAACACTGAGCTGGAAAATCTGTTTGAGGAAAAAACCTGGTAGTCCAGGAGGCTCATTTCTACAAATTTTCATTTTGTGTTGCTGCCAGGTTGATGTTATCTTTAAAGCAAGATGGAATGTCAGGTCATCTGATCTGATGCACAAAACTGAGCCTGGCTTTATCTGGTCATGCTAGATTGTGTTCAGGCAAAAGAAGATAAGCTGGAATGACAAAAGCTACTGATTTCAGTACACCTAACATCAAGATGAACTCACGCTGACATTGCAATGCCTCAGCCATGCCCCTGTTACTTGTGCTTCACTGCTTTTTGCATAATTCTAACTTTCGCTTATCAAACTGATCATCTCAGTTTTTCTGCTGTCACCACACTGTTGCAGCAGGCAGAAAGAGAAGGATGGGGCCTGAAAGTTACGTGGTTTTTTTTCTTTTGTTTTATTTATAAAAGTGTTTTACTGTTTCTTTAACAGATGCCAAGGAAATAGCAGCCTGACCATGTCAGGACATGAGGAATTCACTCCCTGGCTACTACAAAGTAACCCTCTGACAGCAGGAACAATCTGTACACATACCTATCTGCAATAGTCATCCACACACACTCCTGCTACTCCGGAGTTTCTTCTGTTTCTGTCTAACATGCACATATACAAATGAACAGTGATATCCAAACGACACAAAATATGTCATTGGTTCTGAGTGCTGAATTTCCATGGGAGTGGTAAAACAGTACCCCAGATGTAGGGCACTTTTCCAGAGTTGTGCTTTGCTGAAAGAGGCCTCACTCTTATCCTGCCTCCATTCTGATCTCCCTGGCTTGTGGCAAATACATTTCCCCTTAAACTGTAACTGTCAGAACAGAACAGCCTCATCTGTTGCAAACACCAAGCATCCTCTAGTCACCTCCCAGAGGGCTCCTTTTCTCAGCAAGGCCTACTCAGATATTTCCCCCCAGTCTGCTGCTATTAACAGGGCTATAATACATTCATGCTTACAAAATCCTAGCAGCTGGGTTGTATAAACTGTGAGGTAGGAGCTGTGACTCATTCATTCATCAATTTCTGAACAGATGCAGGGACCTGGCCAGCACGCTTACAGAAGACAGTGATGGAAGTAAATTGTTCTGATCCATCATTTCTGCTGGCGGAGACAGCAGCATGTGGAGATAATGTAGTATTGCCTGAATCATTCTGGCCACAATGAGCTTATTGTAGAGACAATTTATTTACTTGTTAAACAGAAATAAGCATTTCCTTATTCTCTTCTCCGGAGAACAAAGCCTCACAAAATTAAAGAGGCACCCTCTCCCTTTAGGTTGGTGTAAGGGCACTGGATCTTTGATCCCAGGTGTTAAGAGGGAAGATCCTGCTAAGTCATCCAGGCTACCAACCTGTCGAAGAAGAACTGTTTTCCAAAGGCCATTTTTTCTAATGTTTTTCTTTCTAGACTCCTTTTCATAGCCCAAAGCCATGGGGTTTCCTTAGGAGACTGATTTTCAGACTGACTCACCTCACTAGCAGGGAGATTTTCCTGAGAACCAGCCCAGTGTGTTTTTGATTACCCGAGACACTGTGTAAAGAATAAAAGAACACATTTCCTCTCCTTTTTTCAGTCTCATCAAACCTCAAGGTAGATCCCTAAATAACCCCTTCTTATTATTGGAATTTACATTGTTCAGGTAAGTGTAAACTATGATTATGGCCTGCCTTTGTCCCTTAGCCAGGCAATAAATATTAAGTTTACTGTTGTCTCTAATGATAAGTCACTTATAATATTTTCTGAGCCCTCTGCATTTTAACGCAAGAGTGGGGGTACTGCATGGTGGGAGAAGTTGGGTTTCTAGGACCTATGAGGACTAACTCCTGTGGTGGATAGCTCATGCTTACTGAAGACTCTGTGAAAATGGATACTAGAATTGATGAGACCATGGTGGTTTTTGCACAGGTTTGTTAATGGGGTCTCTTAACCTAGAGAAAGTATATGACGTCAGGTTGAGGCATTTCAGGGAACTATATCACTGTGTGAATGCCAGCTATGAGTGTACCCATAGAAATGTAATCATCCATAGTACACAGATCACAGAGCATGCATTGGAACATTGCCAAGGAATTCACTACTCCAGCAAATCTTTGAAGCATAGAGAATGAAGGATCATTTCAAAAGTTCTGCTGGCAGAACGATACTTGTTTCTCCTTGCTGCTCTGTGAAGCACCACTGTGAGAGATGTGTTACGTGTTGTTGGGGTTTTTGGGACAGACCTCAGTGTTGGAAGGTGTGATGTGGGTAACCTCCAAATCAATAAGGATTGCGCCATCTCAAAAATTTCAACAAAGTCACTCTTGAAGGAGAAATGACTCCTCTTTAGGGCTGAAAATGCATAAGTGTGTGAATTAGGTTACCTGGAGTGATTGCTATAGGTTAATTCTCTTGTATCTTTTCCCATTTGTTCCCTCCTTTCTGGTGATGTAAGATTAGGACAGATGTTCCTTTGATGGTATCAGCTCCTGGGGGGTGACATTCACCATATGAGTATCGGACTCATCAAAACCCTTGTTTTGTCTTTATCTCAGTTAATTTCATTGCATCTTTATCCTACTCTTATCCACCCTGTTGGTATTGTCTACTTGTTAGGTTCTGTGTGACATCTAGGGCGCTGACAGAAGTGACTTTTTGTTGCTTGATTGGCCCCTTGAAAGCACTCCACAGCTGTGCTCTGACAGAAGTGCAGGGTTCCAGATCGCAAAAAATGCCCGATCGCGTGACAAATTAACTCTCAGTGCTAGAGGTGCACTGATACATTGGTCCATATTAGATTGGCACCAACATAAGGAAAATTGACATTATTAGCAATTGCCTTTTTTTTGGCTGATGTGGCTGATAATGTCACCGATAAATGCCGCATGCATGGATGCAGCTGCAGCGCAGCACACAGGCAGTCAGGAGCTTAGCCCAGCAGCATGGAGAGTGGCATCCAGCTGGTAAGTCTGTTGTGGGAGAAGGGGCGGGGGCAGATAGAGGCCTCAGTGGTGAGGGAGAGAGTGGGGCTAGGCCTGGGCCTGGGCCTGGGGCAGAGGCAGGCACTGCACAGCTGGGATGGGGTGTGGGACAGAGCCATGAGTGGCATATCCAGGGGGTGTGGGGAGGGGAGGTGGCTCCCACTGCTGCATGCACCCAGGGAGGGCATGGGGGGGTGTGCCCCCAGATCTGTGCATGAGGTGAGGGTGGGCTGCTGCTGCAGGGTGAGGCTGGGGATGGCGCCAGGCTCTTCCTGCTGGGGGCTGTGCTCGCGGTGGGCGGTGGCAGCGCTGGGGGGGGGGTACAGGGAGGGCTGAAGCCACCCCAAAATTCACCATCAGAGCTGACCTGAGTGGGGTGCAGGGCCTGGGGCAAATCAGTCCGGGTGTGGCAAGCAGCTGGATGCAGAGCTGCCGCTCTGCTCCGCTCCGCGGGGCACCCCAAAGCACAGGGCCCAGGGACGTTGCCCTGATTCACCCCCCCAGGACGGCCCTGTTCACCCCTCCACTCCCAGTGCCATTGCTGCCTGCCTCAAGTGCAGCCCCAGCCCAGCCCCCTCCCTGCCAGGAAGAGCCCGGCACCAGTGCCAAACCCAGCCTGCAGTAGCAGCCCACCCTTCCATGCACAGATCCAGGGGCACATGCCCCGCATGCCCTCCTGGGGTGCGTGTAGTGGTGGGAGTTGCTTCTACCTCCACACCCCTTGGATGAGCCGGCTCTATCCTGCACTCCATCCCAGCTGTGCAGCGCCTGCTCCAGCCCCAGCACCAGCCCCACTCCTTCCCTCACCATGGGGCCTCCATCTGTCCCTGCTCTCCCCTTCCCCCACAACAAACTTACCAGTCAGACGGTACCCTCCAAGCTGCTGGGATACATATCGGCAATCGGATCAGTATCGGTCAATATGGCTTGTTAAAAATTGGCCATCAGTCTTGGCTCAAAAAATCTCTATTGGTGCACCCCTACTCATTACATGAGGGTTCAGATGAAGGTGCTCCAAAGAGGAGCACCTCCATTAACTCCTGTGTGATTGGGGCTGGGCTGATGTTCCAGTCCACCTGCTTTCCCCAAGCAGTGAGGCTGGGCAAACTCCACCCTGAGCTCCCTCCCTTCCCTTCTTCTGCATCACATCTTGCAGACAGCACCAGAGCTGGGAAGGGAGTGTGGGGCTAGGGGAGAGAAGGTGTAGATATGCACTTTGGAGCTCAGTCTCCCATTCTCCTGATCCAACAGCAAACATCTGTTGGGTGGGGGTTGGGGGGGGTGGTCTCTGTAACTCATAGCACTTCTACAAAGCATCATGAGTTAGAGCAGGGAACTG
This sequence comes from Alligator sinensis, assembly GCF_000455745.1. Classification (NCBI taxonomy): domain Eukaryota; kingdom Metazoa; phylum Chordata; order Crocodylia; family Alligatoridae; genus Alligator; species Alligator sinensis. The sequence goes on along the minus strand of NW_005841974.1, from coordinate 1,958,210 downwards.
CACATCTGTCAGTGACCCTAGACTGTAAGCCAGTTTTGGTGCAAGCAGAAGCAAACCTGTTGCAATCAGGGGATTTATGGCCAGGGCCGAATCATTAAAGGTAGAATTCTGTTTCCCTTTGTGCACCTGAATGGCAGTTTTCTAGCTGTGTATCTGGCCATTTTTGGGCTTGCTTCTGCCCTTTGGCCCTATAAGCCTGCACATGGTGGCTGGACACATATATGCATATCTGACCCATAGTTTGTATAATGCCTGACTGGTGGTATGGTAAGTAAAGCACTGGGCTGGGAAGTCAGAAAGATTCAGGTTTAAACCTCCGGGGGCGGGGCAGGGAAGGGGGCTACAGTTTAGGTCAGGGCTGTCCAACTTTAGACTGGCTGGCAGCTGCAGGCCACACTGGTTGTGTACCTCAGGCTGAATGCCACAGCTGTGTGGACTCCCCAGAATGACTGGCAATCTGAGCACCCCCTTGCCACCACATGGACAACAAAAGCCCTACTCAAGGGTTCTAGCTCTGTGCCAAGGCTGCTGCACGGGCAACCAAATTTTGCAAGTTCATCAGGCCCTCTCCCTGCACCTGCCCCCACCAGGTCCCCCACCCTGCACCAGAGACTGCTGCTGCCATAGCAGCAGGAGCAATGGGGGACAGGGGTGGGCAGGAGCCCACAGGACGCACATTAGCCCCAAATGCAAACAGTGGGTTGCTAGTTGGACAGCCCTGATTTAGGTCTCCTACTTTCTGGGCAAGTGCCCTAACAACTCAGCTAGTAGGGCTAAAACATACAAGGCTCTCCTTCTATCACCTATGCATCATGGGTTTCTGGTTGGCTATATTTTCAGGACTCACATGCATCCAGAATGGGCGCACGTACTTAGCTGTGCACCTGCCCAGGCAGTGCGTACCCTACTGAGCACGCAAAATCTACTCACATTGCTTACACAGGGGAAACAGAATCACTCATAAGTGCCAAACCTCCACTTACTGGTGTGTGGCTAGGATACTTTGGATACAGAAAGGGACAATCCCAATTTTGGAAACACAATGGGAACCAAATAATCAAGTAAACAACAAATGTGTGGCTGGAGACTGAGTGACCTGACTATTTTGTAGGAGCAATTCTATTACCCTTTGGAGACACCTCTAGAGACACCAAGATGGCTCCCTATTCCTATGGGGTACTTATGGACAGATTCTATTCCATTTATTAGGCATCTAAAAGTAGACTTACGCACCTAAATGTGATTCTATTCCAACCTGTTCAAGTCATGAAAAGCCATTAATGCATCTACTTTTGAGCAAACCATCATCTAACCCTTAAGACTGAGTCACAAAAAAGCAGTGAAGAGGAAGAGGACCTTTTGCATTAACGGTTTTTCAGGAACTCTAGCAGAATGGAACAGAATCGGGCCCTTATGTGCCTGGAGGGTATAACAGAATTCCTCCTACACAATTGTTGGGTAACTCAGTCTCAAGCTGCACTTTGGTTATTCATAGATTCATAGATGTTAGGGTCGGAAGGGACTTCATTGAATAAAATGGGATTTTTTCCTATGTGGCCAGATCTGTTTTAACTGATATCATTTTAAGCACTGTTTGCTTTAACTATAAATGTGAAAAGGGGATCTAAGAATTCTGAAGATGGTATTTGTGGGAGAGGATAAAACCTTTGCTGAGTAGATGGAAATAGCTATGAAAAAAATATTTGTCCAAATCAGAAGTCATTGGCAATTTCTTGCAGCCGAGGACGATTGTCTTCCATGATTATCTTATCTGTGTGTCCAAAGATGGCTGATGAGGCCTATCCAGGATTGACAGACTCTACTGCAGATCAGACATGTGTTTCCGTGTGAGGTGGGTGGCGCTGGATTCTTGATTTTGGTTTGCGATGCACTGTTTCATCTCCTGCTGTTGTCATGAGATTTCAAAGTACTGAGATCCCTGAAGCAGACTCTTTCTCCATTTGGGATGGTCCTGGACAATAATATCCCATGAGTTGACATCAGTGTTGCATTTTTTTAAAGTTGATCTTGAGGACATCCCTGAAGCAGTTTCTCTGCTCTTCTCTTGAGCATGCACCTTAGCTGAGCTTGGAGAATAAAACTTGCTTTGTGAATCTGGAGTCCGGCATCCATATGACATGGCTGGCCCAACAAAGTTGATGTCAGATTATCATTGCCTCAATAGTCGTGGTGTTTACTTGCTGGAGGACACTAACATTGATGCATCTATCATCCCACAAGATTCAAAAGATCTTCTTCAGGCAGCATTGATGGTACTTCTCCAGCAACTTTAGATGTCTCCTGTACATTGTCCATGTCTCAGCTCCAAACAGCAAAGTGGGGAGCACGATTACTTGATCTGATGTCACGATCTTCAAATGCCTGTTTCTTCAGGCATCCGAAGGCTGCACTTGCACATTTGAGGCAATGTTGGATTTCTTTTTTGATGTCAGCCTTCTTTGAGAAGCGGCTTGTGAGGTACAGGAAATAATGTTCTCTAGAGTCTCACTGTAGATTTGGATTACCAGAGCTGGGGACTGTTCATTAGGAGCTTGTTGGTGGAGGACCTTAGTTTTCTGAATGTTAAACATCAGTCAGTCCCATTTTCTTGTATGCCTCGGTAAAGACACCAACAATTGCCGGAATGTCTGCTTCCAAGTGAGTACACACTGCATCATCAGCGTACTGAAGCTCAATGATTGAGGTCGAGGTGGTCTTGGTTTTGGCTCAGAGTCATCTGAGGTTAAACAGCTTATCATCCATTCAGTAGTTTAGCTCCATTCCACCTGGAAGCTTGTTGGTGGTCAGATGTAGCATTGCGGCAAGGAATATTGAGATGATGCAGCCTTGATTAACTCCTGTTTTAACCTCAAAGGGATCTGTGATAGATCCATTACTGAGAAGCACTGCTCACATACTGTCATGGAGCAGGAAGAGAATGGTGATAAGTTTTGATGGGCATCCCTACTTCAGAAGGATCCAGGCCTATGTTGTTCCTGGCATTTCTCCTGCAGCTGGTGAGCTGTGAAGAGCATGTCAGTTGTGTCCTAAATCCACACTGAGATTCCAGGAGGAGCTCTTCAGCAAGTGGATGGAGTCAGTTCAGAAGTAGATAAGGGCTAAATGGGGTTCAATCAGCCTGTTCCTGGCAATGGTGTTTGTTTTATCCCTGCTCAATGCTATTTCTTTCCTTATAAGTCCCTGTTGGACCCTGTCTTATGAACTCATGTTGTGCTGTAGTGGGAAGGTTTCACTGGTAGACAGGAAAGCCTAGATGAATTTGGATTAAGTCCATGGCAAGCAGTATATTTTTTTTCCAAACATGGCATTTCTTTTGGAAGCAAGCCACTGGATCAGACTGACCTGTTTTGTTACCTCATATGGAAAACTCTGCATTCACATGTTAACTCATAAAATGTACCAGCATCTATTAGAATGCTCAGTTTTTCAACAACAGATATGTAACAGGACCATCTCCCTTTTAAGAGCTGTAGAATGCCATGGAGCAACTAGGTTTATTCTGAGTATGGCTGGTAGACAGTTGGGAAGGATTCAGTGATTATTGAAGAGGCTAGCTAGGAGACCTAGAGATCTTCCCAGAGAGAAGGGAGGAATGATTGAACAGTTTTGCTCTGGAAGGAGGTAACTAGGGCACAGCACTTCAGGTTGATTCACTGCCCTTGCCTTGGGTTTAGAAAGGACAGGGGGATTCTGGCTTTTGGCTGCAGAGTAGTTTGATTATGTCTGAGAAAAAACCTGGCTAAGAGAGCCTAAATCTGGATCAGAGCATGGCTGACTGTCATTGCTCAAACAAGTGGAGTAGAGAGCCACCTGCAAGGTCCTTTGCTGCCATCCACTGGCTAAAGTGGGTTATACATTTCTATTGATTAAAAAAAATAATGCAGTGTTAACTCTTAAGTTGCAGACAGAAGTGCAGCTCCTGAGTCTAGCTCATGGAGCTTCACAGAAAGCACCGTGAGTTAGACTGATCCTCCCAATGCAACAGACGTTAGCTGTTGGGTTGGAAGAGTGGGAGATTGAGTTCCAATATGGAGCCCATCCAGGGAAAGAAGCTGTTTGCAGCCTTTTTCCCTAACTCTGCCCCACTTCTCCCAGCTCCCGAGCTGACTCAGGATGGGACAGGGAGAAGGTAGGGGAGGGAGGTCTTCCTGGGGCTTCCCAGTGATGGTGGAGTGTAGGGGTGAGTGGATTGGAGCCTATTACCTTGTGGGGCCAATCCACCCACCCCACCCTCCAGTGTCAACTGGGCAACCCCCAGAGTGAGCTCCACTCCCTTCCCTGCATCCCATTCTGAAAACAACACTGGGAGCAGTGCTGGGCTGTGTCAGCCAAGACCTGCTCCTGGTAATCACAGACAGAAGTTACTGAAGGCTCTCCACTTTGGTGCCTTCATCTGAACCACATCGTAGTAGGGATCGTGTAGAGAAAAGGGGCGGGGGGGGGGGGGGCCCCCTATGTTAAGGAAAGCTACAAATCCCTCCACACCG
>NW_005841974.1:1943087-1951810 GCF_000455745.1 Alligator sinensis | reverse complement strand
CTGGCTTGCATCCATAGATGCTTCTCAAGCAAATCCCGGGACGTCATTCTCCCCCTGTACTCGGCCTTAGTGAGGCCGCAGCTGGAGTACTGTGTCCAGTTTTGGGCTCCACAATTCAAAAAGGATGTGGAGAAGCTTGAGAGAGTCCAGAGAAGAGCCACGCACATGATCAGAGGTCAGGGAAGCAGACCCTACAATGACAGGCTGAGAGCCCTGGGGCTCTTTAGCCTGAAAAAGCGCAGGCTCAGGGGTGATCTGATGGCCACCTACAAGTTTATCAGGGGTGACCACCAGTATCTGGGGGAACGTTTGTTCACCAGAGCGCCCCAAGGGATGACGAGGTCGAATGGTCACAAACTACTTCAAGATCGTTTCAGGCTGGACATAAGGAAGAATTTCTTTACTGTCCGAGCCCCCAAGGTCTGAAACAGCCTGCCACCGGAGGTGGTTCAAGCGCCTTCATTGAACACCTTCAAGATGAAACTGGATGCTTATCTTGCTGGGATCCTATGACCCCAGCTGACTTCCTGCCCTTTGGGCGGGGGGCTGGACTCAATGATCTTCCGAGGTCCCTTCCAGCCCTGATGTCTATGAAATCTATGAACCCTCATGTATTCAGGATTAAGATTTTTGCAGGATCAGGCCCTTTTAAAGCATGCTGTAGCTGTGCACTTGTGTTTGGTCATGGCTGTAGAGCACTTTTAGGAGCCAGATTGGGCAAAAATTGTCACTTCTGTTAGTTGTGCAGACACAGTGCATATGTACAGTGAACTTGCAGTCTCCAAGCCCTGTTACATATTTTGCCTTGTTTTGTTTCACAGAGTGCTTCTGAAGCATTTTATTACTCAGAAGCCTAGGCTATATGGACTGAATTTCCTCTTGAGAGTTATTTCCTATTCTATCCCCACAACCCTCCAACTGAGCTTTTGGCTAGTGAATTTAAAAGATGGATGGTGAAACCTTTAGAGAGACAGGGATCAAAATGAGATTGTGAAGGGGTCTTGAGAAAAGGACAGTGCTCATGCTTAACTGTCTTTGAACTGGCTCCTGTATAACACCCTTGGAGCATTGTGCACATGGAAATCTTCCTCTCTTATCTGAGAGACTCCTGGGGTATGTGAAAGCCACATGCAGACCTTAAGGCTATGGATTTCAGTATAGTACTCAATAGTATTTCAGACTGTATGAAGCAAGAAGTCATACAAGACACAGATAGAAGGCCAGCTTGCTGGTATAACTCACTTCACAGGAAGCATCACGAGTTACAATGATCCCCCGAATCCAACAGAAGTTTGCTGTTGGGTCCCGGGGGTTGGGGAATCCAGCTGCTGGCTGCAAGCCTGCAGATGGTTTCCCTTAGCAATGCCCCTCCATCCTCCCAGCCCCCGGCTGTTCTGGGGGTTCCCCAGCTGGTGCTGGAGGATGGAATGGGTGGAGTCCACCCATTGTGGGGGAGGGGATTTCCAATGCACCTGCCCCATCCTCCAATGCTGGCTGAAAAAACCTCAGACTAAACTCCCTCTGCTCGCTTTTCCCCCTCCCTTTCTGAAAACAGTGCTGGGGCTGAGAGGCAGCTCAGACACAAATTACTGAAGATGCTCTGTTTTAGAGCATCTTTATCCAAACCCTTATTGCAAGAGAGTGGGATTTTTGTGGGACTGGGCCCTTCTAAAGCACTCTGCAGCCATGCACTTGTGTTTGGTCACAGCTGTAAAGCACTTACAGAGGCCAAAACAGGATAAAAATTGTCACTTCTGTCTGCACTTACAGGCTATATATTTTTATAGTGAAGAGGAATATTTCCATTGGAGAAGGCAGGATAGAACTGGCTTGGCTGGTGGAATTATGTTGTTTTTTCCTGTATATTGGTAAATAAATTACAGCTTGATATGCAATGGAAGTTCCTTGGAAAGTGAATGGACAACAGAGTGAAACACTGATTAAAATGAAACAACTTATTTTATTAACATTTGATAGGACTTAAAAGGATACTGGATACCCCTCTCCCAAATAAATAAAAATAAAATTCCTCTAACTTTATATGGATTTCTTTCTCTGAATATAACCACAGAAAGGAAGCACCAGGGAATGCTGGCGAAGATTTTGCTTTTCTCCTAGAAGACAAGAAAAAAATAACAACTAAAACCCAGTTTATGACCAGTTCAATCAATGAGTAGTGACAGTTACTTTTGATGGAGACATACACAGCAGCTGCATTGGATAAAGCAAGCCTTAAAAGATATAATTTGAAAGAGAACGCAGGTCTACGGGGAAAAAAAGAGACCAAATGCATGAGACATTTTCCCAGTGTTTTGTCTCTGCAGCCAATTCAGCAGCATCTAAAATAATATAATTTTAACTATTATATCCAATATGCTGCCATCTTTAGTTGAAATTTGATCATCAGAGGTCACAAAGGGCATCAGAAGAGAGAGAGATGTGAAAACTAACTCATATAAAACTATGGAACCTAATGCAATTATATATGCATCATAAATTCAACATTTCTTAGGTCATAAGCTATGTCGTGTTCTGGACTGCCTGAAATATAAAGGCTGTTGAAATTGGAAACACCTAAAAAGTGAATGAGATAGTTTAAAGTCAAACAATATGCTTTTCATCATGCATTAAGACAGCAAGCTCAGTATCACAGAAACCAGAGAGGGAAAGCTGTTATTGCCTTACCCTTGGCTAACATGGAATTCTTTCTTAGTCTGTAAAGGCAGCTGGGTCTTCAATGAAAGTGATTAGCCCATTTGACTGCCACCTCAAAGACTGGTGTGTTTATGTGTGCATTTTCTAAAGTTATAGAAGCTCATTCTTTACATAAAACAATATATTCCCTCACACTTCTGTCAGTCCATTCACGAACGTTTCAGAGATAATGTTTCCAACCACTTGTTTAGACAAAATTCACATTGTCCATAAATAGTAGCCTAAAATCTCCTAAAACTTCTGCCTTAGATACAAGACTCACCATTGAAATATCAGGGTATTTTATTTCTCTCGGCCCTACTAAGATTCTGTCACCAACTAGAACATGCTGCAGGAGAATACGTTTCATTGCACCCTGGCAGGAATAGATTCCAGAACGATACAAACACTGAAGCCACAGGACAGCAAACCAGCGTCTCTGCTGCAATGTTGTTCTACATCCCCTTCAGACACTGCAGGGCCCCTTTGGCTACATTAGCATTTTTGGAATCTAAGCTCAACCAGAGGCTGTTTCTGTCTGCATCCAATTTGCATACTTATGTACTGTTTCTCCATTCAAAGGTAATTTATTGTCCCAACCCCTTGGGGTGACAAGGTGTTTACTATCTGTTCAGCTCAACTGCTCTGGAGTTCAGGCAAATCAAGGCTATGGATTACTTGTCCATCTGCCTCACCCTCTAGCCATCAACATGAGACACTCTGGCTGCTGTATTATCATATTACGTGAAGCTGGATATCAATGCATGTAAATAATTCAATGCCTCCAAGAATAGAGTAGCAATTAATGAAAGGGTACTGGCTGTTGTGTGGGAGAGAGGGGATCAGCTGTTGCTCACTTTCTGTCATGATAATGACTTTCTTTATAAAGTCAGGGAAATTATACTGTCCTTTGAAGTCTAATGAGCCTTACTCAGCCATGGATATATGTACAATGGGAGGGGAGCTGCAAGCCCACAGCCCCTTTACAGCTGTCCTTAGACCAGATCAACCTCAACTTCTGCAGCTCAGTTAAACTTGGTGACGTACAGTGCACATAGCGTGCATATAGCTCTGGGAGGGGGAACCCACTAATGATTTCTTACTTCAGGAAGAAGAGGGCAATGGAAACAGAAATATATGCAGGAGCCTTATACTCAGGTTAGGGTCATATTAAGGTACAAAGAAAGTCTCAGTGAAAAAAATATCTTACATCATGGAATTTAAGGGTATCTGCATTTTTACTGTATTCACTACTCTCCCCAGTATGCCGCCCTCTTACCGCCCCAACCCTTTGTTAACTCAGAATAGATTCCTTTTTCATGTAACAGGGCTAGACATGAATCCTCTAGCAAAAGACAAAACAGGGAAGTAAAATTTCCCTGCACTGAGTTCTGGACTATGCAGCTAGCTAGTTTAAAGCTAGCTTTGGCTCTCTATGCTGCATTGCAGATGGTAGTATAGACATATCTATAATGTCCTAGTCTCTCCTCTTCTGTCTCAAATGCAATAGGAGACATACTTTTTTTCCTTTTAAACTCCTATTCAACTACACAGGAATGCTATGGAATCACTGCTAGGCCCACACTTTTTTCCTGGGGGAATAATAGCCATCTTTAAAGCTGTATCATTTCAATTAAACCTCATGCATGCTAAGTAAGAACAGTTTAATACTTTCTCCTCCTCTTATACCTTGCAGGACTCCGCAGAGCTACCATAGTTTCATAGTTGGTAGGGTCAGAAGGGACCTGAGCAGATCATCAAGTCCAACCCCCTGCCATGGGCAGGAAAGAATGCTGGGGTCAAACAACCCTAGCAAGGTGATTATCTAGCCTCTTTTTGAAGACCTTCAGGTAGGAGCGAGGGGTAGCTATAGCTACACTACAAATCTATTTAAGGGCTTTCTTTAACATCCATCACTAAACGGCATAAAGCATTCAACAGCAATCCTTACGGGCTCATGAGTTAAGCAATTATACCTATAACCCTCTGAAAGTGGTAAGTATGCTCAGAACAAAATTCACATGTGTTGTAAGGATTTGTCTCTAGTGGGTTATGGAATAGAGAAAATCCCACACAATTTACTGATTCGTTTTGATGCGCTGGCTGGGGGAGTAGTTAGCTGATTGCACGATTTCACAAGGATTACACACTTAATTTATACAACACAATTTTATTTTAAAACTCTTTGCTACGTATATAACACTGCTTAGCTTTAAGAAACACCACAAACATTAAAAACACAATAATTACATATATCAGAAACAATGCTCCGAATGCACTTCCTTCCCAAACAATGCTATAAGAATTAGTGTTACAAAAACAACTACAATTACAACTAAAAGTTAAATTTGAATCAATACTGTTATTTTTCATAATATACTTACAATCCTAGAATTCCGAGAAGCCAAATACCAAAATATGGTTTCATTCCTCAGTAGTACGATTTAATGGGTTGGCCTCAGTAGTACGGTTCAATAGGCTGGCCTCAGCAATACGATTCAATGAGCTGGGCTCACCAGTGATAGGACTACGTCCCCTTCCTTCAGTCCCTTTCGGGCGCTCCGCGGCTTCAGCGTGAACTAAGAGATTCGTGTTCACGGAGAGGCTTGATTAGGCGATCAATCTAATCAGACCTTATACTTGCGATTCTTCCTTCGCTGTTCTGCAAGTGAAGTCACCTCCAAATTGGGACAGTAAGTTACAGGTTTTTATTGAGTGAGCTGCCGTCATTGGGCTCCTCCTACTCAATTCATCATAACTCCCAAATTTGGGCTCGGATCTTACTCAACAGAAATTACCTTTGTTGAGCATTTTTAAATTATTCTTGGGGAGACTTCCATATCACTGTAAATACTCTTTTCTTTTTACCAGTCTGGTTAAAAGGCCTTAGGCTTTGATATCTCGGAATTTAGGACATTTACTTTCTTTGTAAAAAACTTCTAAAGGTACAATTTAGATTAAGGTTTTAGGCGAAGTCAGGACATTTCGCACGTAGCTCCAAAACAATGAGCTAGATAAGGAGATAGATCCTATCTTCTTCCTGAAACTGGCTAATGGGCAATCTTTACAAACATTCAAACTATTTCATTCAATATGACAGGATTCTACACTTTATCTCTACTTTTTGTTATTTCTCACGTTCCTTCCTATTTTGGATACTGGAGTAAGAGGTGTATCATTTATCTAGAGATCTTTCCACTGTCGCATTAGTTACTGCTTTGTGGTGGGTTTGCACTCTACTTTATGCCCTCCAGTTTCAGGGTGCAGACACATGGCATGTTTACTCTGGTATAGTTGCAATTTACTCCAGAGAAAAAGTGGAACAGGTGCAGCATGCACAGCACTTACTCTGAAGGAAATATTGTTCTGTAGTGTAAAGTTGCTCCTGAGAAAATCAGAGCTAAATTTATTTCAGAGGAAGTGACATAGGCGTACATGCCATGTGGGTCCCTCCCATGGTCTGTTTCATACCAGAGTAACCATTTGTTCAGTGCAAAATGGTTCCCACAGCACTTAATAGCCAGGTACTGTAATAGAGCCAGGGTGGATCCAAGGGAAGAGGTGTAGTTGCATCCCCCTTTGATTCCTGCTCCACCTAAAGTTTAAAACTAACTGTCTGGCAGTGGCAGCAGCATTTCTATTCAGGCAGTGGTGGGGATATCACTTGACTTTGTGGCTCATTATAATCTACCGAACTCCTTCTAAACTCCTTCTTTTAGTTATTAACACCACTCTCTCCTTTGTGATGGTCTTAATGTTTCACTAATCAATCAAGGCAGGCAACGTTCTTTGGGTAGATGTGATATCTTTTATTAGACCAACTGGGTAGTTGGAAAAAAGTTCTTTGCAAGCTTTTGGGCGCAATCACCCTTCTTCAGGCATTAGGGATTCTCTGCTGTTCTGAGACTCCAAGGAAGGAAAGAAGCTAAAACTGTGATAGCTTCACCCAACAAGGACACTCCCCCAGTGAGATAGATCATGTTTTTGAAAGAGTCACCCGGATACCATGGAAAGATTTGATGCAGTAAAAAAAAGAAAATCACCACAAGCCGCACACCATTAGTTATGACCCTTCCCTGGAACCTACACAGAAAATCCTCAAGCAACTGCAAACCATACTAGAAGCAGACCTAATTCTTAAAGAGATTTTTCCAGAACCACGTAGCCTTTAAAAAAGCACCAAACCTCACTAACCTCATCACAGAAGCAAACTCCTTATGACCCAAACCACACTGAATGGATCCAGACCATGCCAGGACAAGAAATGCAAAACCTGCCAACAAATCTCCACCACTCCCACAACAGAACCATCACCATTCCTGGATCTTACACCTGCACCTCCAGAAATGTTATGTTTTATATCTCATCCAGTACACCAAACGCCCCAATGGAAAAATATGTAGGAGAAACCACATAACAACTGCACACCAGAATGAATGCACACTGTAAATTTATCAAAGGCAAGAACACCCAGTTACCTGTGGGGGCACACTTCTTACAGGACAATCACTCCCTCCCTGATCTCTCAGTTCTAATCCTCAAAGGGAACTTACAAAACACCTTCTGTAGACGAGCCTACGAACTTCACTTCATAAATCCACTGGATACAAAAAATCATGGACTCAATACAGACATTGGTTTTATGACACATTACAACCTGCCAGACCTGACCTTTTGCACTTTTCTTTCTCCCCAACTTCCCCCTCTCCCCTACTTTTCTACCCTTTGTCTTCCCAATTTCCAGCTATTTACTTTTTCATATTCATCCTCTTTTCCACCTTGGAAAACTATTAGAGTCTCCCGTACTTACCTTTGGCTTTTTTTCGCCCTCATTTTCTCCCCTCCCTTTCCTGCTCTACCTTTTGCTTTCCTAATTTCCACCTATTTCATTCTCACTGATATCCTGTCACACTTTTAGCTTCTCTCCTTCCTTGGAGTCTCAGAACAGCAGAGACTCCCTATGCCCGAAGAAGGGTGATCGCACCTGAAAGCTTGCAAAAAACTTTTTTCCAACTACCCAGTTGATTTAATAAAAGATATCACATCTACCCAAAGAACTTTGCCTGCCTATGTCCTGAGACCAACACGGCTACCCCCAAAAACCTATTAATCAATCCATGAACACTGACTGCCCCTGGAGGCTGGGGTGGCATGGTGAGCTCCTGCAGGCTGCAACAGTGCTGTTGGGGCAGGAGCATGGTGGTTGCAAGAGGGGAGCTCCTGCAGGCAGCCACTGCGCTGTCGGTGGCGGGGGGGACCACCCGCAGACACTGCTGGCAGTGTTGGTGGTGGCCAGTGGCGATCGTGGACTGCCTGCAGACGGTGTTGGCAACGAGGGGGGTGGCAAGCTGCAACTGCCCGCAGGTGACTTTCTGCAGGGGGTGCACCGCCATGCTCAGGGGGTGCACGTGCACCCGCATGCACCCCCTATGCATCACCAATTAATCAATCTATCCTTTCTTTTGCACCTCTTTTGTTAGCTGCTCCTGATAATCTAGCTTGTATTTCACAGCCCCCGCCCCAAGACTGTACCTAACAACATGAATTCAGGTGTGGAGATAACTTCCCACAAAGCACTGGATGCATGCTCAAGATGCTCAAGGAGGCCAGGTCTCATTTGCTGAATTTGAAAAAAAAAAAATAGTTTCATTTCGATGACAACAGGAGTGATGAAGCAGCAGCTTTTGATTATTTTTCCTCGTTTGTTGCGCTTTTATACCTAAAGCGCACACCCACACAGCCCAATAAAGCTGCGTTTGTCTTTGCTTCAATTGAGCCGAGGCACAGCCATCCTGGGCTCCGAACGAAGCTCGTCGTTTCTTTTTCCGCGGAGGAAAGAAAACGCGTGCTGCGCTACGTGAGGACGCACCTCACCATCTGCACCCCCTTTCCCGCCTGCCAGGTCCGCCCGGCCCGGGGAGCTGGCCGCCGGGCGCGCTCTGCGGGATGGCCGCCAGGGGGAGCTCCGAGCCAGGGTGTCTGGAGCACCCGGCGTCGCTGTGGCTTGGCGGGGGGTGTGGGCAGAGCCG
>NW_005841974.1:1921447-1942995 GCF_000455745.1 Alligator sinensis | reverse complement strand
CCCACGGTCGCCCTGGTGGGCGCCGAGGAGCTCGCGAAGCTCGAGTACCTGTCGCTAGTGTCCAAGGTGTGCACGGAGCTGGACAACCACCTCGGCATCAACGACAAGGACCTGGGTGAGCCGCGCGGAGCTGGGTCTGTCGTGTTGTCCCCCCCCCCCCCCGGGCCGTCGTTTGCGGGCGCAGCTGGGCCGGCTCCGCGTCCCCCTTGCTGGGATCTGCTTCCCTCGCACGAGCTCCCCCACCTCCCCCAGCGCCTGTGGCTTGACAAGGGACCGCGCCTCCCTCAGCCCTCGTCGGCCCTCTGCCCCTTTCCTGTCCGGTCGCCTTCGTTTTCAAGCACCTTTGCGGCTGGGTCCTTTCCTCCCTGCGGCCCATGCGCTGCTGCCAAGAGGTCAGTTGTGCTGATCAGGCAGCCCAGCCCTCCTCCCCCCCTCGCCCTCACTGCCCGCTCGGCACATTTCCAAGTGCTTCCAGACCCTTCCCCGTGTTGCCCCTGCACGCTGGAGAGGAGCTCTTTGTAAATGTGCACCAAAAAGTGCCTCCTTTGCTGCCAGGCCTAACACCGTGTTTATGTGGGTCAGGCAGGGGCTGTGCCGCAATCACTGCCTGTCATATTGGTCAGTAGCGTCTCACTGTTTTCTGGCATGCCTTCACCTCTGCCTACTGTTTTTTGTCATATATCTTTGACTGGACCTGAGCACAGCAGAGTCCTGCTGCATGGTGGGGCTGCCCAGGCCCTGTTGCACTATAGATGCTCAATACTAATTATTATTCTTGGTGCTCAAGCACTTGGTGCTACGTTTTGGCCTCAGGTCTGAGCCGCTGCTCAGTTTTCTCTCCGTAGAGCAGAGGTGATGTGGTCAGTACTTTCTATAGCCTGCACGTGACTAAAAGTAAAGTAAAAGTTGTAAATTTGGGTAGCCTCTTCAACTACCCAACTTTACTTTTACATGAGCTTTCATACTTAGAAGTTGGAATTGAGCGCTTATCATGGTCCTGTCGTCTGTGTTAGTGTGCAAGAAAACCACCATGAGTCCTGACCATATCATTGGGGTTTTAATAGAACCTGGTGAGAGCTCAGCTCAACACTGCTGCTATGGCAGGTTTGCCAAGTCAGGTTTTTCTGCAAGTGATATACTCACGTGAAGTAGTGCCGCTGCAGGTCCTGTCTTTTGGAGAGCATCTGCTATCTTTCTCTGCTGGAAGGATCATTATGGCCCTTGTAGGAAATCATTTTTTTGTTCCTAGTAGAGTGAATTCTCATAGCTCATACCTTCCTTCCTGGATTATTTGTGAACCCTTTTGTAATTGAAGAGCACCATCTCTAGGCAGCTTTGTCAGTGTGTCACTGGAAGCTAAGGAGAGTCTGTGCTGCACCTTTCCCCTCCCTGGTTTGATGTTGTTTAGTGACTGTACTTATAAACTCTAGTCATGGCCTAGGATACCATTGTGTTCAGCCCTATACAGCACAGAAGAAAAAGATGGTTTTTGCCTCAGAGTGTTTACACACTTACTTAGAAAATGAGTTCTCTCTCACCTAGATGTGATTCCTCCAGGTGTGGCTTCTCAAAATTAAACCAGAGATGGTGGCAAGACAAAAAGCCTGCCCTGCTGAAGGCTATGTTCCACCTTTCTGATGAATAGATGGGAGGTTTCACTATTTTGGGTTGCTAAGCCAGCTATCTTTCATTGCAGTGGAACATGTTTGAATCTGCTTCCATTAATTTTGTTTAATTTACTCTACTGCTTTTCCTTCACAGCGGAATTTGTGATAAATCTTGCTGAGAAAAACACTACATTTGACACATTTAAAGCTGTCCTTTTAAAGAATGGTGCCGAGTTCACAGTAAGTGAGATTTAGACCCTGTTGCATGTCCTTTCTTTATCCTGAGACTCCTTGTAAAAGCCAGTTTCTATTTAAAAAAAGTTACAAAGCTGAAGTGTTTATTGATTAACAGGCAACTGTTTTTACTGAAAAGTAGTTTGTGTATCTCGGCTTGCAAACACTTCTATCCAGCACAGGTTTTTTATGAACAATACTCGGCTTGCAAACACTTCTATCCAGCACAGGGTTTTTATCAACAATTCTTGATATGATTTATATGAAGCACACTAATCTTGAAGACTCATTTGGACTATTTGGTGTCTCATTGGTGAGCACATGCAGTGCAGGAAAACCAACTGGTGTGAAAACAAATATTTATTTAAAAATTTTTTATGGTGTTCCAATATCATGCTGAAAGAGTAGTTAAAAAAAACAGTGATATGCGGGAGAGTAATTTAAATGGAATTTCATAACTGTTTTTACAGTCAAGACTTTTTTTGTGTTTCTGTACAAAAGAACTACACTTTTTATGGTCCGCACGTGAATTCCTGGACTACCCAACTTTACTTCTACATGAGTTTTCATCTTTAGAAGTTGAAATTGAGCACTTGTCACTGTTTTATAGTCTGTGTTAGTTTGCAAGAATTCCACAACGAGTTCTGAAAACGTCTTTGGGGTTGTTGAATTTTTCAGGACTCCCTTGTTAGTAATTTGTTACGCCTCATACAGACGATGCGTCCCCCAGCCAAGCCATCTACAAGCAAAGGTAAGTGCCATCTAGCTGTTCTCAACAGAATAGACAGCTGTTTAATTCTTTAATTATTTGTTGACTAATCTGGATTTGACTGGGATAGCCTTCCTCATAGTTTTGTGGATGTGTTCCATATATTCTGTTGTTACAGCAGAAATTTGTGTGATTTGAGGTGTTAAGTCAGAGCTTCTAGGCTACTGAGAGATTTCTTTTATTGAATGCAGGATTAAGAAAGTTATAATCTTTAATTAATTAGGCTGTCATTTGTGGGAGATTATGTAGTTATCTTTTAATGTAAATTTTACAAAATTTTCATTAAAGCTAACATTTAGCACAAAGCTGAAGTTTATCCCTTTTTCAGAAATGACAAAGAAAATTATTTTAGCCATGTAATAAAAATAAACTTCTAACAAATTTTATGTATGCTTCTTTTGTTCTTAATCCAGAGGCAATTATTAAACCCAAAACAGAAAAGGAAAAGCTGAAGGAACTGTTCCCAGCTCTTTGCAGGCCAGATAATCCCAACATCAGAGTAAGGAAACAATTTCACACCTTAACAACCAATATGTGAAGCTGTGATGTGTATTTTTTGCTCTTGCTGCCCCTTGGTTTTCAGTTGCCATATCAACATTGGTGTTTATATCCATTCCTCTTGCACGTCTCAGTCCTGAGAAGTGAAAACTAGAGGTGCACTGATACATTGGTTCAGTATCGGATTGGCACCAATATAAAGTAAATTGACCATATCAGAAATCAGCTTTTTTTTGCCTGATGTGGCCAATAATATGACTGATAAAAGCCCTGTGCATGTGCACAGCTGCAGTGCGGCATGTAGCTGGCGAGGAGCACAGCCCGGCAGCTTGGATAGCTGCATCCAGCTGGTAAGTCTGTTGTGGTGGAAGAGGAAGGGGGAGGGAAAGGGTGTGTGTGTGTGGGGGGGGTGCAGATCGAGGCCCCCGTGGTGAGGGAGGGAATGGGGCCAGGGCAGAAACAGATTCCTCCCAGCCGGGGTGGGGTGGGATGGGGCATGGGACAGAGCTGTGGCTTGTCCGGGGGGCACGGGGAGGGGACGGAGTGGGTCCCAACACTGTGCGCACCCCGGGAGGGCACAGGGGGCATGTACCCCCAGATCTGCGCAGGGCAAGGGCAGACTGCTGCTGGGGGGCGGGCAGTGGTGCTGGGAGGGCAAGTTGGAGGTGCTATGGTGAATTTTGCAGCCCCCCCCCCCATAACCCTCCTCCTAGCCCACAGCAATAGCCCACCCTGCGCAGATCCGGGGGCGCACCCTCTGCCTCCCTGTGCCCCCCCAGGCGAGTTGTGTCCCATGCCCTGCCCTGCCCCAGCCCCACTCCCTCCCTTACCTCAGGGGCCTTGATCTGCCCCCACTCCATACCCCTTCCCTTCCACCACTACAGACTTACCAGCCGAACACAGCTCTTCAAGCTGCCAGGCTGCGTATTGGAAATAGGATTGGTATCGGTCAATATGCCTTCTTAAAAATTGGCTATTGGTATCGACCCAAAAAATTTCTTTTGGTGCACCTCTTGTGAAAACACAAAATGGGTAGGAAGAAAATACTTGGTTTCAGATTACCAGATTTTTGTTGCCGGGGGCTATTAACATAGCACTCAGTGCACATGTAACCTTGTGGGATACCCACAAAAGCAATGCAACTATCCTGAGGACTTTACACTTGAATTCAGACAATATAATATGCAGCATGATGCTTCATATGCTGATATATGTGACAGCACTGATACTGCTATAGGACACTTTGGGCCAAATCCTAATTCATGGACTAGGTGCTTAAATATGAACTTGTTCCACTCTGTTCTGGTCCCTGAAAAACAAACAACATTCTTACATCATCTTAGCCTTAAGACCAAGTGACAGAAAGCAGAGCTCAGGAGGGAGGACCCAGGTGCCTTTGGCATAACTTTTTTGGGTACTTGAGCAGTGTAAAATGGGATCACACTTTGGCCCCTAAGACAGAACAGAAACAGACCCCTTTCCTTCAACGTGGTCTTGAAATAGACACAGTACTTGGACCTTAGGATTGAAGGGCCCACCCAGGGAACAAGGTTGCATCAGGGAAGAAGCAAAACCAAAACAAGAAAAAGTTCAGGGAAATAGGAAAGAAGATACAGGATGGTACAGGAAGTGGTGCAGGTCAGAGGAGATGGGGAGGAAGGTGGTGTTGTGCAGGGGAGGCAGCCGGGAATATGATGCATTGTTCATAGACTGACATTAATTAGCCTGGGAACTCTTAATAAGCATTTGTTTATAGACAAGCTAGCTTGTCTAGGTTTTTGGATAAAAATCTGGGTCACTCAGGATGTTAGTAACTCACACATTTGGGTTCACGTGCTGGTGTTAAAAGTTATTCTGAAGAAGTTCTTAATCAAATCATAGAGCAGGTGCAGCCCTATGGTCCAGAAGGGGTTCCCTTTGAGACTCTTGACTTCATTATGCTTACCTATATATCATATTTTCTTTGTCACATTTTCTCTGAGCTGTTTTTCCCTCATGTTCCTCCTTAATGGCAATAACAACAAGGGTGGCTGTCTCATTGCAGAGACGAAAGCTCTTTGACAGGTTTTCAATCAGTTTACTTAAAAAGATGTTCCTTTTCTCTGCAGGCTATGCTGGATGAGGATGATGTGAAAGTGGCAGCTGATGCTCTTAAAGAACTTGAAGCTTTAATGCCTAATGCTGATGTGCGGGAAAAACAAAGGAATAGTGACCACAGGTAAGTTTCCAAACCATTGCTGGACTGGTGTCTCCTGGGTCTTGGGGGGCACCCAGGTTCCCCCTGCAGCTGATTGCTGAGTTGGGGAGGAGCAGGGTGGGGAGCCCCCTGTGTGCTCCCCAGTAGGCCTGGGAGCGGACCAGAAGTATTTCTGGTCTACTTTCGGGTTCACCACTGAGCACGCGGAGACCCCCCCACTCCTGTGGGATGCTCCATCCACCCCAGCATCGCAGTGTTCATGAGCCACACCTGGTACCTCAAGGTATGTAGTAAAAACATTTAAAGCTGTGTCTATGGCTGAATCACTGATTCTCTGAATCAGCATCGAATCTTCAGATTTGGATTTGGCTCTAATCAAAGCGGGGACAGTGATCCGAATCAACAAATTGAATCACTGTCCCTGATTCTGGCTGAATCCGAATCCAAATCAAATACGGCCTGTTTCGTACGCCCCTAGTAATCAGGTTTATTAGCTCTCGTCTCCATATACTGCTGTTAACAGGGATGTTACCTCTGGCGACTCAAATCCACAGTTTGAGAACTGAAACCAAGCATCACAGGGATGCTTAAGGGGAACTTCTAGACTGAGCACTGAGTCCCATTGAGTTAGAGTGCTTTTCTTTAATCTTTACTACTTGGTAGAGGAGTCTCCGGGAGCCCTGTAAGATTGGGCCCCTAATATAGTCCATAGCATGTTGTGGCATATTTATAAAACTTTTCTAAAAAAGTTACATGAATATATTGTCTCAAGTAGTATATAATTAGAAGTTATAATCCCTATTCCATGATGATTTCTTTGATTTTTAAGGTATCTTAAACCTGTATAAAGATAGTTTTAATTTATTTTAAAAGCATCTTAACAAAAAATAAAAAATACATTTAAATAAAAAATATCTGATTTAAATAAAAAAAACCCCCTGATTTTTAAAAAAAATATATTTTTTTATTTTAAAAAATTGTTGATTTTTATCCACCCTGTCCTTGGACAGTGGCTTATTAGCAGGTGTTTTCAACATGGCCTGTCTTTGTATGGAAATTGAACATGGATTGTTAATTTTTGCTTGATAGGGCAAAGAGGAGGAGGAGAAGTCGCAGTCGCAGCAGGGATAGGGACAGGAAGCGGAGACACCGATCACGTTCCAGGTCGCATTCTAGGACTCGGGATAAGAATAAAGGGAAATCTAGGTATCGCTCACGGAGCAGGAGCCCAAGTCCCAGCAGGGACCGTAAGGACCGAGAGGACTATTCTGTGAAGAGCAAAGATAGATGGAGAGACAAGCATGTGGATCGACCTCCACCTGAAGAGCCTTCCATTGGAGATATTTACAATGGCAAAGTCACGAGCATAATGCAGTTTGGGTGCTTTGTGCAGTTGGAAGGACTAAGGTATTGTCTGGCTTTCAGAACAAGTTGTTACTGTTTCTTGTATCATCATCCTTGCTCTAATAGCATCTTAGGAAGCAGGCTATCACCTACAAAAGCTTATTTCTCTCTGAACCAGTTAGTCTGTAGGCTGCCACCCTGCCCTGCTTTCTTGACTTCAGACTAACATGGCTAATTACCTACCTCTCTACCTTTCTTCTGTGTATTATAAATATTTTTTAAAAGTGCATCTTATTGGGCTCAACAAACTATGGCAGTGATGCACCCTGCGTTTCACAGCTACTTATTGGTTGTAAACAATGTTTGCCTTTCAAGGGAGTTTTCATGGCAAAATATTTTTTGCTTTTTTGTAAACATTTTAAGACATGCTGGAGTTAAATGATATGAAAGTCTGATTCAGTAATAATATGTGGTATTTTATATTTATCTTCTTTTGTGTGTCCACAGGAAACGCTGGGAAGGCTTGGTCCATATTTCTGAGCTTCGCAGAGAGGGACGTGTTGCTAATGTTGCTGATGTTGTGAGCAAAGGGCAAAGAGTAAAGGTCAAAGTTTTGTCCTTTACCGGGTCCAAAACCAGCCTGAGTATGAAGGTATGCATGGAGTTTCACTTTTCTTCTAGAAAGATCAAATGATAGGAAAGAGAGATAGTATTTGAAATTTTGGTATTTCATATATTGCTGTAAACCAGGAGTGCCAACGATCTGGCCTTTGGGGCTGGAAATTTGGTGGTAGGGTGAGTGGCAGCAGTATTAATTGCTGTGACTCCCAGAGCCATGGCAATTAACACTGCTGCTCCAGTGTCTTTCCGAAGACTGCAGTCCATCTCCTACAGAGGGTCTATGGCTATCCCAGAAAACAAATCACTCTTCCCCTTCCCCTCTAACAACAAAAATAATATTAAATTCAGAAGAACCATAACAGAAAGACTCTCCATCCCTGCCTTGGCCTTTACTGAAGGGCAACACCAAAGGCTGCCCTTGAGCATGCCCACCTGGGGAGGCTTGCCAGCTATGTATGTCCTGCAAGTTGGCCTGGTCCTTCTGCTTGGGTGGCCAAGATGGTGTCTGGGCTGGTGTCTCAGAGGGGAGGTGGGAGGATGGAGTGATGGCAGCGGTTCTTCAGCCCAGGCAGGCCTCCAGTTCTTTGCATGAGGAAGGCATTTTACTTTAAATTAATAGAAACTATGTACTCCTAACTACAAGCCATTGGCTGCCTTTTTTAGCTGCCAATTTGTAAAACAGCAGGTGGTGAAATACAGCCTCCCCCCTTGGAAATGAAGAAACACTTGTTTTTCTGCCCCTGCTGTAGGAAAAAATGTCAGAGCAGGTGTATAAGAAGTGGCAGACTCCTGATTAATAAATCTGTCAATTATATATGATGTAGGATGTTGATCAAGATACTGGGGAAGACTTAAATCCAAACCGACGCAGAAACCTGGTTGGAGAGACCAATGAAGAGACTTCCATGAGGAACCCAGACAGACCCAGTCACCTCTCCTTGGTGAATGCCCCTGAAGTGGAAGATGATACCCTTGAAAGGAAGCGCCTCACCCGGATTTCAGACCCTGAAAAATGGGAAATCAAACAGGTGCAATATGATACCAATGTATTGCGGTGAAAGGATGTCTCCTGATGTTACTGCAGGGGAATTTCAGCTTATATCTAGTGCATCTTTTTTTTTCAGCAGTTCCTGTTCCTTTCATTGTAACCTTCTTTTTGTAAAACTTGGCACTTCCTGAGCTTTGCCTTTTAGATTTTAGATAGACTTGACCAGACCTCACCTTAGACAAAGTCTAAAACAAATCATTCTGTCAGTAATTTGGACCCTAGAAAAACTTTTGGTCAGGGACTAGATGACTACATGGATTGTGGAGCCTTTTATTCTTTTGTCTCTGATTCCGGGAGGGCACAGGGGGCATGTACCCCCAGATCTGCGCAGGGCAAGGGCAGACTGCTGCTGGGGGGCGGGCAGTGGTGCTGGGAGGGGTAGTTGGAGGTGCTATGGTGAATTTTGCAGCCCCCCCCCCCATAACCCTCCTCCTAGCCCACAGCAATAGCCCACCCTGCGCAGATCCGGGGGCGCACCCTCTGCCTCCCTGTGCCCCCCCAGGCGAGTTGTGTCCCATGCCCTGCCCTGCCCCAGCCCCACTCCCTCCCTTACCTCAGGGGCCTTGATCTGCCCCCACTCCATACCCCTTCCCTTCCACCACTACAGACTTACCAGCCGAACACAGCTCTTCAAGCTGCCAGGCTGCGTATTGGAAATAGGATTGGTATCGGTCAATATGCCTTCTTAAAAATTGGCTATTGGTATCGACCCAAAAAATTTCTTTTGGTGCACCTCTTGTGAAAACACAAAATGGGTAGGAAGAAAATACTTGGTTTCAGATTACCAGATTTTTGTTGCCGGGGGCTATTAACATAGCACTCAGTGCACATGTAACCTTGTGGGATACCCACAAAAGCAATGCAACTATCCTGAGGACTTTACACTTGAATTCAGACAATATAATATGCAGCATGATGCTTCATATGCTGATATATGTGACAGCACTGATACTGCTATAGGACACTTTGGGCCAAATCCTAATTCATGGACTAGGTGCTTAAATATGAACTTGTTCCACTCTGTTCTGGTCCCTGAAAAACAAACAACATTCTTACATCATCTTAGCCTTAAGACCAAGTGACAGAAAGCAGAGCTCAGGAGGGAGGACCCAGGTGCCTTTGGCATAACTTTTTTGGGTACTTGAGCAGTGTAAAATGGGATCACACTTTGGCCCCTAAGACAGAACAGAAACAGACCCCTTTCCTTCAACGTGGTCTTGAAATAGACACAGTACTTGGACCTTAGGATTGAAGGGCCCACCCAGGGAACAAGGTTGCATCAGGGAAGAAGCAAAACCAAAACAAGAAAAAGTTCAGGGAAATAGGAAAGAAGATACAGGATGGTACAGGAAGTGGTGCAGGTCAGAGGAGATGGGGAGGAAGGTGGTGTTGTGCAGGGGAGGCAGCCGGGAATATGATGCATTGTTCATAGACTGACATTAATTAGCCTGGGAACTCTTAATAAGCATTTGTTTATAGACAAGCTAGCTTGTCTAGGTTTTTGGATAAAAATCTGGGTCACTCAGGATGTTAGTAACTCACACATTTGGGTTCACGTGCTGGTGTTAAAAGTTATTCTGAAGAAGTTCTTAATCAAATCATAGAGCAGGTGCAGCCCTATGGTCCAGAAGGGGTTCCCTTTGAGACTCTTGACTTCATTATGCTTACCTATATATCATATTTTCTTTGTCACATTTTCTCTGAGCTGTTTTTCCCTCATGTTCCTCCTTAATGGCAATAACAACAAGGGTGGCTGTCTCATTGCAGAGACGAAAGCTCTTTGACAGGTTTTCAATCAGTTTACTTAAAAAGATGTTCCTTTTCTCTGCAGGCTATGCTGGATGAGGATGATGTGAAAGTGGCAGCTGATGCTCTTAAAGAACTTGAAGCTTTAATGCCTAATGCTGATGTGCGGGAAAAACAAAGGAATAGTGACCACAGGTAAGTTTCCAAACCATTGCTGGACTGGTGTCTCCTGGGTCTTGGGGGGCACCCAGGTTCCCCCTGCAGCTGATTGCTGAGTTGGGGAGGAGCAGGGTGGGGAGCCCCCTGTGTGCTCCCCAGTAGGCCTGGGAGCGGACCAGAAGTATTTCTGGTCTACTTTCGGGTTCACCACTGAGCACGCGGAGACCCCCCCACTCCTGTGGGATGCTCCATCCACCCCAGCATCGCAGTGTTCATGAGCCACACCTGGTACCTCAAGGTATGTAGTAAAAACATTTAAAGCTGTGTCTATGGCTGAATCACTGATTCTCTGAATCAGCATCGAATCTTCAGATTTGGATTTGGCTCTAATCAAAGCGGGGACAGTGATCCGAATCAACAAATTGAATCACTGTCCCTGATTCTGGCTGAATCCGAATCCAAATCAAATACGGCCTGTTTCGTACGCCCCTAGTAATCAGGTTTATTAGCTCTCGTCTCCATATACTGCTGTTAACAGGGATGTTACCTCTGGCGACTCAAATCCACAGTTTGAGAACTGAAACCAAGCATCACAGGGATGCTTAAGGGGAACTTCTAGACTGAGCACTGAGTCCCATTGAGTTAGAGTGCTTTTCTTTAATCTTTACTACTTGGTAGAGGAGTCTCCGGGAGCCCTGTAAGATTGGGCCCCTAATATAGTCCATAGCATGTTGTGGCATATTTATAAAACTTTTCTAAAAAAGTTACATGAATATATTGTCTCAAGTAGTATATAATTAGAAGTTATAATCCCTATTCCATGATGATTTCTTTGATTTTTAAGGTATCTTAAACCTGTATAAAGATAGTTTTAATTTATTTTAAAAGCATCTTAACAAAAAATAAAAAATGCATTTAAATAAAAAATATCTGATTTAAATAAAAAAAACCCCCTGATTTTTAAAAAAAATATATTTTTTTATTTTAAAAAATTGTTGATTTTTATCCACCCTGTCCTTGGACAGTGGCTTATTAGCAGGTGTTTTCAACATGGCCTGTCTTTGTATGGAAATTGAACATGGATTGTTAATTTTTGCTTGATAGGGCAAAGAGGAGGAGGAGAAGTCGCAGTCGCAGCAGGGATAGGGACAGGAAGCGGAGACACCGATCACGTTCCAGGTCGCATTCTAGGACTCGGGATAAGAATAAAGGGAAATCTAGGTATCGCTCACGGAGCAGGAGCCCAAGTCCCAGCAGGGACCGTAAGGACCGAGAGGACTATTCTGTGAAGAGCAAAGATAGATGGAGAGACAAGCATGTGGATCGACCTCCACCTGAAGAGCCTTCCATTGGAGATATTTACAATGGCAAAGTCACGAGCATAATGCAGTTTGGGTGCTTTGTGCAGTTGGAAGGACTAAGGTATTGTCTGGCTTTCAGAACAAGTTGTTACTGTTTCTTGTATCATCATCCTTGCTCTAATAGCATCTTAGGAAGCAGGCTATCACCTACAAAAGCTTATTTCTCTCTGAACCAGTTAGTCTGTAGGCTGCCACCCTGCCCTGCTTTCTTGACTTCAGACTAACATGGCTAATTACCTACCTCTCTACCTTTCTTCTGTGTATTATAAATATTTTTTAAAAGTGCATCTTATTGGGCTCAACAAACTATGGCAGTGATGCACCCTGCGTTTCACAGCTACTTATTGGTTGTAAACAATGTTTGCCTTTCAAGGGAGTTTTCATGGCAAAATATTTTTTGCTTTTTTGTAAACATTTTAAGACATGCTGGAGTTAAATGATATGAAAGTCTGATTCAGTAATAATATGTGGTATTTTATATTTATCTTCTTTTGTGTGTCCACAGGAAACGCTGGGAAGGCTTGGTCCATATTTCTGAGCTTCGCAGAGAGGGACGTGTTGCTAATGTTGCTGATGTTGTGAGCAAAGGGCAAAGAGTAAAGGTCAAAGTTTTGTCCTTTACCGGGTCCAAAACCAGCCTGAGTATGAAGGTATGCATGGAGTTTCACTTTTCTTCTAGAAAGATCAAATGATAGGAAAGAGAGATAGTATTTGAAATTTTGGTATTTCATATATTGCTGTAAACCAGGAGTGCCAACGATCTGGCCTTTGGGGCTGGAAATTTGGTGGTAGGGTGAGTGGCAGCAGTATTAATTGCTGTGACTCCCAGAGCCATGGCAATTAACACTGCTGCTCCAGTGTCTTTCCGAAGACTGCAGTCCATCTCCTACAGAGGGTCTATGGCTATCCCAGAAAACAAATCACTCTTCCCCTTCCCCTCTAACAACAAAAATAATATTAAATTCAGAAGAACCATAACAGAAAGACTCTCCATCCCTGCCTTGGCCTTTACTGAAGGGCAACACCAAAGGCTGCCCTTGAGCATGCCCACCTGGGGAGGCTTGCCAGCTATGTATGTCCTGCAAGTTGGCCTGGTCCTTCTGCTTGGGTGGCCAAGATGGTGTCTGGGCTGGTGTCTCAGAGGGGAGGTGGGAGGATGGAGTGATGGCAGCGGTTCTTCAGCCCAGGCAGGCCTCCAGTTCTTTGCATGAGGAAGGCATTTTACTTTAAATTAATAGAAACTATGTACTCCTAACTACAAGCCATTGGCTGCCTTTTTTAGCTGCCAATTTGTAAAACAGCAGGTGGTGAAATACAGCCTCCCCCCTTGGAAATGAAGAAACACTTGTTTTTCTGCCCCTGCTGTAGGAAAAAATGTCAGAGCAGGTGTATAAGAAGTGGCAGACTCCTGATTAATAAATCTGTCAATTATATATGATGTAGGATGTTGATCAAGATACTGGGGAAGACTTAAATCCAAACCGACGCAGAAACCTGGTTGGAGAGACCAATGAAGAGACTTCCATGAGGAACCCAGACAGACCCAGTCACCTCTCCTTGGTGAATGCCCCTGAAGTGGAAGATGATACCCTTGAAAGGAAGCGCCTCACCCGGATTTCAGACCCTGAAAAATGGGAAATCAAACAGGTGCAATATGATACCAATGTATTGCGGTGAAAGGATGTCTCCTGATGTTACTGCAGGGGAATTTCAGCTTATATCTAGTGCATCTTTTTTTTTCAGCAGTTCCTGTTCCTTTCATTGTAACCTTCTTTTTGTAAAACTTGGCACTTCCTGAGCTTTGCCTTTTAGATTTTAGATAGACTTGACCAGACCTCACCTTAGACAAAGTCTAAAACAAATCATTCTGTCAGTAATTTGGACCCTAGAAAAACTTTTGGTCAGGGACTAGATGACTACATGGATTGTGGAGCCTTTTATTCTTTTGTCTCTGATTGGAAAGTGCTGTCAGCATCCTAAATGTCCTTCTCAGCCTGTTACTTATCAGTTCAGCTGCCTTCACTAGCATTTTAGTATGGCCTTTCAGTCCAACTGTGATGATGCAGGATTGCTCCCTACTGCAGGGATTTTCAACCTTTTTGGGTCTGTACTTCCAGTAGCCAGTCAAGAAGGAAGCAGTCCCCTGGTAGCTGGTTGAGGGGGGGGGGGATTGATGGAAGTGGTGGTGGCCCCTGCTGCCGAGTACCCCCTGAGGCCTTTCCAAGTACCCCCAGGGGTATGTGTACCCCTGGTTGAAAATCTCTGCCCTACAATATACTTGAACCTGTTGTATTCAGACTAGTTTTAAATGCTTTTAGGAGAAGTCTACAACCCTGTAGATTTTTTTCTTGTTTACTTCTATCCTCGCCTACTACCATAGTGACCTGGAACACCTTTTGTTTCATGAGAAGTGCGTACTCTTCAATGGGACAATTTACCTTTGAATTATATTTGTGTCTTGGATCTAACCCTCAGTGTTGCATCCTTCCCCCAGATGATTGCTGCTAATGTGCTATCCAAAGAAGAGTTTCCTGACTTTGATGAGGAGACTGGGATTCTCCCTAAAGTTGATGATGAGGAAGGTAATGCTGTCTAGTAGTTTTTCTGGGAGTGTGATAAATCCTTGTGTTTCTGAGTATATCATGTATGCATAAAGAGACTTCTGATGGAAGCAAACGTGAGATTCATAATTAGCAATAGTCTTAATTGCTTGGACCTGGGAGTAGTGCTGGATAGTGGTGGGCTTTGGCCAGGCACACACTCCTTGCATCTGTGACACTTTTTACCCTTATGCAGGACGCACAGGAAACATGGTCATTCTCTTGTTACTGAAATATCAGCTGCAGGAGGCTGTTTATTTCCTTGTTAAATCTGCATTGTTTGTGGGTTTTAGATGAGGACCTTGAGATTGAGCTGGTTGAGGAAGAGCCACCATTC
Organism: Alligator sinensis; assembly: GCF_000455745.1. NCBI lineage: Eukaryota > Metazoa > Chordata > Crocodylia > Alligatoridae > Alligator > Alligator sinensis. Next base: position 1,928,474 of record NW_005841974.1, on the reverse strand, counting down.
TTGCGAGGACATACCAAACAAAGTATGGATATGAGTCCCATCAAAATAGTGAAGGTAAGACATTTCTGACCAAATATTACTGCATGCTGGTTTTACCTAAGTGCTCAGTTAAATGGAAGCTTTATTATTTAGAGCCCTGCAACACTCTGCTCCAGATCCTTCCTTTACTATGTATAGCTGTTTCTCACTTACATGATATCAGTGAAACAAGACTATGGCATAGAAGACTATGGCAAGGTTAATATGCAGCCAACATTTCACTGGAAAAGATTGAACCATTTGGTACTATTCTGTCCCATTCTTTCTCTTGTTTTTTAAGGCTGGGGACAGGATAGTGGGGAAACCATCCTTCCTGCCAACAATACAGCTAATCTTGTCCTTGATTAGAAGATAAGATCCTACTTTGTACTCAAGACCATTGGCATCCTGGAAATTTGGCTACTGGAAATATTCTGGAGCTTGCAAAATGCAGAAGAGTTAAAATCCCTTGAACTAACTGATACATCTAATCCCTTTCACTACCTGAAGTAGATAGACTGGGCTCAAAGGAATCATTAAGACTCCAAGATTGGGCTGTGCTTGAAACAGCCATAGTAGGGTTGGAGTGTTGTTGTAGTTGTGATGGTCCTGGAAATATGTGAGAAGTCAGGGCTTTTGGTGATAACTTTTATTGGACCAGCTGTATAGTTCAGAGAAATATCACACACACCTTCATGTTCTTATTCTTCAGAATCCTGATGGCTCCTTGTCCCAAGCTGCAATGATGCAGAGTGCATTAGCCAAAGAAAGGCGAGAACTTAAACAAGCCCAAAGGGAAGCGGAGATGGACTCTATCCCCATGGGACTCAACACTCACTGGGTGGATCCTCTTCCTGATGGTATACTCTGACTTGTATCTATTATGCTAGTCATTGTGATAGCTGAACAGTTCCAGAAAATACCTGTCTTGTTGGGGATTACCCTCTTTGTGGCTCCTTCATATAAAAGGCATTTTCCCTCCGGTGTCCAGCTTTCATGTTGCTCATGTGTATTATCAAATGATGTCCAGGTGGAAGGATGGTAAAAATACCAGCAGGACAAGAATCAAGATCAAGATCCCAGAGTCTCTGCTCCTTGTTTAAATGTGCAGTTGGTAGTGTGATCTGTAAACTGCCATTTTATCATATGCCATTCATTACTAGTCTAGCTCTGTCATGTTAACTGTAATGCAGTAATAAAATTATCTTTCCTTTCTAGTGGATGGGAGACAAATAGCTGCCAACATGCGGGGTATTGGGATGATGCCCAACGATATCCCAGAGTGGAAGAAACATGCATTTGGTGGCAACAAAGCTTCGTACGGTAAAAAGACCCAACTTTCCATAATTGAGCAGAGAGAGAGCCTCCCAATCTTTAGACTTAAGGAGCAGCTAATTCAGGTAAGGCTCAGGCAGGAGTCTTTAATTAGAATGGATGAAACTGATACAAATACCCCTGCCTGAAACTGATACAAATGCCCCTGCCTTTGCTTGTTAATGAAATTTTAACTCAAAATTTTAAATATATATAATCATAAATATTTTATTTATTTATTTATTTATTTATTTATATTTATATATTAATATTTATTATTAAAATAATTTAACTCAAAATTGTTATTTCACTATAAATATTAATGAACTGACAGGTAGGGCTGAACTTGAAAGCAAGGTTGCAAGTGACAAATTTTTGTAGGGGCTTGCATTACCTGAATAAACAGGCAGGTTGCTGGTGGCTTAGTCTTGATTTTACTTAACAAGTAATGCTTATGGCTTGGGTCAGCATGAGTCATGAGGATTCAGTCCAGTTTTATAGATACTATATTACCTAATCTTAACAAGCACTCACTAATGCTTTATTTTTTAGGCAGTTCATGACAACCAGATCCTGATTGTTATCGGAGAGACAGGCTCTGGGAAAACAACACAGATCACTCAGTATCTGGCTGAGGCAGGGTATACGTCAAGGGGAAAAATTGGATGTACCCAGCCTCGCAGAGTGGCTGCGATGTCTGTTGCCAAGAGAGTGTCAGAAGAATTTGGTTGCTGTTTGGGACAAGAGGTAAATTTTGGTCTGGAGGTTGTAGAAAGCAGCAACTCTCAGCAATAGGGTAACAAACTGTCCTCGGATAGGCTGGGAATGAGGGGCTGGCATGATCATGTAGTTTGAGATTAGCAGTTCTGACAGCTTTGTTTGACCCTGATTTATATAGCTTAGCATAAAGGGAAGAGAAATCGTGATTCACTCAAACCCAATGTTACTCTTTTTTTCATAGGTTGGCTACACAATTCGATTTGAAGACTGCACCAGCCCTGAGACAGTCATCAAATACATGACAGATGGTATGTTACTGCGGGAATGTCTCATTGATCCTGACCTAACCCAGTATGCCATCATCATGCTAGATGAGGCCCATGAGAGGACTATACACACTGATGTGCTCTTTGGGCTGCTGAAAAAGGTAATGAAACCTTTTGACCCCTTCCATATGCGAGCTTCCTGTATTCTCTGCAGTTGTAACTGGAAAGGAATTAATGGGGGAAGGAAGAGACACTTAAACCAAACCTATCCTATTGCTTTAAAAGGATCTTTATTAAGATAGGATTAACCTTCTATAAGAGTAGCTCATCTACCCTTAAGTCTAACTGTAAGTGAAATGGAGTACTAGTAACAAAAGAGACAAAGCTCAGGAATTCAGGACATTTTATGGAGATAAATAAGGAACTCCCTTAAAATATGGGAGGGAGTTTTTCTGGTTAGGAAGGAAAAAAAAAGAGGTTTTAAATGTGATTTTAATTTTTAAATAGTGTGAGGTGCTGACCACTTTCTTGTGGTACTCATGGTACATTCTCCTCTGCCTAAAATGAGTCCAAGAATTAGTCAGCCCTCTGAAATGACTGAAGTCTCTTGTTATCTGAAGCAGTCTAATTGAGTAAAGGAACTTCTCTAAACTCTTACCATTGTGTATGTTACTATTAATCTGACCTGGGACCTTTTTCTCCTGCTACAGACAGTGCAGAAACGGCAAGATATGAAACTTATTGTAACGTCAGCAACATTAGATGCTGTGAAATTCTCTCAGTATTTCTATGAAGCTCCAATCTTCACGATTCCTGGCAGAACGTATCCAGTGGAAATTCTGTACACAAAAGAACCAGAGACAGATTATTTGGATGCCAGTCTGATCACAGTCATGCAGATCCATTTAACAGAGCCTCCAGGTGAGTGGAATAAAACCTTGGGAATGGTTTGAACCTTTATCATGTGGTGATATGGCTTGACAAAGATAACATCTAAGGAAGAGGCTTTTCTCCATGGGAAAAATGAGAGGAAAGGAGGCAGAGAGAGTTGCTAGGTAGAGGCTGTGTAGAGCAGGATTAATTTTCATGTTTGTGGTTCCCTTGTTTAGGTGACATCCTGGTGTTCCTTACTGGTCAGGAAGAGATTGACACTGCATGTGAGATCCTCTATGAGAGAATGAAGTCACTAGGACCTGATGTGCCAGAGTTAATTATCCTGCCAGTATATTCAGCTTTACCCAGTGAGATGCAAACCAGAATCTTTGACCCAGCTCCTCCAGGCAGTCGGAAGGTAATTCCAGCCAAAGCATATTTCTACCAAGGGGAACCAGCGGGGAATGGGAGAGACCCTGCTCTCCTGAGCACTACCAGGAGTAACTAGGAATAATGGCCATGAGTTGACTGAGAGTAGATTCAGGCTGGACATCAGGAAGGACTCCTTTACAGTCAGGGCGGCTAGGATCTGGAACCAACTTCCAAGGGAAGTGGTGCTTGCTCCTACCCCAGGGGTCTTCAAAAGGAGGCTAAATAATCACCTTGCCGGGGTCATTTGACCCCAGCATCCTTTCCTGCCCATGGCAGGGGGTCGGACTCAATGATCTGCTCAGGTCCCTTCTGACCCTATCAACTGTGAAACTGTTTTCACCCAATAGTGCAATATTACCTTGTTGATTGCATTCAGAATCATTTGTGTTATGAGGTGGAGAGGTAGGTAATTACAGACTGCTGTGTAGCTTTGGAGCAGTGGCTCTTACCTTGCTTAACACACAGCACTTTTTTGCCGTGTTCTTTGCACAGTTTTTGGCTTTTAAATTTTGTTCTGTTATATTTTAACTGTTCACTCAGCATCCCAAATGCTTTCGTGCAGATCAGCGTTATAAATAACATTGGTACGGCAAAACATTTTTTCTAAATGCTATCATTTAATGACCTTGTTAACTTCAAAGAAAGGCTTAAGTTTCTGTTGGGTGTATTTAAAAGCACCTCTCAGAGGATGGCAGGAGGACATCCCTTGTAACACATTCTGGGATGAGTTCTGGATTTATACAAGTGATGTTGTAGTGTCTGGCAAAAGATAAACTTCCAGAACACATGAAATTCTGTAGCAAAAAGCCTTTCTTTGTTTCTATCAATGCATTCCATGTTGTTGACTTCACTGCTCTAAATCTAAAAGAAAAATAAGTTGCAGATATTTAAAGTTTGGGTAGCTGGAGAAATCTGCTCCATGCGTACTGGCAGAAGATGGTACCATTGACAAGTGACAGACAAAAGATTTAATAATAACATTTTTTATTGCAACAGCTGTATCTTCAGTTATTTGATTATATCACATAAAAGGGTTTGTTTAGACTGAGTAACACTAGTTTGACCTGGTCTTGTTTGCTTGCCATCTAGACACTAACATTGGGTTGTACTCCTCTTGTCTGCAGGTTGTCATTGCTACCAACATTGCTGAGACCTCTCTGACTATTGATGGAATCTATTATGTGGTGGATCCTGGGTTTGTGAAACAGAAAGTTTATAATTCGAAGACTGGGATTGATCAGCTGGTTGTTACACCAATTTCCCAGGTATGCTTCATATGCTTTTCATAGAAAAGTAGGACCAGAAGGGACTTCAGGAAATCATACCTAGTCCAACTCCCTGCTCAAGGCAGGATCATCCCTTTCTAAACCATAAGTGTCTCTAGCTTATTTCAAACAAAACTGCATGAAAAACCCTTCTCTCACAACTATCAGGCCCAATACCATGAAAAATCTAGAACACCTTAACTTGGCACAGGTAAAGCAGAGGGACAAGGGCACTGTCAGTGTCTTGCCACTGCAAGGAAAGGAAGTACAGGTTTCCCTCGATTTATGCAAATTTGCTCTTATGTGATGACCCTTTTTATACCAGAAATTCATTATATGCGAGGTAAATTTGCTGTTATGTGATTGGCATAGGTATACTCCCACCCCCCCAAGCAGGTAGGTCTGAGAGTTTGTGAGGGGAGGAGAAAGGGCCATGGGGCCAGGGCCCCATTCACTGCAGCCTCTGCTGCAGCTGCTCTGGGAGTGGCCAATGCCAGCGGCTTGCAGCTGCTGGGCTGCGCCATGCCCCAAACCCCCCGAGGATCTCCTTCCCCAAGCACTGAACCCTGAACTCCCCATCATGGCATAGCCCAGCGGCTGCAAGCAGGCGGTGTCTGCTGCTCCCAGAACTACAGCAGGGGCAGGCAGCAACCTGCAGCAGGTTGTGAGCAGGCTGGGGCCAGTGGTGGCACCAGGCTCTTCCCGGTGCTCAGGGTAGGCTGAATCAATGGGTGGCAGCAGTCCCCCTCCCAAAATTCACTGTAGGCCCCCGCAACCTGCCCTCCCTGCACAGCTGCTGAGTGCGGGGAAGAACCTGGTGCCGCTGCCGGCCCCAGCTAGCTTTTTTCCCACTGCAAGCTGCTGCCTGCCTCTGTTGCAGCCGTGGGAGTGGCAGATGCCACCTGCTTGCAGCTGCTGGGCTGCACAATGCCAGGGGGTTTGGGGCACGGTGCAGCCCAGTGGCTCCAGGCAGCTGGTGGTGGGTGCTCCTGGGGCTACTGCAGCAGGGGCTGCGGTGAGTGGGGAGAAGTGGAGCAGTGGGGTCAGTGGGGCTGCTGCCCACTCCAAGCGCCGCAAAACACTTAGTGCCGCTCCTGCTGCAACCCCAGGAGTGGCAGATGCCTCCTGCTTTCAGCGAATGGGCTGCGCCCGCGCCCCTCTCCCCACCCCTTCCCTAGCCCCAGCCTCCCTCCCTCCCTCCCCGCTGTGGGAACACATCCCTACCTGTTTCATTGTAAACTGAGTTTGCCTTATACGAATTCGATTTATGTGCTGTTCCCTGGAGGGGAAAACATTTCTTCCCAGTCCCTTGTGACAACTCACAAAGCCCAGAAGCATGAGAGAAAACAACCTCTATTCTGCAATCTGGGGACAGCAAGCATAACATCACACATCTGAACTGGAGAGGCAGAATCCCCCTTTCTGTCACTCCATCCCCTCCATAAATGTGTTTAAGTTACTTAATCTTGTTTCATAACCAAGCTAGTTGTGGAACTCTGCTTCTTTGTTCTGCTGCTAAGCATGGTCCTCTCCAGTTTCCAATGAGAGCATATTGGGGGTGGTCTCCTAGACTTTATTCTGTTGCTCTTCCCAGGCTACTGCAGGCATTGATACTTCTAAATCATCCCTGATCAATACTTAGTCTAGGTGTGGCCTGTCCAGTGCCAAGTAGAATGGTACTATCACCTCCTGTGTCTCATACTGTGTTCCTGTTTGTGACAGGGGGCTTCCCGGGGCCGATCTCCACGGCCCGCCCCCTGTCTGGTGGGCAACCGCCCACCTATCTCGCCCGCCACGCCTTTGATGATAATTGGTTCCATTAAGATGTAATTAAGCGGGAGGCTACCCATTGTAATGCCCCGATGCCAGGGGGCACTCTCTGCGGCTCCGACCTCCCCTAATACTGCAGCCCAAGCCTCGCAGATGGCATCATGGTGTTCATCTCTTCTGGCCCCCACGCTGGGCCCCAGAATCTTCTAAACAGGACCCCTCTATGATCCCTCCTGATCAGGCAGCCTCTCCGCCTTCATCCGGGCTACTAGCCCACCCCGAAGCCATTTTCCCCTCTTGGGTGTGGTCCCCCCGGGACCTTCGGCTAACTGGCCCTGGCCCACCTCCAGGCCAGTCGGGACCCCACGC
>NW_005841974.1:1917930-1921332 GCF_000455745.1 Alligator sinensis | reverse complement strand
CCTCCCTCCCCCTCCCTCCCTCAGGGTCCCCCCTCTGGGCCTCTCACAACACTGGCCCCCCGGGCCCCTCTAACCACACGTGGGGTTACCCACCCGGTGGTGGGGTTAAGGCACCCCGACCCGCCTTTCACCGGGGTGATAACTGGCCTGGCATTTCCTGGGGGCTCCCGCGCCACTGAGAGCCCCACCAGACCACCCACTCCTGGCAGGGTGCAGTTTCAGGTCATGCCCAGGACCAGGAGCCTCCTTACCAACCCCTTGCAGCTCCCCCTTACCTCCGGCTCGTTCACAGCAGTCCTACGGCCAGGCGATGTTGCTGCCCGGCCTCCCGCCGGCCAACTGCCACGTTTTAATAAGTCTCCAAAATGTCTGCCCTAATCAGGCACCTGGAGGCTGCCAGCTCCATGCCCTTAAAGTGGCAGGCACACACAGTGCGCTGCCACACTGTTAATGCATAACATTGCATTTGTTTTTTTGGTGACTACATTGTACTAGCTAGCTTGCTAGCTTGTGTTGACTGCACTCTGCCACATCCCTCAGATCTTTTCAGCAGAGCTACTGCCTAGCCAGTCATTTCCTGTTCTGTATCTATATATTTGTCTTTTATTCCCTACATGTACTAACTTATGTTTGTTCTTAGTGAATTTTTGTTTTATTTTCTAGCACCTAGTTCTCCAGTCTGTGAGGATACCTTTGAATTCTAATTGTGGCCTTCAAATTCCAGAGTCCAGAATGAGGGGGAGTTTGCTAGGAACTTTGCTTGAAAACTCTGTCTCATATTCCTTCACTGTAAACTTGCTGAGCAGAAAGAGGTTTTCAGGGAAAAGGGAACACTTCAGACTCAAAGAACAGCAAAACAGGCCATCTACAGAGGAGCTTGCTAGGAAAGGTCTTCTTGGAAAGAGGCAACAGATTAGAAGACCCAGGGTGATGACTGGAGGATGTCACACTCTCAGAGCCACTGCCACTTCCAGTTCTTCCTCTGCTTGCACCTGTGAGATGTCTGCCCAGGCAGGACCATACATCGTTGAGACTTCCATCCATGTCTTGGTTTGGTGTTGTGCAGACTGTGGCTTGCAGGTTCCTTCCAGTGTTAGCCAGGTTGGGGAGTGCCTGTGATATGAGTGGTACCTTCTGGGTGGTGTCCTTCAGGGAGCAGGCAAGAGAGCTACAGGAGGAGGTGGCAAGGCTCTGAAACATCCTCCGCCATGAGGACTTCATTGATTCAATGCTGGAGGAAACCTCTAGGACCCTGGAGGAAGGACTGCAAGAGGTGGTTCTAGAAAAAGAAGGGGGTATGGACTCCCAGGAAGGTGGAAGCTGGAAGCATCTCTGGCAGCAAAAGGAAGTCATCATCCCCACCTGAAGTAGTTTGCATGGGGAAAAGATATGGAGCACTAACAATAGAGGAGGTGTGGAGAGCATTCCGTTGGTGGAAGAGGTCAGGCCAGGAATCTCCAAGGTGGGGAGGATTGAGACCACTGCCACAAAGAGGAAGCAATGGGTGGGGGTGTTTGGAGACTTCCTTCTTCAGGGGATGGAGGGATTCATCTGCTGGCCTAACCTGTTGTCCCGGGAGGTCTGCTGCTTTCCTGGAGCCTGGATCCAAGATGTCACAGAAGGATTACCGAGACTCATCTGACCTTCTGACTGCTACCTCATGCTGCTCATCCTTGTGGGTACTAATGCCAGGAGTGATCCTGATCAGATCAAGATCGGCTCCAGGTGCAAGGGTGAGAGGACAGGGGCACAGGTGCCCTGGTCAAGGGGAAAGGCCCAGGCAGGAGCAGATGCACCCTGCAGATCAATGCAGGTGGTTTTGCCAGCACGGATTTGGCTTGTTTGACCAGGAGATGTTGTTCCAAGAAGAAAGATTGCTAGAAAGTGGCACAATCCATCTGACAGAGGAAAGAGCATCTTTGCTGACAGGCTCACTAACCTAGTGAGGAGGGCTTTAAAGTAGGAGAGCAACAAGGGTGATGTCATGGCGGGTGTCCACTGTAGACCACAAGACCAGGAGGATGAGGTAGATAATGCTTTCTTCAGACAATTAGCAGAAGTTTTCAGATCGCAGGCCCTGGTTCTCATGGGGGACTTCAATCACTCTGACATCTGCTAGGAGGGCAGTATAGCAGTACACATTCAATCTAGGAAGTTTTTAGAGAGTGTTGGAGGGGTTGGAGAGACCAACGAGGGCCCAAGCTCTTTTTGACCTTCTGCTCACAAACAGGGAAGAATTGATGGGGGATGTAGAAGTGGATGGCAACTTGGTCAGCAGTGACCATGAGATGATTGAGTTCAGGATTCTACCAAAAGGAAGAAAGGAGAGCAGCAGAGTATGGATCTTGGACTTGAGAAAAGCAGACTTTGACTCCTTCAGGAAACTGATGGACAGGATCCCCTGGGAGGCCAGTCTGTGGGGGAAAGGCATCCAGGAAAGCTGATATACCTTGACTTTAGCAAAAGGAGTCAAAACTCGTGGAAGAGGTGATATCTTTTATTAGATCGACTAGATACTTGCAAACAAATTATTTTTTATTTATTTACAAGCTTTTGGGCATGCTCACCCTTCATCAGGCATAGGAAAGAACAGAGATTGTAAAAGTTCTCCTAGGTAGAAATGAAAATTCATATATTACAATCTGCTCTCTCCTTTGCTGATGAAGGGTGTGTGCGCCTGAAAGCTTGCAGATAAATAAAAGAATTTGTTTGCAAATATCTAGTTGATCTAATAAAAGATATCACCCCTTCCACAAGTTTTGATTCCTTTTGCCCCTAGACCTACAACTACAGCTACAACCTGGATACCTTGACTTTAGCAAGGCTTATGTTATGGTTTCCCACAGCATTCTTGCAAGCAAGCTAAGCAAGTAAGAGTTGGATGAATGGACTAGTTGGCTGCCGGTATCAAGTGGAGTGGCCCAGGGTCCTGGGGGCCAGTTTTGATCTGTATTTTCTTTGGATTCCTTTTGCCCCTAGACCTACAACTACAGCTACAACCTGGATACCTTGACTTTAGCAAGGCTTATGTTATGGTTTCCCACAGCATTCTTGCAAGCAAGCTAAGCAAGTAAGAGTTGGATGAATGGACTAGTTGGCTGCCGGTATCAAGTGGAGTGGCCCAGGGTCCTGGGGGCCAGTTTTGATCTGTATTTTCTTTGATGATCTGGAAGATGAGATGGAGTGCACCCTCAGCAAGTTCACAGATGACACTTGTCACAACCCAATTAAATTGTGCCCATGCCACTGAGCAAGAGATACCATTCAAATCATCCTCATTTTGACGATTAAGGGTTAAAAGACATCCCTGCCAAAAATTCCTTGAAACAAAACGCGGCCGGAGTACTGTAGATAATTGGTCAGCTGAAATAAAATGCTAGGGGAAACTATATATAATTGGTC
>NW_005841974.1:1916516-1917664 GCF_000455745.1 Alligator sinensis | reverse complement strand
TAACCTAACTGCGTGCGTGTACTCGACTCTGTAACCGAAGTTATATGCGTATACTCAACTCTGTAACCGAAGCTGTAACGGAACAAAGGCTCGCCTGCGTCGTCCATCACTATCTAGGCGACGTAAGTAAACAAACTCCTGTAACCTCCACGCGTCTGTGCCTGGTTAATTCCACTCCATCCATCAATTGCCCGCCTGCCGAGCTCTAAAGCTAAACACTCCGGTGTGTGAGTCAGGCGGCTGCCGGCGGCTGCTCTGATTCACGACAACACTAAGTTAGGGGGAGTAGTAAATACACTGGAGGGTAGGGCTAGGATTCAGTGACTTAGACAAATTGGAAGACTGGGCTGAAAGAAATCTTACGAGGTTCAACAAGGACAAGTGCAAAGTTCTGCACTTAAGACAGAAGAATCCCATGGACTGCTATGGGTTTGGGATCAGCTGGCTAAGCAGAAGCTCTGTAGAAAAGGACCTGGGGGTTACAGTGGATACGAGTCAACAATGTGCCTTTGTTTCCAAGAAAGCTAACAGCATGCTGGGCTGCATTAGTAGGACCATTGCCAGCCGATCTAGGGAAGTAATTATTCCCCTTTATTCTGCACTGGTGAGGCCATATCTGGAGTACTATGTCCAGTTTTGGGCCCCTGACTACAGAAAGGATGTGGACAAGTTGGAGAGAGTCCAGTGAAGAACAGTGAAAATGGTTAGGGGATGGGGCACATGACTTTTGAGGAGAGGCTGAAGAAACTGGACTTATTTAGTCTGCAGAAGACAAGACTGAGGGAGGATTTGATAGCAGTCTTCAGCTACCTGAAGGGTGGTTCTAAAGAGGATGGAGCTAGACCAATGGTCACCAACCAGTGGATCTTGATCCACCGGTAGATCTTGGAGCCTCTTGGAATTGATCTGAGCCTGGGGTGGGGGGCTGAGTGCCTGTATGCATGCATGTGTGCGCCCCAGCCCAGCAGGTCAGTCCATGGGGGAGGGAAGGGGCAGGGGCTAGATCGAGGCCCCCGTGGTGAGTGACAGTGCTGCAGAGGCAGGAACAGGGGTAAGTTGAGTGGGGCCCCGGCTGAGTGGGACTTAACCTGCTATGGGGGGGCGCAACCCCAATTAATTTTCTTTCCACCTGTGTCGTGTTCCCCCCC
>NW_005841974.1:1886298-1916498 GCF_000455745.1 Alligator sinensis | reverse complement strand
AGGACTTACCTGCTGGTTGTGGGTGGCAGTGCCCGGTAGATCTTGAGTTGCTTTTAAATGCTGAAGGTGATCTATTTAAAACAGTTGGAGACTACTGAGATACTGTTGTCACTGGTGGCAGATGACAGAACAAGGAGCAGTGGTCTCAAGTTGCAGCAGGGGAAGTTTCAGTTGGATATTAGGAAAACTTTCTCACTATGAGAGTGGTGAAGCACTGGAAAGGGTTACCTAGAGAGGTGGTGGAATCTTCATCCTCGGACGTTTTTAAGGCCCAGCTCGGCAAAATTCTGGCTACAATGATGTAGTTGGGAATTATCCTGCTTTGAATAGATGATCTCTTGCTATCCCTTCCAGCCCTAATTTTCTATGATTCTTAAGTATTTGCAAACCCTTCCAGCTTTGTCGTATACAAATTTAATTTAGAAGTTTGCCAATATATCTGCATTCAGGTGAGTAGAACTGGAAATAAATATTTGATTGCTCTTCTACTTAATTTAGTAGATTCATTCTCTGCTCTAGTTAATGTTTACCTGTCCTTGCAAATCATTCCTTCTTACCGAGCTATGTTGTTACCTCTTAAATCTTCCAGGCCCAAGCAAAGCAACGAGCAGGAAGAGCTGGGAGAACAGGGCCAGGAAAATGTTACAGACTTTACACAGAGCGTGCTTATCGAGATGAAATGTTGACCACCAACGTGCCTGAAATCCAGAGAACTAACTTGGCCAGTACAGTGCTCTCTCTTAAGGTAGCAATTGGCGTCTTATCATTTCACTGATATAAAGTCATCCTGAACATAAAGCTTTTAGTAACTTAATCTCTGCTTTATGAGCCTTATTAAATATTGTTAATAATCTCACTCCCTTTTAGTATATGCAAGTGGCTGGGAAGAAAGACTGTGCCACTGGCAAAGCTACAGCTTGCTCTGAGGTTCTTCCTCCTCAAGAAATCTAACTTAGACTCATACTGGATATAGTAGATCTCAGGTTCCAAAACTTACAAAATTGGAAAGACCTGATTTGTTTGAAATTGTAGAAATGCAAGCTGCTAGAAGTCATAGTAGCATGGAGAAATGTTTGAACTAGTAAATCAAGTCTTTTAATAAAATACAATAGCATTTCTTAGGCACTGCTTCACAGCATTAACACAATCTCTGTTTGGGTATGGCTTATTCAAAGGTATGTACCTTCTAGATCCCAGACATTTTGGAGCAACAGAAAAGACCATATGGTCTGAGAGCTGCAGTTATCTCGGTGCCTGACCAAGAGGCAAAAGTAATAAATGGCAAGCAAACAACTACCAGGTTGCCAAACCCATCTACCTGGACTGGTGTTGGATTGTTTGCTACTTACATTTACCAGAACTTTACCCTGAGGGATGGAATGACTAACTTGCCCATCATGCCTGTGTAGTTACATTGGCGATAAAGGCAAGACTCTTGGGCAAGAGCCTCTCGGTTACCCCCTTTGACTTTGGTTTTGGCTCTTGAAACATGTTTTGACACTTTTATATCTGTGTATACCAACCCTAGTTTCCTTTTTCTTCTCTTGTCCCTCTTAACCTTACACTCTCTTTCAGGCTATGGGGATCAATGATCTGCTCTCCTTTGACTTTATGGATGCTCCCCCAATGGAAACCTTAATCACCGCCATGGAACAACTATATACCTTGGGAGCTCTGGACGATGAGGGACTACTCACTCGACTTGGGCGCAGAGTATGTTAAATCCTAGGCCATCTTGGCTGGAACTGTCCATTGAGAAGTCTGCCCCTGTCACTTCTCAAATCTTTTTGTTTCTCCCTACCATGATCTGGTGATTTGTAAGTGGGTCCATACCTGTGTTTTTCTCTAGCAATCAGTTTTTACTGCAAAGTAATAATAAGTAATGTAACTTCTGCCTCCCAAGGGGCAGGTGCCCTTTTCTATTATAAATTAATTTAATTTTATCAGACTGTCTACTCACGCCCCTGACTGTGCATTTGGTACTGCACAGTCCCAATGGCACATAGTTATTTTTAGATGCAACATTGCTGTAGCATTACGCTACAGCGACATAGCATCAGTGTCACGGTTTGTGCTCACCAACTCTGTTGACAAAGCAACCAATTACGTTGCCATAGCTTGTCACTGTGGTGACATAGTGTTTCATGTAGACACGCCTTCAGTTACTAAAAGTCTCCTGTAGGGTTTGGGCTATACTTGTGCTGGTGTATATGGCCAGGGCCATATACTCTGTGGGAAGTAAAGGGTATTGTCATGCTAGGGAAACACTGAAAGGTCTAGTCTTTTCCCATTAAGCTTTAGTTAGAATCTCAAAAAATAGGCCAGACTTATCTCAATCTAAGACTGTGAGGCCTGTCTGAGCCTTTCTGTGTTGCCACTGAAGAGAGATTTTTTTCATTTTATTTCTGCAGATGGCAGAGTTTCCTTTGGAGCCAATGTTGTGCAAGATGTTGATCATGTCTGTACATTTGGGCTGCAGTGAGGAAATGTTAACTATAGTCTCTATGCTATCTGTACAGAATGTGTTCTACAGACCAAAGGTAAGGAATTCAGGTGTATGGCAAGGCCTGGGTGCATAGCAGGAAATAGTAGTCTAGTTGTCATACTTGTAGAATGCATCAGAGAAAATGGGAGGCACATATTCCCTCAGACAAGACCATAATTAAAGGGTTTATTGGGTCACATAGTGTACAGAAAGAAGCATAGCTCCCCGCTGTAACTGAGAACACTGCAGGAAGTGTTCTGAGTTACAACGATCCCCTGGAACAGACAGAAGTTCACTGGTTTCCCCTAGCAACACCCCCTCCTCCTTCCCAGTCTGCTCCCATTTTTAGACTGGGAAGGGAGGAAAGGAGCAGCGGGAGCTTGTTCTAGGGGAAGATCCAAGTGTCCAAAAAAAAAAAAAAAACCCACGCCAAAAAAAAGGGGTGGTGCATATGACTGAAGCGTGTGCCACCCAAAATCGGAGCCTGGTCAGCCAGACTCACACTGGCTGCTGACTAGGCTCCATGTGCCCAGATCACTGCCGCTGCAGCCCCAGGAGGCCCCTAGGACCCCAGGTAAGGCTACTGGGGCCAGCACCTGGGCTGGCCCTATCCTACCCGGGGCAATTTGCTGTGCACCAGAGCACACATGCAAGGCCTTGCCAGGGAACAACTAGCAGTGGCACAAATATGTGCTGCTGCTCTTTTTCCCTGGGGAAACGCATGTTCCCCTTCATGGGGACGCGCCCTAAGAATCGGGATGCTGTGCACTGTCCCGAGCCTTCCATGGTCCATTTCAATAATAAACAGGAACATGCACCATGAGTTTCTAAAGAACCAGGGTTTCTCTGTTGGCTGTATATAGTACTATCTCTGTAAGAGTTTTAGGTGTATGATAGAAGCATGTTTTGTGTATTAGGACAAACAAGCGCTTGCTGATCAGAAGAAAGCGAAGTTTCATCAGACAGAAGGTGACCATCTCACTCTGCTGGCTGTTTACAACTCTTGGAAGAATAATAAGTTTTCGAACCCCTGGTGCTATGAGAATTTTATCCAGGCTCGGTCTTTGCGTAGGGCACAAGATATCCGTAAACAAATGCTGGGGATCATGGACAGGTGAGAAAATCCAGTAGAGAGCAAGAACTGGTTCCCTCTTGGAATTCTTGGTGTTCTTGTTCTATACCACCGCACCCAAGCGCAACTCAGAATTTTGGCATTTTTGTGTGCATCTCTTGTGCACCAAACTGGGAAGGCCTCTAAATTCTTTCCTTTTTGGTTCTTGCCTGGCAGACACAAGCTGGATGTGGTATCCTGTGGAAAGGCAACAGTTCGAGTCCAGAAGGCAATCTGTAGTGGTTTCTTCCGAAACGCAGCAAAGAAGGATCCCCAGGAAGGCTACCGGACTCTCATTGACCAGCAGGTGGTCTATATTCACCCATCTAGTGCTCTCTTCAACCGACAGCCGGAATGGTAAGGAAAGCTACGATACCTTATTCTCAGTTTCAGTGTGTATTTCAGAGCTAAAAAGTCCGTGGGCATGGATCATTCATAAAACAGACCAAAACATGGGCTTTTGATATCGAAGTTACAGAATGGAATGAGAACAGTGTGAGGGACAGGTTCTGATCCATCTTTAAAATAGGCTTCTGCGCAGCTTTTGACAGGCTTGCAGGCAAATTGAATGCTATGGTTATTGGAAAGCAAGGCAAGGACCCAGAGTCCTGCCTTGCCATGCTTTCAGCTTTCCTACTGTACATCTGCCCTGTAGCATAGAGTAGACAGTAGAGCTCCTTAACTGGAACCAAGCAGGTCTGTACTACAGCAGAAGTAGAAGGGGGGGAAAGGGATTTTTTGCAGGGAATGGCTCTTCTAGATTGATGACTCTGTAGAGGAAGATGATGAGTTCTAGGCTCAGGAGGACAGGGCTTGGACTACTCCCTTTGTCGTAGCTGATGAAATCTAAGGACCCTCTTTCTGTTAGGAAGTGTGTATTTCCTCTTCATCTGGCATCAGTGCTGCCTTCTCTCCCTACAGGGTGGTGTATCATGAACTGGTGCTGACCACAAAAGAATATATGCGTGAAGTGACCACCATTGACCCACGCTGGCTGGTGGAATTTGCACCAGCTTTCTTCAAGGTCTCTGATCCCACTAAGCTGAGCAAACAGAAGAAGCAGCAGCGGCTGGAGCCCTTGTACAATCGTTACGAGGAGCCCAATGCATGGAGGATCTCGCGTGCATTCAGGCGTCGATGAGCTTGCTTCTGGTATGGCCTGCTGTTGGCAGAGTCCTTGTGACACCTGAGAGTCTGTCAGTGTTGAAAATCTCCTCTTCAGGGCATATGCAGTTGAGCTCATAGCTAGGTCATGCTTTGTTTCATTTCCTTTTCACACTGCCAGTATTTTCACTGAGGACAAAAGCTCTAGATGTCACTGATTCATGCCATCAGCCCCTCAGATGATACAGTTTCATGGGCCACTTCTGATCTCCTAGCTCACTCCACTGTATTGTATCCACTTCAGAAGTAACTCTACAGAACTTCAATCTTCTCACTTCCAAGGATTTGAAAACTGAAGGCTCTCAAATCTGGGCACTAAGCATCAAAGCTTAAAAATGAGGCAATGGTCTGAAGAGCAACTGTTCTCCTCTGAGACTGGATGTTCAAATGCAGGAATTTTTTTGTTTTCTAGCTGCTCTGAAGAGGGATTGATAATCAGCCAATGCTCTTGTCACTGCTCTGCAAGTATTTTTGGTAGGCTTTACCACTCGTGCTCAGTCTCCTTAACTTGCACGTTTTCTTGTTCATTGTAACTGTTTGTCCCTTATTCAAAATGAAAAACTGCCCCAGCCATCTGTGAGGGGATATTTAGAATCTGTGGCTTTGCACAAATCTTTCAGGCGGAAGAGATCCTCGGAAACCCAACCAAAGCATCTGTTGTAGTTGGACGATGGTACAGGTCAGACTGCAAGTCTTATCTTTCATCACTGTCTCCTGTGCACTGAGGGCTAGTATATCAAATGGTAATTAACCACATCTACTCTGCAGCACAGTTCAGTCTGTGAACCTAAATGGTTACAGATGTTACAGACAGACTTTTTCTATATAAAGTTTTGTGTGTTTTATTTCTTCAGACAGTGTGAGGTGATGTCAGAACTGCTCTTTTTTTATATACAAAACTCCCCTAAGGCAAAAAAATGGATTTCAGCAAAGACATGCTGGAATCAGTTTTTATTAAAATTGAATTGCCGAATGACTGTCCAACATGTGCTGTGTCATGTTGAAACTGTATATAAACTTGTTTTTTCTTTTTGTTGTAAACAGGTTCTTAGTCAGACCTGCCTTGTCAGAGCTAAAATGTGGTGACTTTGGCTCCATGTCTGGAAAGAGCCAAACTTATAATAATTTTTCCCCAAGTTGGGGTATTTATTAAGATACTGTTGAAATGAATAGAGCAGGGGTGACTGATTTGATTTGTACTTAATTCTGATTCTCTAGGAAAACATTTGCTCCCTGAAGAATGGCTTCATTTTTAAAATCTGCTCATGTTCACAAGGAAGGCAATGAGGGCTAGTGTGTATATACCGTTTTTTTAAATATGTTGTGTCTGTGGCATACAGCCTGTATAAATAAAATCACTAAAAATATACTTGCGAGTCTGGAGACTCTCATTGTGACACATGCAGAGGGATTTGTCCTTTGGTTTTAACAGGATGGTTTTCTTTCCCAGCAGGTGAAGATGCCTTATCCTGCTGTAACTGTTACCCTGATTCCTGTGAAACTTTGCTTGAACTTAATTTTTTTAAAAGATCTAATGTAAAAAGTAACATGAGAGATGTATGCATGGAAAGTCTATGTCAGACAGCAGCAGCAGGGTTCTGCTGAGGCTTGAAGGCAAATTCTTTTTTATCTCTCCCTCTTTGAGTTGCATTTCCGTGATTGGCTTTCCAGTTCTTTAACTTTTACAAAGAACATGCATCAAAGGATAATTGATTTTATTTTTCCCCTTTGGAAGTCAGCAGTTGTTCTCATTTCTGTGAATAGCTCTGCCCTTGGCCTAATTTTTCAGTAACATGCTCAACATTTGCAGAATCATTTCTATTTGAGTCTTAGTTGCCAGCCAGTGAGCATACAACTTTAAGCACTCGATTATGAAACAGGCATGCTGGTTTTCACGCATGTACCCTTTCACAGGCTTTATAGATCTTCCTGTTCAGAAAAAGTGATAAGGACAGTAAGTTCTTAGGTATATGATGGTAGGTATGCCTGTGGACCAGGAACAAGAAAGAGACAAAGTCATAGAATCATGGAAGTAGGGTCGGAAGGGACCTTGTAGATCTTCAAGTCCGACTCCCTGCCTGGGCAGGAGAGAAACTGGGCTTAAGTGACCCCAGCCAGGTAGGCCTGGCGCCGCTTCTTAAAGCCCCCCAGAGTAGGAGCCAGCACCACTTCCCTTGGAAGTTGGTTCCAGATCCTAGCCACCCTTACTGTGAAGTAGTTCCTACGGATGTCTAATCTGAACCTACTCTCCAACAACTTGTGGCCGTTATTTCTTGTTATCCCGGGGGGCGCTGGGGGAAACAAGGTCTCCCCCAAACCCTTCTGGTCCCCCCTAGTGAGTTTATAGACGGTCACAAGGTCCCCCCTCAGCCTTCTCTTGTGAAGGCTGAACAGGTTCAGGTCCCGTAGCCTCTCATTGTAGGGTCTGCCCTGCTGTCCCCGGATCATGCGGGTGGCCCTCCTCTGGACCCTCTCAATGTTGTCCACATTCCTCTTGAAGTGGGGCACCCAGAACTGGACACAGTACTCCAGCTGTGGCCTGACCAGTGTCGCGTAGAGGGGGAGGATCACCTCCTTGGCCCTACTTGTGATGCACCTGTGGATGCACAATAGGGTCCGGTTAGCCCTGCCGACCGTGACCTCGCATTGTCGGCCCATGTTTATCTTGGAGTCAGTGAGGACTCCAAGATCCCTTTCTGCCTCCGTGCTCTCAAGAAGAGAGTTTCCCATTTTATAAGTGTGCTGCTGGTTACTACTGCCCAAGTGCAGCACCCTGCACTTGTCCGTATTGAAACGCATCCTCTTTTTGTCAGCCCACCCTTGCAACCTATCCAGGTCTTTCTGCAGTCTTTCCCTCCCTGCTAGCGTGCCCACCTCACCCCAGATTTTGGTATCATCAGCGAATTTGAACAGGTTGCTTTTCACCCCATTGTCCAAATCGCTGATAAAGAAATTGAACAGTGCGGGCCCTGGGGGACTCCGCTGCCCACTTCCCCCCAGGTCGAATATGACCCGTCACTGCAAACAGTTCTAGTATAATAAGCAGTTTATAGATAATCTTAGATTTTAGGCTAGAAGAGATCATTATGATCACTTTATTTCAATTTTAAAAAATTGAACCATCTGTAAAAAGCTAAGAAATAGGTCATTTGAGGATCTGTTGTCTTAGTTGGAATGAGGTTAGATTCAACTGTTGATGGACAGACTGGGCAGAGCAGTGTCACCTGGTGTTTGAGGGAGCACAGCTCAGTGTCTTGCAGGGAACTGTAAGCCCCTTTTTGTCCACTCCCACCCCAGCCATTTACTGTTGCTCTTAGTTCTGGCCATCTCTTTCCTGTAATGGCTGGTCAGTGGTCACCTCAAAGGTATGCAGGACTGTGTGGCTCTGGACTGGGTAGGACAGGAAGGGAGGTTTTAGCTAGGACAGGGCTGGAGGGGTGTAGGGAGAGGGCAGGTTGGGATCCAGGGCGGGAATCAGGTTGGAGGCTGGGCTGGGCAGGGAGTAACATGGTATTGGGGGTGCAGTTGGAGGCATTAGGGTGTGGAGTGAGTAGGGGACCCCTGGAGTTGGGGGCAGCCTAGTGTAAAAAGCCATTGTTGCAGTCAAGTAAGAGTTGCCAACCCAAGAAAATGTAATGACAACCTGCAAACTTTTTACTGATGACCAAACTATTTTACTATGGTTGGCATTAAACCCCTAAATTTGAACCCATCCCTTCTAACTGCTGCCCAGGGCCTGGCAGAAGGGTTACGTTTACATTATGTAAAACATTTATCCGTACAAAAAGTATCAGTAAAAAGTTCGCAGATTTGTCATTAAAAAAATATCTTGGATTGGCAACCCTGGCACCCATTGATGTCTAAATTAAGTCAGTTCTGCAATTTGTTTAATATTTCCCATAGTTCATCTTTTCATACATGTGAAAAATGTTGAGCAGGCTGATGGTATAGAAGGTCTGAGAGCTTGTCTACTCTGGAAAGTTATTTCAGTAAGGTGTGAATTTAAACTGATACAGTTATGGTGGTATAATTCACACTTGTATTCCTACAGATTTTCAGGTTAGCTTTGGAAGTGGTTTAAATTAGCTGGAAAAATAAACACTTATATTGAAGTATGGGTGCCCACCAGAAGCATGATCCCAGTTAATAAATCTTTCCAGAGCCACGTACATACACATACTGCCTCTGCATCCATCCTTGTCCTTCAGCTACAGAGCAGAATCCATAATAAACCTAAATGAACTCTGTAGTTCTTGCATGCAGAGAGCAGCAGCATGGACACTTCCATAAACATCCTATGAAATGATGTGCTGGTTCTACTTTTCTCACTGATGCCAGCTGCAGCAGGCAGGAGAACAAAATATCCCAGGCCTAGATGTCTTCCTGCTTCCTGTTATATTTGGTTTAAATGTTTGAAATAGCCTGTGAGCTGAAATTGGGGGGCAAAACTGTGACTGCCTAAGCATTCACTTTATAGCTGCTGAGAAAAAGCATGTTACAGGGCATCCCAGGAAGAACCTGGGATGCAGACACTTCTACAGAACTTGGCATAACCACTGCCATTAGTATCATAGGAAATTGCTACCAGATATCAGGGCCTGGGTGGCAAAGAACTTAGTCCGCACCTTTGTCAGTTTGTACTGTGTGATAGACTTCACCTGGTTGAATAAGCAGCTGCTAAGATGCTGCCCTTTTGACATACTGTGAAATGTGTTCTTAACAGCTTTGAGCTCTGCCAGAGGCACTTGCACCCTTCCCTGCTCAGGTTACAGCAAGCTGTGGACCTTTTACACCTTCTGCCCGAGAGTGTTATCCTGAAGTCCTCTGATGCATATATTAGCCTGAAGTTAGGACTTATTTCTCAGAGGCTGGTGTGAGGCTTTTCTACCTCCAAGTAACTGGATCTCCTGCCTCCTGCTTTCCAGGTCTGTTAAGTTCCAGTGGGAATCTTTCTGGGCAGATGGAAGGTTTGATATATGTATGCAAACTTGAGATGCATTGCCAATGCCATGGGTCTGTGGGCCATCTTCTGTTTGTCACATACACTGTCTGTTTGTCACATGCACAAGATCCAGAGCAAAAATATCACCCCCCCCCTTCCCACTCCCCTATAAAATCATCTTTTGCCCTTATTCAAGAACGATAAATAAGCATTTTACAGTTAGCCTGACACATCTTCCATCTGTTATAGCAACTACCCTTTCCTCACTTACAGGCTTATTACCAGAGCCATTGTGACAGCAGTGTGCTGCTCATACAATGGGGTTTTTGTTCCTTTCCTAATTTGTTGCTCATGAGATTTTGTGACAACTGCAGAGAGGGTCCTGACCCATTAGCAGCTTGGTGGAATTTCTCATTTATGACGGTATTGTTTTCTCAGGCCAGCTGGGAGCCTGGTGAGTGAGAAGCTGACTCTCACAAATGTGTTTTATATGTACATGTTCTGCAACATGCAGAAATTCTGTACCTGATTTTTCCCTGCTCTTGGGGTGAAGAAAGCAGAGCCCTTTTGCTTGTGCTAATCCTTGTAAACTAGCTAAGTTGATTAAAATCAGAATGATCTCCTAGCCCTTGTGCCTGGTCATGGTGGGTCAGTGGCAAAGGCCAGGTGCCCTAATTTCCAGTCTTGTGTTCTATGCACACTGCAATACTTACCTTGTGTTCATTTAATACAGCGTATGCATTCGTTTGTCACAGGGACAGAGCCCCAGTTGCTACTTGGAATGATAGAAAAATGACTGGGAAGGACCTCTGGAGGTCATCTATCCAAACCATCCTATAAATGTGCTTCTGTAACCCAGTGGTGCCCAACTTTTTCTTCATATGGGCAAATGAGCCATGCCAGGTGTGTGGGCCTGATCTGATGCATAGGGTGGGCCTGTTAGGGCCCAGTCCAGCCATGTGGGGTGACTCTGGCTAGGACCCAATCCAGTTGTGTGGCAACGTCCCAGGCTGGACCTGCTCCAGCTCTGTGGCAGCAGCCTGGGCAAGGCCCAATTTAGCTGTGCTGTGTGGCCCAGCCTGAGTACAATCCAGCCACATAGGGCTTGGACATTTGGTGGTGGGGGAGCCGTGGAAGCGTTAATTGCCACCATTCCCTCGCTGTCAAATTTCAGGACTTGTGGGGAGCCGTACAGGCTAGATGACATGGCTCTGTAGGCCAAATTTGGCCCATGGGCTGGGGGATTGAGCAGCCCTGGTCCAACCTATTCCTAAAACTATCCAAACAACTACTGCACAACTACAAGGCATATTGCTGCAAAATACCAAGAGCACCTTCATCTGCCACAGGGAAAGCAGGGGGTTGAGGGCACTGTCAATGTCCCACTGCTGCAAGGATTTATTAAAATAAGCTCAAGAGATCCAAGGAAGACAGTCATGGCCCCCTGCTACAGAGGAAGGCAACCAGCCCCTTGGACCATGATGGTCAGTGAGGCAAAATTCCTTCTTGACTCTAAATATGGCAATTAGTCTGACCCTGAGTAAAGCAGTAAGAGCCCCTAACCAGGTTTTAATTCCAGCAGGAGTATCAGCACAACCCAACTTTGGCTACAGACCTAGTTAAGAAACACCCTCACATGCAGGGCTGGTAGAACGGTGCTGGAAAAGATCTGTCTGTTCCCTTCAGGATGGTTGGAGTCAGCATTATTTTAGTATGGGAGACGGCAATGTTTAAAAATTCTACTTTGCTATCATGCATCATGCAGCCATCTCTAGTGCTGGCAGCTAGACCAGAGAGTGGTTTGTGAGGAGAGTAGTGTGCAGTTCCAAACCATCCCTAACAGGGCTCCCTATCCAGGATTTCAGTTGCAGGCCCTACCCTCATTCACCCTACCCCTGAATTCTTGACCCCTCTAGTGCCCTGTGGGCCAGATGACATGGCTCCACAAGCCAGATGCCTGATGCCCCTTCTCTAAAGACTCACTGTCATGAGTTCAGTGTTTGATTCTCTTCAAGGTTGGAAGGATAGAAATGCAAATCACTGATTTGGTTTAATCTTCTCCAAGTTATGTCTGGGAAAAGCAGGTGCTGTCCATTCACTCTCATTTGCTGGAGACAACAGCAAACAGAGGTGGTAAACTTCCTGACTTGCCCCTTCTGCTAACCTTAGCTCCAAGTATTTAAAAATCAAGAAACTGGTTTAAAGATTAAGCCTCTGGTATCAGAGTTTATTGGCTATGCTTGTTTCACTGTTTCAAGCTTTTCTCCAAAACTTAGCTGCTGGAAATTAGGGTGCACATTATAATCAAGGAACTAGGGTAACAACAGTTTTTGCTGCTTAGGCTTCTCCCAAGGGAACATAAAAGTAAAGCTGCAAGTGCTGCAAGCAGGGCTCCCTGGCTGCTGGCTGTGGACACTTTCTCTTCTCCCTCCTCCCAGAAAGATTTTTTTTTCTTCATTCTGCCTTTCAAAAACAAGGTGTGTGTCTTACTTGGGGCCATGTTGTATATGAGAAAATATAGTATTAAATAAAACAGTCTCTGAGAATCTCAGCTCTTGCTTCCAGGAGTTGGAGCATTAAGAAAGCACCAAATATAGAATCATAGGTTTGGAAGGGATCTCGAGGGCAGAGGCATGAACAAGCAGAGTTGGCACCCTGGGTGGAAGGGGGGGGGGCAACAATTTTACCTATGCCAGGAATTTTTAAATGGTCTCTTTCTGAGTTGCTGCTGCAACTGCTGCAGACTGCCTGTCCCACCTGTTTCTCTTAATGCAGCAGCAGGAGAAGCTGGGGACTGTTTTGGAATTCCTGACATTGGTAAACCATGGGGCTGCTCTTGCTTCTGGGGCCCTTCTCTCCCACCTCTAATTATGTGCCTGTTTAGGGGTCATCTAGTTTAACCCCCTGCACGAATGCAGGATGCTATTCCCAAAGCATCCAAGTCAAGAGCTTATGCAGCCTTTGCTTGAAAATTCCCATTGAAGGAGCTTCTACAATTGCTCTGGAAGCTTGTTTCCTTGTTCTGCTGCCCTCCTGGTCTGCCAGTAAGAAAGTGGTTTTTTGGGGGGGGTTTCTGAAATTCAATCTAAATCTGCTTTGCTGCAGTTTGAACCCATGAACTACTCTACTGCTAGTGGCAGCGGTGGACAGCACAGCTCTTGAGGATGCAATTTGTCAAGCAAGGCAGAGTACTGCCAAGGTGTCAGTAATGTCTTCCTGCAGCAGAAGGAAAGCGGGCACTGCTCCATGGAGGTCTGTCCAGGTAGTGTGCAACTAGTGCAGTACCAAAGGGTGGAAAACTCATTGCACTACAAGTCACTTTCCTACTTTCAGAGCTTCTGAAAACCAGTGTTTGGCACCCTTCTCCTACTGTGGGAGTTTCTGGGCAGTTGGCTTTCAGACTCCAATTAATGTGGCAGAATGAAAGAGAAATGTTTTTGCTCTGGGAGGAGGAGGCAGAATTTTAACCTCCCCCCAAAGCTTGGCTATGGTAGGAGTGTCACCCAAGCAGAATTCTGCCCTGGCTCTGGCCTCTGCCAAGGGTGCACTGAGCATGAGCTACTGCCCAAAGTTGGGGGTTTGGGAGTGTGTGTGACTGATGAGTCATGTGACAGATCAGACCTCTTCACCCTTGACCCCAGTTAGGTGACTAGGGCCAAATAAAGTCCCTTAGATGCAAGCTGGGAGGTGTGGTGCAGCAATTGAGGGTAGAGTATGGACTGTATGTGGAGGGTCCCCTTTAGAAATTGGGCCTGTGTCAGAGGCAGGTGGGGTTGCTTTTCACCCTTCCCAGTTCCTGCTATTCCTTCTGAATGTGTAGCTAATGCACTCTAAAAGCTGAAAAATCTGAGCTGGGGTTTCTTTAGTTCTGTGTAAAACTCAGGATACAGCAAGCCAACAGAGGTGGCAGTTACTCCTGTGGGATCCTGAGCAGTACAGGGATGGATATCCCAAAGTCAGGAAAAGTCCAATGAACAGAGTTCATACTGGAGATACCATTTTTTTCTCTCTGCTAAAGCCTCATCTACAGAGGCCTGGAAGGAGAATGTAGGAACTTCTTCTAAAAACCTGCCAGCTTGCAAGCCCCTCAGTCTGTGAGAAGATGAAATGGGAGAGACACAAAATGAACAGCTAGGCTTGGGGGTTCCCACTGTGTATGGAAAACTGGGGAGAAGTTAGGAGTGGCTGGGTAAAGTGCTGTCCTCTGCCTGTGGGTTGCATTGGAGGCAGGCTCTGGTGGAGACCTTGTCCTTCTGTTTTCTTTAGCCAGGAGCACAGCCAGCATGAGAGATGATAGTTAGGGTTACCATATTTCCAGTTTCAAAAAAAAGGACACCTGTCGGGAGGGGGGGGAACCCTGTCTCTGCTGCTGCCCCTCACTCCCAACCTGCAGCCCCCACATCCATGCTGATTTCCCTCAGTCCCGACCCACAGTCCCCTGGCACTGCCTGTGCCCTGCACTCCCACCCCATAGACTCCCATCCCATCTGGCGCCCTTCACTCCCAAACCACAGCCTGTCCCCAGCCCTGCCGGTGCCCTTCACTCCCGACACCCAACCCCCTGCTGTCCTCTGCCCTGCAATGCCTCCTGGCTGCCCTGCCCCTGCGAACATGGGCACCAGCCCCAGTACTGTAGGCCAGGCCATGTAGCTGTTCTCTGTTGCCTCCAAAGGGACCTCCCACTCCCTTCCCTTGCTGGAGGGACAGCTCCCCCCACTGTCAGCAGGCACCCACCCCCTCACACATCCCTGTCCCCCCTGCCCCCCGCGGACAGTCCCCAAGCCCTGGCTCTCCAACCCCCACCCCCCATAGACTTACCTGCATCCAGCTGCTGGGGCTGCGCCCACCACCCTGCCTGGCTGCATGCCAACCACGTGCATAGAGGTTTTTAAAAAAAAAAACACCCAGAACTAGGAGGACCCAAAGAGAGGACATGTCTGGGAAAATTTGGACATACAGTAGCCCTGTGTTAGAGACAGCTGGAGCAAAGCAGTTCCAATCTGCCCTTAACACAGCTAACTACTTCTCTCTGATGAGGCCTTGGGATGCATTAGTACAGTGGTGGGTGACATACTGCCTGTGGGCTGGATCTGGCCCACCAAGGGATTTTATCCAGCCTGCAGCATGTCCCTCAGCCCTGGCATGGAGGGCAGTTCAGGCCACGGTGTGTGCAGCTAGTCACGCTGTCCCCGAGAGCACAGTGGGGTAGAGGCAGCACAGTGGCCAGATGCTGCTTCCTGGCTAGCCCAATGGTGGCTTCTTCTGTCTGGCACCACTGCAACTGTCAAACCCAGTGGCTAGGGTGCCACTGCCTGAGCACCCTGGTCCATCTGCCCTGCACCCACCACTGGGAATGGCAGATGGAACGGGTGGGTGGGGTCTCCCTGCAGACCAGCCTGGGACCTGCATGAGCAGGGTGCACTCAGCCAGATAGATGGGATGGGACTGCAGGTCAGTGAGGAGTGGCATCTGGGAGTGGGATGGGCAGGTGTATCCAGGGCTGGGCTCGCAGGGTGGTGAGAGCACAGGGCTGGGGCCTGGGCCCAGAGAAGAGCCATGATCTGCTGCCTGCATGTCCCTGTGATGGGTGCTGTGTCTGCTGGGTCACAGCTCTGCCCTGGGCCCCAGCCCTGCACTGTCACTGCCCCCCAGTCCTGGCCCCAGCCCCACCCACCTTTCCTGCTCCCAAACACCAGTCCTCGCTTGCCTGTGGCCCCATCCCATCCACCTGGCCAAGCACATCCTGCCCATGGGGTTCCCAGTCCAGGCTCCATGGAGATCTTGGGGCTGGGGCCAGGTTTGCAGGCACGGATCTGGGACCCAGGTCCAGGGCAGAGCCACTTAGGGAGTTGTGAGCTGTTGCAGGCCAGGGCAGGGCAGGTGCTGACCTGGCCCGCAACAGCTCACCAGAACTCCTTAAGTGGCCCTCCAGCCCAAATAATTGCTCATCCCTGCATTAGTTATACAGGACTGCTCTGTGATGCTCCCTGTGCCCAGCAGAGGGAGTGCTGAGCTTACCACTCTCCACCAGCAGTAATACCAGAAATTCCCTGAGGTGGGGACTGGAAAAAGTTTTGCCTCTTGCATGTTTGCATGATGGCCTGATCTCAGTTCCAATGCACATGAGGATATAGTCCACATTTTCAGAATAAACAAGTTTTTCCCTCCAACCATGATTTAACTGCAATCCCATAATGTGAACTCCAGTTCACTCTTCTAGTGACAAACCTGAAAACAGGCAAGTTTTCTGCAGTCTCAGCACCTGCAACAACTTTCTTACTCCTTAACACCTGACCCCCAGGTCTCTACTTTTGACAGTAGGGAATACCGTGTTTTTTATGTCCTCCTACTCCATCCACTCAGGGTGGCCACCTTTTTTAAATGTAAAAGCAGGACACATGCCCTCTTCCCCCCATCACACCTCTGCTGGCAGCATGGCCGGAGCAGAGCCCAGCAGGGTGGGGGTGGATGCGGGCTGCCCGCTGCGAGCTCTGAGTTCCCTGCCCTGCTACCCTTCCCCTGGGAGCCCCGCGCCAGCTGCGTGCTCCCAGCCTGCCAGGCAGCAGCAGTGGGCAAAACTCCATGCTGCTGCTGCCCCCACCCCCACTGCTGCTGGGTGGGCAGGGGGCACATTGCCATAGCCATGTGGGACTCAAGGGGGGAGGGCTGCAAGCAGCCTGCATCCACCCCTTCCCTGCGTTCAGATTGGGGGGGGGGGGCCCGACATGTGCCTCCTATGCAACCCCTCAGGGGGTGCGCACAGCAGTGGGGAGCTGCCCCCCCCCCATACCCTACGCCCCCTGGACAAGCCACCCATAGCTTCATCCCACTCTATGCCCCGGCCCCATTCATGGCCTTGGCTGGGCAGTGCCCCAAGACCCTGCCCCACTCCCTCCCTCACCATGGGGGCCTCCATTTGCCACCCCCCACCCCACCAGACTTAACTTCAGGGAGCTGCTCTCCATGCTTCCCAACTCTTTTCCAGTCACTTACATGTGTGTGGGAGCCCCCTGTGTCCTGCTCCCGGCAGCCCCAAGCAGCCCCTTGCAGGCTGGAACACTTCCAGCCTGCAAGGGGAAAACCACCATTTCCTGATCCCTGCACGATGCTGTGAATCTGGGACACATGCTGTCCCAAGTCATGCAGCCCAGGACCGGGACTTGAGGTTCCCATTCCGGGGCTGTCCCACCCAATTAGGGACGGGTGGTCACCCTACATCTCCTGTGACTAAGATTTAGCTTTCTCATAGCCCTGCTCCTAGATTGAACCTGTCTCTCACAAATCAGAAGCCTTGACAAGGGTTTAAAGAGACTGTGGCAAGAGTTGGGCACAGTGGAGACCCTTGTTCTGCCTTCCATGAAGCCCTCTCTGGCACATATTCTTCTCTTCGTTAACTGCTGAATGCTAAATGAATTTGTCCTGTATCTACACATTACCCTTCAATCAGACTAAAACTATCTTATGTAGGAGGAAGCTAAGTATCTCAGGAGATGGAAAGAGCAGACAGGGAAAAGCCCCAGAGGTGTTTGCAGTGAAGCGGGGAGGTAGGAGGGGCTGGACACATTTTCCTATTGGAAGGCAGGAGATGGATATACTCATTTCTTGCCTCCCTCACTGACCAGGCCTAGCAGCTTTTGGGCCTGGGTGGTGGTGTCTGTGCTAGCAGTAAGAGGCTGTTGTTTTTGTACTGCCCCTAAGTCAGCACCCAGGACTAGTGCCCCACTCACCTCCTCCCTTAGTTATGCTGCTGTTCATGACAATGTCCCTGGACACACATGGAAAAGACTATTTCCATGCACTTTTGGAGGTGTTTCTTCAGCTGGGGCTGAGACAGCCATTCAGGCTGCACTAGAAGAGCTTCCGCTTTCATAGTCTGCTGCTCTTTACTCTCTTTCTGGCTGGTTTAACATGCTGGTGGGCACTTCCCCTCTGCCCCTTTGTCAATATATCAGCTATCAAAGTATGAGGAGATCAATATTAATTGTATCAAATGGTCTCCAGCATTGTAATAGATTGCAATATTACTGTGATTGAAACACAGAGAGTGAAAGAGGGCTGTGTATGGGTGTCATTAAGGCTGATTCATTTAGCAGAACAAATCTCCTGAGAATATCAGCAGAATTCATGCCAACATTCTTCTAGGGAGCTTCATGCATCTGTTAAATGTTCAAAGATATCCAGCACGCCAAAATTATCAGTCTCCAGAGGCTGGCCTAATGACACTGGGCCAGCAGCAAGTAACCTTGGAGCCCAGAGGTCACAATATGAGAGGAGATGAAGCTTGTATTATTTCTAAGAGATGGGCTGCACATAAACTCACTGTGTAGGTCACACCTGCCTTCCACACATGTGCAGGTTACACATGTGGAAGGCAGGTGCAGGGCTCAACCTCCTCACCCATAAATTCAGTTATGGCAAAGCAGAGAAAGTTGTGGTCTGCAGGCATGTGGGCTGAGCTGCCCACATGCCCCAGATCTGAGTGGGAGGGAATAGGGTGCCCCAGGCATGTGGGCAGCAGATCAAAGCTTTGTCATGGCTCCAGACCATGCTGTCACTGCTGCAAGATCCCAGCCTGAGAGAAGCTCCCTGCCCAGCCATGCACCCTGCCAGCACTGCTGGGGCCAGTTTCCACAGAAACCCTGGCCCCATGCTATCATGGCACCACTGCTATTGGGGTCTTCATGGAAACTGGCCACAGCGATGCTAGCAGGGGCTGGTAAGTAATGGAGTCTGGCCACTAGCCATATCCACCATTTTGCCCAAGATCCCAGCCTGAGAGAAGCTCCCTGCCCAGCCATGCACCCTGCCAGCACTGCTGGGGCCAGTTTCCACAGAAACCCTGGCCCCATGCTATCATGGCACCACTGCTATTGGGGTCTTCATGGAAACTGGCCACAGCGATGCTAGCAGGGGCTGGTAAGTAATGGAGTCTGGCCACTAGCCATATCCACCATTTTGCCCACCCCGGTCTAGCTCCATCCTCTTTGGAACCACCCTTCAGGCAGTTAAAGGCTGCTATCAAATCCCCCCTCAGTCTTCTCTTCTGCAGACTAAATAAGACCAGTACCCCCAGCCTGTACTAGTGCATGGGATTATTCTGTCCTAAGGCATCTACTACTCCCCCCAAACTTGCAAACTTTGCAAACTTGCTGAGGGTCCAATCTATGTCGTTTCCCAGGACACTGATGAAGATATTGAACCAAACTAGCTCCAGGACTCATCCCTGGGGCACTCCACTTGATACCAGCTGCCGACTAGACATTGAGGGCACAGATAGAAATGCAGCTCCCTGCTGTAACTGAGAATGCTTTGCAGGAAGTGTTCTAAGTTACAATGGTCTATGGACCAAACAGAAGTTCACTGTTGGTTCCAGGGGGAAAGGGAATCTGGCTTCTGCCTGCAGCCTGCAGCTGTTTTCTCCTAGCCCTCCAAACCTGCCCCTGCTTTCAGAATGGGAGGGGGGAAAGGGTGCAGAAGTAGCTCATTCTGGATGGTGAGGTGGGTGAATTGGAGCCCCCCAACCTCGGGGGGCTCCAA
Organism: Alligator sinensis; assembly: GCF_000455745.1. Classification (NCBI taxonomy): domain Eukaryota; kingdom Metazoa; phylum Chordata; order Crocodylia; family Alligatoridae; genus Alligator; species Alligator sinensis. The sequence continues at coordinate 1,897,259 of NW_005841974.1, read as the reverse complement.
TATACCTGCTTCACCCTCCAGCAGGGGCTGATGAAACACCCCCAGACCAAACTCCCTTGCTCTCTTTCCCCCCTCCCATTCTGAAAACAGCTTGGAGACTGGGAGGCAGCGCAGGCACAAATTATAGAAGACACTAGGTTATGCAATGAAGGTTCAGATTTTTGGAGGATCCGGCCCTTTTGAAGCACTTTTCAGCCAGGCACTTCTGTATGATTGTGGCTGTAGAGCACTTTCAGGGGCCAGATTGAGCAAAAAATTGTCACTTCAGTCTGCAACCTGAGACATTGATTACTACCCTTTGAGCTTGACAGTCCAGCCATTTTTCTGTTCACTTTACAATCCATTCATACAACTCATACTTCCTTAGCTTGTTAGAATGCTGTGGGAGACCATATCCAAAGCCTTACTAAAGTCAAGGTATATGATGTCCACTGCTTTCCCGACATCCACAGAGCCAGTCATCTCATCATAGAAGACAACCAGGTAGGTAAGGCATGACTTGCCCATTGGTGAATCCATGCTGACTGTTCCTAATCACCTTCTCCTCCACGTCCTTACGAATGGATTCTTTGAAGACCCGCTCCATGATTTTCCAGGGACTGAGGTGAGGCTGACTGGTTTGTAGTTCCCCAGATCCTCCTTCTTCCCTCGCTATATTTGCCCTTTTCCAATTGTCCAATACCTTTCCCAATCACCATGAGTTTTCAAAGATGATGGCCAGGGGCTCTGCAATCACATTGCCCAACTCAGCTCCTTTGGGTGCATCATATCCTACCCCATGGACTTGTACACATCCAGCTTTACTAAATAGTGCCAAACCTGTTCTTTTGCCACTGTTGGCTGCTCACCTCCTCCCCAAACTGTGCTGCCAGGTGCAGTAGTCTGGGAGCTGACCTTGCCTGTGAAGACTAAGATGAAAAAGGAATTGTGTAGTTCAGCCTTTTCCACATCATCTGTCACTAGGCTGCCTCACCCATTCATTAAGGGAAGCTGCAACTCCAACTGCACTTTGGCCTTCCTGATTTCATCCTTGTATTCCTGAGAAATAGTTTTATATTCCTCCCTAGTTGTTTGTCCAAGTTTCCACTTACAAGCTTCGTTTTTGTGGTTTAGCTCACTGAAGAGTTTCCTGTTAAGCCACGCTGGGATAGTTTGCTCCTACACCCTCAGTAAGGTTTCTTTAAAATACAGACAGCTCTCCTGGACTCTCTTTTCCCCCTCAGACTGGCCTTCCAGGGGAACATTCCCATCAGTTCCCTGAGTGAATTAAAGTCTGGTTTTCTGAAGTCCAGTGTCCTTACTGTACTGCTCTCTCCTTCCTTTCCTCAGGATCCTGAAGTCAATCATCTCATGGTTGCTGCTTCCTAGGTTGCCATCCGCTTCTACATTCCCTTCCCTGTTTGTGAGCAGCAGGTCAAGAAGAGCATGATAACTGGGGTTAGGCAATAAAGCCCATAGTGTCTTTTCAGTGCTCATTTGGACAGTGTCACAAATACTTCTCTTTTCTTTCCTCCCATGGAGCCCAGGCCCACTTTTAGCTAGCAAGATCCCCTTGACAGTCTGTTTGAAGTAGCTGACCTGAGTAGCAATATAATTTTTCCTCACATAGCCTTCTATCCACCATGCTCTTGTTTGCTCATCGCTCCATCCATAATCAGTATTTTGTATTGTGTGTGTCTTTCAATATCCCCATTCATAAATATTTCAGGGTTGTAGAATTCTTCTGTTACCAACATTTTCTTACTTAATCTCAGCAGTTTGCATTAGAAAGTGCTGTGCCACAGAGCGTGGTGCTAGTGTATTTCTGCTTGGCAGCCTTTTATTATTAGGGTTAATTCCCTTATCCCGTGCAGCATATTCTAAGGGTACATTTGGGACAGACTATAATGTTACATGTTAATTATTTAGTATGAGCAGAAAGGAACTTTGCATCATATTCTGGGTAGTAGATTTATGGTGCTTCCTGCTGGGCTGTGTATGGTTCCTATAGCAGGAGGAGCATCAGGGCAATAGCAGCAATAGAAATTGTTCTGAAAAAAAAAATATTGATGCTATGAAAACGCATCATCACAAAGAACTGATCCCTGAGGATATTTTTTCCAGCTGAGTCTGTAGCATAGTCACATCCCATGGGATAATCCACCAGGATAAAACTAGAGGTTTAATGAGTAAACAATAAGAAAAGGATATCCAGTTATCCGGCTGTTTGTTAAAGCAACCTGAGAATTTCAGGGGGTTTCCATAAAGAAGATCACTGTCTTTCTTACTCAGTCTGCCTAATAAGGAGCAAAGCATTACCATGATTTTTAAAACATTTATATTGATGGGTTGGTGTTTGTTGTGGGTTTTGCTAATGTGATGTATGTATAAGCAATTTACTGCGGCTATTATGCAGATAAGGTAATGTTCTACAGTGAAAGTAACATGGGAGTCAAAGGGAAAGCTCTGCTCTCTTAGGGCTGCTGTGCTTTCACTTGCTGTAACAAGAGAATTGTTGACACTTTATACAACAAGCAGTGTGTGTGCTATGTAAATGAGGCCCAGGTTTGACAAACCTTTTATAAAGAAGCCAGTGTAGATTTGCACTTTATACAACCTCTCAGGTGCATAGCTGGAGGCTGGAGAACAAATAGCTGTAATCTTTCAGTAAGTCCCTTGCTTGTCACCTGCTTCATCTTTCTCTTGCTGAGCTGGAAATGCAAAGTGGATTTATTGACTCCCAGGGCTCTGATCTGCTGATTATAAATCTCTGTCCTTCAGAGGTCACTCCCCCTCAGTTCTGTGAATCTGATCTTGCCAATTCCCAGAACTCTGCTGCACACATCTATCAATCATGATGTAGTGTCTTGACAAAGCCGAAGAGAGAGACAGAGTTAACATTGCACGTTTAAGTGAATCCATTCCTAAAACTTCTCTCATTGAGACTGCCTGCGCTGAACGTGCTGAATGAAATACTAGATAAATGCATGTTGCTACTATCATTAATGTTCACTAGAGAGCAAGCACAGCAACAAGGAAAGGCCCTGCTCAGCTCCTTTCAGCTCCAGTTTGGAGATGAGAAAAAAAAATGGCTTGTAAGGAAAGCAGATGACCTTCTTTTGGAGAGAAGAGATGGTGCAGCATGGAAGATTTCCTGGGCTCCTGTGCCAGTGGCAGGCTTATCCACCTTTTTCTAGGTCCTTCTGAAGCTTTGCTGAGGGGTGCTTCTGTCCTACTGGCCTCCTCCCAATAGGCAAATGGCTGTACCATGCCTGCTGTGCATTGGGGTGATTTCACCCTCCTCACTGCTGCCTGCATCACACTGCACTGTATCATATTCCTAGCTCTGCAGCTGGGCCAGGCTGCTCAGCCAGAGACTCTCTCTGCTTCACTCCAGACTGCATCCCAATATCTTTCTAGAGCACAACCTCAAAATACCACTATCTAGCCAGTGGGCAGTAATTTGGGGTTGCTGTAGAAATAGGCAATTTTAATTGAGATGGTGGAACTTGGATCCAATGCCAGGGTATTTCTGAGTGTGGGCATGTGAGCAAAACAAGGGCGATGATACTCTTTGCAGAGGCAGGCAACTGCTCTCCCTGACACCAGGTGCAGTATAAAATCACTTGTTTGACTATGCTCCAAAACAGACACAACCCCCTCACCCCTGCTCATACTTCAGTGAACTAAACTATTCCCCATGGTCATGTGCTCTCATTTAAATGAGAGAGACTTCTTCTCTTCCACATAGTTGCTGACATCCTCCCTCACCCCCAGACTGTTTGGTCCACTCCTGCTTTGTTCTGCAGTGATAGCTCAACATGGTGTTGTAAATGTTATTCCTGGGTTTGCTATGAAGAAGGAATTCCTGCCACAGGAGCAGTTCCTGCTGGTCCCCAAAGAGCCACTCCACCAGTTCCTTGAGTCTCCACAGCTGACTTGAAAGAGATGGATTTTCCAGCCAGTGGTTCTGTAAGTTTTGTGTTCCACAAGTCAGACCCTGGCCTTTCAGGGGTCGTGTAGCAACTATGTCATACATCCCTACCTGCCCTGGGTGTCTTCTGGGTACAAGGAGTCCTGGATCTTTTGTGTTGAAGGCCACAAAGTGAGCCTGGCAGATGTGCTCATTACCAATACTACTGCTACCTATGCTTGGGGCCCCTTTGTCTGGGTGCTGCATACTTCCATAGAAGATACAGTCCCTGTTGTTAGAAGCTCACTGTCTAAAGAGATGAGAGACAAGCAAGGGACAAAGGAATGCTCAATGTTCCCATTTCACAGATAGGGAATGGTTGTCAGGAAGAGTAAACAGTTTCCTATGTTTCAGGGCTTCTGGTGGTTATTCAGAGAGGTGAGAAAAGAATTGTCTTTCCTTCATGAATGCTTTATACGCTTCTGATTCTTTTCTTCTTCTCTGAAGCATTGGGCATGACCATAGCTAAAGATAGGAGTGTTTTCTGGGGTTCTCTGATGCTCCTTCTGGTACTGAGGAACCTCTAAGATACCTGACCAGGTATTTTGCTCTCTCAATCAACACCTAAACTGGGTCCAAAAGGAATTTCCCCCATGTCAGATTGGGAAGGATTTCGGAGGTTTTGTCATCCTCTGTAGCATGGGCATAATCCTGTTCTGGGGATCAGCAGGGCATCTGCAGTGCCTCATCTCCTGTTTTTTTACCTGTGGCCCACTGTACGGTGTTGCTGATTTGTACATGCTATGTGCATAAAGGTTTGAAGTGGACAAGTTTCAGGACTTTCTGAAAAGTGGTTGTCTGTAAACACAGGGGACTAGAGTCAAGAGCCCAGTTCCCTCGACCTCTCCTCATAAGTCATGTGCCCCAGCCCCTTCACCATTTTTGCTGCCCTCCGCTGGACTCTCTTCAGTTTTGCCACAGCCTTGCTGTAGTGGGGCCCCCAAAACTGAACACAGTACTCCAGATGGGGCCTCACCAGTGCTGAATAGAGGGGAATAGCCACCTTCCTTGATCTACTAGCAACATTTATTGCCTTATTGGCAACAAGGGCACACATTCAGCTTACTGCCCACTGTAACCCCCAGGTCTTTTTCTTCAGGGAATCAAGGGAGTGGTGAGGTATAAACTCACCCAGAACTCCTGGCCCCAAGGGAACGTAATTCTCTCCTCTCCAGTGTGGGATCTGAGCCCTATGGACAGACTTTCACAGACCTTTTAGGTCAGGAGCATGGGAGGCACGTGCTTCAGGTACCTGCCTAGAGTGATGGTCATAGGCCTGGATTCCAGGACAGGTAGATCACATCTTAGAGAGCTGAATTCATATGGCTCCTGATTCCCCAAAGTCTTCTTCAGAGGGGTTTGCACTTTCCAGTGCAAGAAAGAGGCCAGGGGGTTCATAGTGATGGAAATGAAACAGGGAGTTTGGGGTCTCCACAGAATCCCTCTCTCTGAGGCAACACCAGTCCTGGTGATTTCTTGCCAAGGAAGGGGATGACACTGGCTGCCAGCACTGGCACAGAGAGACCATGGCAACAGACTGGGGTGAAGCACAGCACTTTCTTTTATTTGGGTCTGAAGATGATGAATACAGACAGGCTACAGAGTGGGGAGGGGTAATAAATTTGCTCAGCATTGACTCATTTACAAGCACCTGCCCTTTTCTGGAACTTGTACTAACTAGAGCATCTGCTGCAACAATGAATTGTTTTCAGCTGCTAGCTCCTTACGGACCATCATTAATGGGAGATTATGGTTTCACGATTAGCTTGCCATGAACACAGCCATGCTCTCATGCAGCATTATATGGAACCTGTTTCTTTTTTCATTCCACTACTTCATGGTGCCCTTCTCTTCCTAACCGTCCTCTGTGTCGAAACAGCTGGACAGAGTACCCACCTCCTTGAATACCACACTTAAAAGACTCCCTAGGATGCAGCTTTCAGAGTGTGGAGACTCATTCCTGTGGTGACAGCCCCCACCTCTGGAGAGTGGAAAAGCCATGAGATTTATCTGTGTGTATCACAGCCTCTTTCTGAACACGGACTTGTGCATTTAGTCAATACTTTTGTGAAGTGGGTGGGTGGGGGTTTTGCTGGGCCACTAATTTCCCCTCTAAACAGTGATGTATACAGTGACACATGCAGTTCAGTGTGCAGAGCAAGCACAGGATTGTGTCAGGGGGAGTGTCAGTCATTCACATCATTTCTTGCTGAAGAGCCCAGCAAGTAGCAAAACAAAACAGTCAACTTTTTCATTGAATTGTAAGTTCATAAAACTAATATGCGCCCCCATCCTGCTTCCAGCAGCAGCAGCCAGCACTGGCCACAATTTATTAGGTCAGCTGCTATTTCCCTTGCATTGCTAAAAGGGGAACAATAGTTGTAGTTAGTATATTGACTTTGAGCCCTCTGCCAATTTCCCAAAATTTAGGCATTGAGAAGGCTGAACTGTAACCTCACACATACTGGGTGCATCTACATGTTCATTAATGTGCCGTAGTTACTTGGACAGCCAAGTACTAAGTCAATGCACAGTAACTTGTACTACTGTGCAGTAGCATCAACACGTGCTTTTTTTTTTGGATGTTAACAGCACAGTAGCCTAATACTACTGCGCAGTAGCATATTAGCATGGGTTTTGCTAGGCACACTACTGTGCAGTGTTATTAGGCTACTGCGCAGTTAGTGTCTTGTGTAGATGCACCCACTAGGCATCAAGGTGCATCATATAGGAGCAGAAGGCATCAGTAGAAAGGTTCATTTCTAATTCCTCATGCTGTCTTTTTTAAGACCTCTATCTGGATGAGATGAGTCCTAAAGTAGTTGTTCAAAGCCCTGGAGAATTCCCACATTTCTTGAAGGAAACTAAGGGGAGCTTATAACATACACTGCTGTATCTCTGCAAGCCTGGACATCGAATCATAAACAGGCTAGGAGTACATTAGCTAGGTATTAGCAGTTAAAAACAAAGCAAGAAAATACCCCCAACATCTGACATAAAATCCACCGTAGTGGGCAGGTCTACAGGAGATGTTTATTGCGCAGTTGACCAATTAACTGAGCAGTAAACGTCTCAGCGTCTACATGTGCACCCTTATTGGGACACATGAAACTAATAAACTCTGCACCAGGGTAGTACTTGGAAATACAAGTAGTACCCCGCTGTGGAGTGTTTTCATGTGCAGCAGCATACATGTAGATGCTGCCCTGGCTGGCTGGGGCACAGGGTGCTTCAGCACAGGGCTAGCTAGCAGGCAACACCTGTGGTGAGGCACCCTGTGCCCCAGCCAGCCACTTCACAGCATGTGGAGATGGGGGAGCAGCCAGGACTGGCTGACTCCCCCCCCACCTTCATTTTCACATGCCACTGCAGCTGGCTGGGGCTGCCTGGCAGCACATGGAGCCTGGTTGGAACAGGCCTGGGCTGGCAGGCTGACCCCCTTGGTCCCCTGTCAGCCTGGACTGCTCTGACTGGGCTCCATGTGGTACACATGAATAAACTCTGGAGCAATAAACTCCAGTATATTGATCCACATTAATTGCACATGTAGATGTTCCCAGTGAGAATGTGATATATCTTGTCCTTTGTCTCTCCTGCGGGCTTAGAGTGGAAGCTGACTTGTTGGGATAAGAGGACAGGAACCTCTAGGCTGCTGCACCATCATGAAGGATCCCAGATGAACAGCTCATGAGTGCACAAGATCCCTTTTGGTGCCTGTGCCTTGGCTTATACAAATACTGAATGTAAAGGCACACCTCCTGTTTTGCAGAATTATTCACACAAAGCTGCAACCTGATACCAAGGAAATAAGCACAGCAAGCTTAAAGGGAAGGAAGGAATAGTCAAGAAGCTGAATAAAGGGGCACTGGCCAAAGATGTAGATGAATTTATTAGGTACAGTATTTTTTACACATAAATAATAAAAAAATCAATAATGCCAATGAGATACACTCTCCTTCACCTTCACTCATGGGGCACCGGAGAGAGCATGTTTGCTGTCTGAGAAGGACAGGAGGCATAAAGGCCAGTGGTTGCAAAGTTAGTGGGCCCCATGAGGCCCAAAGGAGAGGCAGGTCCTTCAGAAGAAGGCACAGAGCAGGGTAGCAAAGGAGCAGGTGGGTGATCATTTCAAAAACAGAAGAGCCCATCACCCCATTGGCCAGGGGGAATTTCCTCTCCAGATACTGTGACTATGGGAAAAGCTGGGTTTCCTACCAGCAGCACAGGGGGGAGGCCCCAAGGGAGATCAGCCTCTCAACATACAGAACTTTCCCTCCAAATCACCATGCCCAGCAGACCAAAGCCTTTCTGTACTTTCCAGCCTGAACATCAGCCCAAGAAGCAGCACACAAAGCCCTGATGCTCAGGCAGCGATGGGGGTGTGCGGGTGGGATGCTGGTTAGCACCTCTCAGCACAAAGTTCTCCCCACCTTTCACAAAGGTCATACTTTAATTAAACAGCATGTACTACCCTGGCCAGTGACAGAGCCGGCCCATCCTATCCTGCAAAACCTGCGGCCAAGGGTACCCCTGTGTCTGGCGACTTGCCCTCCCCCCGACCCCCACAATGCAGGCTTCACGTCCAGCTGGTTGCCACCCCCCTCCCCCGGCCCCCCCGCTGGCGGCAGCTTCTTCGGCCGCTTGTCACCCCCTGCCACCAACACCAGCTTCTTTGTGTCAGGGGCCCCTAAAACTATATTTTGCAGGCCCCCCCCAAAAAATTGCAGGCCAGCCCTGGCCAGTGAAGCCCTTTTTCAGATAGTACCCTAGGAACACCCCTTCCCATATCCCAAACATGCATGTCTGGAAAGGATAAATACAGATGTTAAGACCTTGGGTGTGCTGCTTTTTTGTAAAGCAGTTGGCTCACCGTCTCCCTCCCCCACCAGCTGTTAAGATGATTTTCTAGTCCCCAAGATTTCTCTGCCTTGTCCAGGTAAGGAAGGTCTGACCAGCACTTGAAGGAGTTGTAGAAACTGCTGAGAATGACTTTGGAGGAAGCTGTTCAGTCTGGAAGAGCCTGTCTGCCATGTGCAGGCCCAGCTTGGGCTGGAGGAATCAGCAGCCAGCAAGTAGCTTGGTCATAGAGCTTGGAGTACAATGGCCCTTAGGCAGGCTTGGAGTGCAAGGACTCCAAATCTCTCTGTGTTGCTCTCTGGCTTAGCTTCACCAACTGTGTCAATTCATAGTAATCTGTGAGGTTACATATGTTTAGAGCCACAGGCCAGCCTGGAAGGGGAAATATGAGGGGGCTCCTGGTTTACCCACAGCAGCATTTGCTGCCATGCTGCAACCCAGAACCACAATGGCCAGTAGCAGCCAGTCCTCTCCCATAGTGACATCAGGCTTCGCACACAAAACAGCCCATGTGTAAAGTATTATGAGCAAGGAGGCACCAAGGCAGGAGCAAGCACATACAGGAGAGCAAATATTCCCCATTCTCAGAAAGCATCTATATGAAGAACATGACATTGGGAACCTCCCACGCCCAGTGGCTCATCTGGAGATAGAATGAACACCCATTGCCAGCATGCGTGTGAGTGCAGGTAAGAACATTGCTTATGTGGGGGAGGGAGGGGTTAGGTGGGGGCTCTGTGTGTGTTGTGGGGAAGAGAATTAAGAGCAGTGTTGGAGCATCATAAAGTCTGAGACAAAGCCCAGGGGGACCTATTTCCTTCCCTAGGCCCCTCAGCTGGAGCTCCAGGACAGTCACAGGGAATGTGACAGGATCATGCTTTGGCTGTAGATGGCACAGACTCTGTATGCTGCTGCCAGCATCGTTTGCCTGTCCGCTGGAAGTTTTTTCTGTTGGTGAGAGAACCAGTTCTGCCTCACCAAGTTTAGGGGCCTGGTCATGGGGATGCATGAAGGGAGACAGTTCCTTTCACAGACTCAGCTGCTGGCTGGTTGTCTGAGGATGGGCATCTCTGCCAGACTGATGCAGCTATTCATAAAGCCTAGTACAGCCCCAGGCTGGTCCAGGATAGCTCCTATACTGACTACTAACCAAACATCTCCGTATATACACACACAAGGGCTACATTAAGGACCCAATGGTATTAGTACGTGTAGCCTTTGTTGTAAGGTTGGGAAGGAAGACTCCCAAGGTCCTGCATGTATGCAGCATTCTCATCCAGGTGGGACAGGGGAACTGTATCTTCCTCGCTGACCTGCCGATCGAACTCAGCTTTCAGGGTAGGCCGCTGATTGTCCGGGAAGGCCAGGGAGAAGAGGGCTTCGGGCTCGCAAACAAACTTGTATACATAGCGCTCTCCAGCAACCTGCAGGATGGAGACAAGTCACGTACTGCAGTGTCTGTCGCACCAATCTAGCACGCAACTGAATGTTCCCAGCGAGTAACAACAGTACCAGACACATGGGGCACATCCAGATGAGCATCCACATACATTTCCTCGGGGACATATAGCAAAAGCACATAGTTGTGCCACTGCTCCTTGCCCCCAGGGAACGCCCCTGCAGGCGTGCTCTGGCGCATGTCAAGTAGCCCCAGGTGGGGTAGGAGAGGCAGGGGCCAGCACCTGGGCTGGGCCCAGCAGCCTTACCTGGGGGCCTCCTGGGGCTCCAGTGGTGGTGATCTGGCAGCAGGGAGCCTGGCCAGAAGCTGGAGTGTATCTCTGGCTGGCCAGGCTCCAGTTTCAAGTGGTACATGCTACTGCCAATGTGCACCACATCACTTTTTTCTAGTGCAGGTTTTTTTGACGCTGGCATCTCCCGGTGTCAACCCCACCCCCCTGCACTGCAAATTAGCAGTGTGGGGAATGCCTGCATGTGTGGCATGTGCAGTGTCACAGATGGGACTGCAGTGTTGCATACTGCATGTACACACATGTCTGGATATGCCCATGGGGTAAAAAGGGAGCCATGGTGGCAGGGCTTGGAAAAAGCCTTGGCTCCCTAGCTTTTCTCACTGCATCAGGGGAAGACTACCACCAGTCCCTACAAGGTCTTCCCCTCAGCTGCTGCTCTGTTCCTACCTGGAATAGCTTTA
>NW_005841974.1:1864684-1886267 GCF_000455745.1 Alligator sinensis | reverse complement strand
GGAAAGAGAGCATGTCACAAAGTTCAGCTATTTTCCCTGGAAATGCAGGGGGACAAGAGAGAGAACTGTAGTTGTGGAGATAGGCAGCTGTTTGATTGGCAGCAGACTTCTGGATTTAGAAGATATTTATACGGTCTCTTGGGGCACCTGGGACTTACAGTTTGGTGCTCTTTAGTGGCTTTAAAAATTCACATGATAGGAACAATACAGCTTCTCTATGACAGTCATGCTGACAGCTATTTACAGTACTATTTATTTCATGGTAGGTTCTTTCCAAATACTTTTAGGAAGGGACAGTCCCCACACCACAGGGCTCACAAAAATGCATTCCTCTCCCATCACCCTCCAGAGTTCTTCTGTCCTAGGCAGTAATTCCTGGGCATTTGCTGCCAGAAGAATTCCTCCCCTCCCCCATTAAAGACAGACACGGAGAGATAAAGAAGTATGCCTTCTCTTTGTCATCTTTCCCTGGATTCAGCTCCTTCATCCTTTCCTTTTAGGGCTTCTTTGCTTTCCTTACTGCTGTGCAAATGGAAGGTGCAGGTGAAAGAGGAAGCCCCAGAAGCCTGGCTGACTCACTGCATGTTCTGAAACTTCCGACCACAAGCAACACAAGTGCCACTGACGGCCCGAGACGCCAATAAATTTGCAAACTGACCTTCTGCATGATGCCCTTCTCATAATAGTAGCGAAGGGACCGGCTCAGCTTATCGTAGTTCATGGCGGGACGGTTCTTTTGGATGCCCCAAAGCCTGGCTACCTGCAGCACAAAACACCAAAACGTATTAATATCTGTGAGCCCCCTGGAAAAGACCAGATGACGCATGCGTGCATGAGTGTTTGCACATGTGTGTTTAGGGGGAGATTCAAAGAGTTTCATTTTTAAGGGAAGGCTTCTGCTTAGAGTACTAATATAAATAATGAAGAGCAGTCACCAATGGAGTGAATGATAATAAGTTATCACCTTTTAAGTGGCAGTGAACAAGAAAGGAGGGCAGGGCTGAAAGACAGATGCTTCCTTTACCCCCAACACAGAATGTGAGTCTGCAGGCATCCCCAAGGCAACTGCACTGGCTGAACAGTCTTTCAATATGCAAACCCTTACACTAGCTAATCAGCTCTCTCCTGGTTTCTCCAGATGCTGACAATAAACAAGCATGTTTGAGGATTCTGGGGAATCCCAGATGCTGAGTGGCTGGCAAAAATGGCATATGATACTATATTCTTCATGAAAAAGGCTTGGCATTTTTTAACAGGTACCCATATGTTGATGGGACATTTTCACAGCTATGCCACCTATGGAAAGGGTCACTTCAAATGAAGCTCTTTTCAGCCTTTCATGAAGGCTGAGCCAATTATACAATAACAAGACAGAAAAACACTGTAAATGTATATCAGTGATTCTCAACCAGAGTCCACAGCACCCTACAGTCCTTTCACGGGTGCCACAGGGTGCGACACCATGTTAGCACCGTTAGGCCACGTCCAGACGAGCGTGGCTGTGCAGTTTGTGGGGCCACAGACCTGTCTGCAGTGCCACACACTGCACATTCAGGTGTTCTCCCCACTGCAAGGTAACAGCACAGGGCTGGGGGGGTTTGACTCTGGGAGATCCCAGTGTAAAAAAAACCTGTGTGAAAAAAAAAGTGGGGTGGTGCACGTGGGGGCAGTACATGCTGCTCAAAACTGGAGCCTGGCTGGCCGGAGCCATGCTCTGGCTGCTGGCCAGGCTCTGAGCGGCAGGAGCGCTGTGACTATGGCTCCTCACGGCCCCCAGGTAAGGCTGCTGGGGCCAGCATAAATGGGGTAACCTGCTGTGCGTCAGAGAGCATTTGGCACAGGCGTTTCCTTGGGACAAGCAGCAGCAGCACAAGGTGTACAGCTGCTTCTTGTCCCCAGGAAAACAAATGTCTATGTTCGTGTGGATGCGGCCTTAGTCTGCAAACATGATACACAAGAGAAACCCAGAAATTTTAGATAGGAATCCATAGTGTTAGACACATTCTGACCGGTTGTGATCTTTCTGAGTTTTTTGCAACAGACAAATTTCTCTATTATTTTTCTGTTGTTAAAAAGGAGTGAAAACCAAGAGCCAGCATTTACCAAGGGGTGTCTTGAGTCTAACCATTTTGAGAACTACTGATGTATGTTAACAAAGCAGTGACCCAGCAAAGCAACTCAGCCCATCTGTGTGGCATGTGCTTGTAAGAGCCTGAGGTTTAGTGAGAGCAGCATTAAACGCAGCTATAAATTGGTCCTGACATTAATGGATGTTCCAGACACATTTCCAGCTGTTATCAGAGTTTATTGCTCTGTTCTGGACAGGGCAACATTAGAAGTGACATTCCTGTTAACTGCAGTTTCTATACACCCATGCCTAGAGTAGGATATCCTTTCTTTCAGATTTCTATTAAAAACACTGGAACCAGTGAAATTAAAAAAAAATGACTGCCTCCAGTCCATTTCTCAGTGAACAGGATGCAGGTGGCATAAAACCAATGTGAGACCAGCTTGAGAGTAAAAGTCCCTTGGAAGGAAGGAGCCACATGGTCCACTCAGTAACTGCATTTTTCCTTAGTAACTCTAAAACCCAGGGAAGGAACTACTGGAGGAGGAGAGTACAAACTCCTTATACTGGACACATCATCTAGACTGCTCACCTGCTCCTGAGCCCAGGCTCTGAAAACCCCAGCCTCAGGACAATTCTTGGCTAGTTAGCACCACTGTCAGGCAGGAAGGCAGGGGGCTTTACAGACTTGGGATAAAGGCCCCTGCCCTGATGAGTCTGTGATCCCAGAAGCTCAGCCCCATGACCCCTCATTTTTCCTGGGGAGAAGCTGAATGGTTTTCACCTCTTCTGGCTCGATGAGTTTGAACTCCATCCCTCTGCCAGTCCATGCAATGAAGTGGGAGTTGGTGGGATCATCCAGTAAAGCCACCAGGAACTGCCAAAGCTGGAGAGAACCCCGCCGCTGGTATGGGGGTCCTTCCCGGTACCCGCCGACTTCCTGCTTGATGTCTCCTGCTGAGCAGAACAAACAAAGAGGGCTTCTCTACCTATAACGCTTCCCTCCCCTACTGTCATCCGCCAACACTTTTGTGGGTGAGGGCTCCTCACCTCACAAAGAAGAGGTGAAAAAAGCTTCTCAGTGAAATACCACAGAAGTCAAGGCAAGCCGCAGGCAGCCCATACTGCAAATTTCCTCCTCCTACTGTTTATGCAAGGCAAGAGAGTGGCTGCACAAACAGGCCTCAGAGTACAGTGAAAATTGGACTACAAAAGATCTGTGAATCACCCTGCAGTGTAAATGCAACAAGGCACCCATGGGTGCAGCCCCCCCCGAACTGGGGGCTAGAGACTGCTGCCACCTAATTTCTAAGAGTATTCTGCAGAAAGAACTTCACACTAGATGTGCTTTCCTTCTAGCTTCACTGACTGCGATAGACTCATCTCACCATTTCTGCTATTTCATATCCCAGGAATGGGGTATCACTACCGGCTGTCCCTTCAAGCCCAGGCACAGGTCTGTCATCAAGCTGGATGCAGGACAGCTGGCTACCACCCAGCATCAAAGTGTGTTATGTAATCTCCCCTTTTTTGTTCACAAAGACAGGGCCAGCCCCTGGAGTCCTCAGTGGGGCATGCATATACTAAATGGGATGAGTATTTGTAATTGTTTCTGAGAAATGCAGGTGCCAGCATTCTGGGTAGATGTTAGGCCTGAGTTCTGGCAGAAAGCATTTACATGTTCAGGCTTGACTCCCTGAAGCAGCAAAACACGGCTACAGTCTGCATCCCTTCCTGTGGCAATCCTACAGCACCCTCTGTGCTGTGGTTGACAGGCTGTAGCCAGGATCTGACTAACCAAAACCTGTTTGCAGCTTGAACAGTAGTCACATTACAGTGAGTGATGTTAACTCCAGCGAGCTGCTTTTTGAAGCAGTTCTGGGCCAAACCAATCACCATGCTCAAAAGTCTGTTTCCTAATATGAGAAGCCCAGGAAACATGTTCCTGAGAAGCAGGATATCAGGTATGGTTCACGCATAGGGGAGGAGCTCTATCTTATGCTACCTTGTGACCTGGCTACAGAGGGCATTGGATAAATTTGCCCCAGACCAGAATTTGGAAACCACACCATTTTCTTTCAGACCTTCAAATTTTTCTGGAACGACACAGACATCTTCAGAGAATGTCCTCATCTGCTTGTCATAGCCATATCCTAGAAAGAGACATGAGCAGCAGCAGTCAGAGAACACAAAGAAAAAGCAGCACTGGAATGGAGGTCGTTATAGCAGAAGTAGAGGATCAGGAGATAGTGTCATATGCAACTCTTACCTAACAGCCCTTCAGCATGTGAATGGCTTCGGTAGCCCTCAGTGTTCATGTACATGGAAGGACAGCCAGCATCTACAGAACAATCAGAAACACACATCACTTCAACCAACCTGAGCCCTTCTAAGGAAAACAGAGAGACCAGGGTAGCCTTAAATCGTCTACTCATTCTCATTCTAGGTTTGCCCTCTCAGCAGGTATCCAACAACCATGGATTATAGGAAGGTATAATTGTGATATTGCCCAAAGCACTGGCTTTGTCCATGATGCCAAGTAGAAGAAGAGAAAATAATCTGTCCACACTGCGCACTGTCCTGGTAATGCAGAATCCGAGAAGGACAGGGGTGGGGGTATATATATTTATTTGCTATTTCTTTTCCATTTAGATCTGGGTTAAGATGACATTAGACTGGGTGGTGACTGTTCCAGGTAAGGGAGCTAGTATATTTCTATAGGGACATTACTATGGTTCAGCTGTGTACTGTAGAGATATTGATGCATACAGTATAAAAAGTCTGTCTCAGCCATATAGTTGCAGGTATTTTGCGTTTAAAATTTAACAAAGTGTTGTTCTAATCATTAAAGAAAGCATGAGGTTAAAAAGGTGGGAAGAGAGCTAGTTTAAAGGCTCTGTCCAGTAGGTAATACACAACTAGTGCAGTTTATACTGTATTTTATGTTTTCTCAGATCAAACCTGTTTTGTAGCTCCAGATGGACTGGGGCTGAGCATTTTGGGATATTATCTCATATCTATATCTATATTATATTTTGGGATAAACATTATCTCATATTTTTAGGGTTTATCTCATCTCTCGTGCAATGCAGCTGCCCTCAGCAGAAAATTTCCTGATGCTACAGTCAATGGATGCACTCAACAGACTCCACTGTACATTCATCCCTAATATAAACTAGGTTGATGAAAGCTGTTTCTCTGCAGGCAGCACATCTTCCACCCCATTTTGGACACAGGGACTTGGAGAAGGGGTAATAGCAATGTAGCCACAGAAATGCATTTTGGACCTTATTGGGAACTTAGACTGAATTTATTTTTGCTAAGGGACACCGGTCTGTTAAAATAACCATAATGCAGTCACTGAAAGGTGCCTAGCCCCTGGGCAAATTTGTTACAAAACAGGCTTTTAACGTAGCAAATATTTTCCCTCCCTGAATTGTCAGATTCCCAGGCAGTCCCCTTTGGAGTAATACACAATTTCATAACGTTGTGATCAGCTCTAAAATCCTCTGTGACATCGGAGCTTTGATCCAAGCTACCCCACCATGTGTGGAGTGGGGCTTGACAGATTTGAGGGGTTCAAACTGAGTGCAGCAGGCTAGCAAACTCTGCCTAGCCCAGCAAACAAAATTCCAGATCTGCTCTTGCCCGTGACCTTGGGGCAGCTCTTACCAGCCAGAGTGGGGTGAAGAGCAGAAATCTAAAAAAAGCAAAAGATCTGTTCATTGGAACAAGGGGGGTTTATCTTATGATTTAACCTCCAAGCCAGGGAGTCATTCCTCATTGTCCCTGAATTGCTCCTGGCAGCAGTCAGACAGTTCCACTCCTGGCTCATGTTACCAGCCACGGGCTGATGTCAGCTGCCTATAAGAAGAGAGCGTGTGGTGAAAACTGACACCGCCGCCAACCCACCAGGGAGTTCAGCTCCTTCCCCAGTCCTCCATTTTGTGAATGAAATTCCTCCAACTCCATTCAGACAGAGAGGAGCTCTTTCTGCCAAGCTGCAGGGAGGGGCTGCAGTTCAAGGTTATGTAATGCAATCCCTGGCACTGGGGAGAAACACTCCAGCTCCACTAGCAGTTGAAGGTCACCCATTGAGCACGTCTTTTGCTGCAGAGACCTGAGGCACGTTCCCTGTGCATTTGACTCCAAGACATCTGACTCCCTTCTTTCTGCTTTTTTCCACAAGGGGATTTCAGTGCAGCTTCTGCAAGGCTGATGCTTGTATAGCTCAGCAAAACATGCAGAGAGTGAAATGGAGACACAGAGGAGCTCACAGCAGAGCCCAAGACTGGATGAGAACTACTTCTCAGCTTGTTCTTTCTGCAGATCCCGCTCACTGTTCCTCAGTCCGTTCCCTCTGGCTAGCTTTATGTCCCAGCTGACCAGAGCCAAACCCATGGGCTAGAACCACCTTTCCTCCCATGAAGGTTGTCCCAGGTGGAGAAATGTCACCTGAGTATAAGCATCCCATCCCCAGCTCTCGCCAACGCTCGCTATCCACCTATCCATATAATTTAGGGATGTAATATTGCCACAGTATCTGGGTACCTTCCATGGAAAATCAGTGCTCTTCTCTAACAAATCCCCAGCCTCTGAGCTTGTGACTCAAGAGTAGGGGACCCACAAAGATGGCATATTTAAAAATGAGAAAAAGTTTGGGTTTTTTTAGCACAATGTATATTATCCTGTTTGAACTCACCAGTACAGGATGCTATTTAAGGCCAGCAGCTTTGACATTTATAAGAATAATGGGCATGAATAATGAGAATATCCAGAATTACCCTTAATGAGTTGCAAACACATTAGGGAGATAAACCCTCCTGCTTCACAACGTAAGCCTGTCTCCAAATGCTTGGGATTAAGAACCAATTTGAAAAATATTTCCATTACAGGGTGTCTTACACAACTCTCCAGCCCTCTGGTGCTGGGCACTGTTGGGGACAGGAGATTGGGCAACATGGACTCCAGTCTGATGCATGGTTCCTGGGCTGTGATGTGAGGATATTCATTACTGTTCACCTCTGTAGGAAACAGAACTGTTCCCTAAATCACTCACGTGTGGTTTTGGATTAGTGACTTTGCGTTGCTGGAGGGAAGTCAGGGGATCACAGGATGTTCTCAGCACAAAGAACGAAGCAGAGAAGAAGACATGCCCCATGCTTTCCTCTCACTGATGGCAAGTGCATTCAACTGATCTGGAGGAGCAGGCTCCTTCTTTTAAGGACTTGCCCTTGGAATCCAATGAGAACATTACTAAAAATACATCCAGAAAGAAAGAGTCTGCTCCCAAATCCATCAAGATGAAGTCACTGCAGCCTGGACATGTGCCAAAGTGTTTCTGCAGGTTTCAAGGGTCAGAGTTCCAATTAAGAAACATTCTCTGGTACCATTGTTAAAGGAAACATTATTCTTATGGTCCAGGCTGATGGGGGACATGGCCATATGACTGAATATATGACTTTCTATGTTCTTCCTGGTCTTTGCCACCATACTCAGAGTACAAGACTCCTGTATGACATCTTACATATTTGATTCTATATGAACCCACTTCTGCATCACTGATAGTGCTTTACTCCTGATTTCAATGATGCAGAGCCCATCACTCTATGTATCCAAACTGGCAGGGAACTGGGAGCAAAAAACCCCTGGAGACTAGGCCACTGAGCAGGTAGAATGGGAGGCTCCCAGGACAACAGCTCCTATTCTAAGCAGTTATAGGATCACCAGTATTTCAACACCAGCTGTTTTCTAAAGATTTTCTGCTTTGTCATGTAGCAAGGAGAGAAGGCCAGCATACTGTCCCCTGGCTGACCTAGGTTGACTGACCAGGCCCATGCAGAAAAAATTGGGATATTGGGTCCTCCCTTCTGCCCAATCCTCATTTAAAATGATCAATAACTGGCTATTAGAAAATATGCATTGCTGTGCATTAGCCTGCATTACCCCTAGCTCAAAAGTGCACTAGTAGAGGAGGGCCCAGGAAGCCTCTGACAGCAGAGTGCCTGCAGTTTCAAGTTCAGGCACAGGGCTAAGGGACTCCATACCCCTACAGAGAGATGTAAACCCAAATGTATGGAAAAGACTTGAGGAGCAATCTGGTGACCAGCAGTACCCTTCATCAACTGGCTAGGATGCTTTTCGGGGCAGAACTCTATCTTTTTGTTTTTGTACAATGCATAGCTCCGATCCTTGTTCAGAGCCCCTAAGCTCTAGTGCAGTAGAATTAATATAATAGATTATGCTAGCGTAGGAATAATGTTGTAGCTGTGATGGTCCAAAAATTATGCGGGTCAAGGATTTCTTAGGGTGATATCTTTTACTGGACCAAAAATGTAGTTGGGATAGAGGTTAGATAAGCTTTTGAATGCAAGACATTTGAGAGACCTAAACAAGAATGTCTTGCATTCAAAAGCTTGTCTAACTCTATCCGAACTACATTGTTGGTCCAGTAAAAGATATCACTCTAAGACATCCTTAACTCTCACAAGATAATAAATTACTGTATGTACTCAAATCTAAGATGACCTTGACTTTAAGACGACCTCTCAATAATTAGACTCTATACATGAAAAATTAATAAAATTGTTATAATTTTCCATACATAGACTCAAATTATTGCAAGGTCATCTTTAATTCATCCCCACCCCCACCACTGCAGTGGGGCAGACAGTGTGGGGCAGGTGGTGTGGAGAGGTCAAGTATCTTACCCTGCTTATGTCCCCAGGTCACCTCTGTCCCCTTCCTGCCTTCCCCTCTGCATCCTTGGGTCCCTTTTCCTCCTTCCCCACAGCCTCTGCTCCCTCTTTCCTGCAGGCTCAGGAAGTTCCTGTCCTGCCTAGGGAAGTGTTGAAGTGGTGACTGCATTGGGGTTCTTGGGTCTGGGGCCTTTCTTTCTGCTCCCTCCCAACTTGACCTTGGTTTGTACCAGCAGTCACCATCCCCATGCTAGCCAGGGGCAGTGAGAACGGCCCCAGCCCAAACCCTGTAGCAGCCATGCAGGTTGTGCTGCTGCTGCTGCTACAGAGCTAGGCTGGGGTGGTGCTTAGTGCTCCAGGCTGCAGCATGGATGGATCCTGCCAGCAGGGAGAAAGGACCGTGCGGGAGGGAGAGGGGCAGGTGAGGAAGCAGAGCCTGTGTGTGGTGGGGAGATAAGGGGAAGAGGCTGCAGGGTGGACATGAAGAGGTGCAGGGGTGGCAGGGGGAGGGTAGGCAGCTGCTGCAGCTATGGCCCTGTTCCTGGGTAGGGGCTGGAGCCCCAGCCACAGCAGCTCCTTGCTCCCACTGATACTTGATTCTAAGATGAGGGGCTCCCCCCATGTTAAATGAGGGGGAAAACCTTATCTTAGAATCGAGTAAATATGGTAATGAGACAGACTGCTATTGGGTAACAACACCTGAGGGATCCTTAGCTGGCAGCCTGGGAAGTCTGATTCGTAGAATGCAAGCCAGTGTGGATTGTTCTCATCATCTAGTCCAAGGGTCGGCAATCCCTGGCATGTATGTCAGAGCATGGCAGGTGAAGCCCACACTGCTCACACCAGGCAGCCCTGGCCCCTTCCCTGCTGTGCTCCCTGAGGCACATGTGCAGCCACTGTCTGCAATGAGCTGGACTGGGGCTCTGGACCCGGGTGCTGCCACTTGCAGGTTTGTGGCTGGGGGGGGGGGGGTTTGGTGGCTCCCTGCTGCAAGCAACCTAGACTCTGGTAGGCCCCTGCCACCCACCACAGAGCCTGGGCTGCTCGCAGCAGGTGGTGAGCAGCAGATACAGCAGGCAGTGGTTGCACGCACACCTCAGGGAGCATGGTGGGGAAGGAGTTGGGGATGCACTGTCACAACAAGGATCAGGACCCTCATGGCTCCCCTGCCAACTGCCATTGATATGCCAACATCTTCCAAAGCGAGGATGCAGGGTTTTTTGGCACTCAGCCCAAAAACATTGCTGACTCCAATCTAGTCTGACATCCTAATTATCAGAGACCAGGGAACCTCACCCAGGGATAAATTCTACATGAGCTCCATCACTTCTGGTTGCACTAGGGATATCTGGTATTGATCTGAAGACTTCAGGAGATGGAGGCTCCACTTTGTTCTCAGGCACTCATAGGGTGGGATCAAGTCACTGCTTACCCTCCTCCTGGATAAACTGCATTGACTGAGCTGCCTGAGCCTTTGACTTCCTAGAGCTTTAATCTTTATGATAGTGCTTTCCTGGATGCTCCCAGAGGTCTGCCTTAGGCTCAAAAGATATGGTACTGGAGGGGGAGATATCGCTAGGGAGAGGGAGCCAAAGTAGCCAACTCTTTTGCAACATGGGATGGTAACAAGAGGCCATGGTAATGCTTCAGGAGTGAGAAGACACCTCAGGAAGTCATCTTACCCAGGGACAGCAATCTGGCCCACACGATTAGGAGGATTTTCCTGCCCTACCTGAGTCATATGCATAGTCGGTCTGCTCTTGCTTGATCACCAAGCCTGCTGGGTACTGGCGGGTGCCGCTGCCCCCCATCTGGTTTGCTTGCTCATACGTTGGGTCGTGGTACTCCTGTTTAAAGCCCTGCTGAGGGTACTGCAGGCAGGGCTCAGACATCTGGCGCTGGTAGGCAACTGGGGCTTCTCGGCCCGTGCTCTGGGAGGAGGGGAAAGAATGGCACATCTCCACAGGTGGCTGGTAGATGGAGCTAGAACAGGGGGAAATTGTCAATGTGGAGGCAGTGCCCCTTAAATCCATACATTTTGGACCCCTGTGCCAGGACAGGGAGAATTGGGACTTACTGAGGCTGTAGAGGGGGTTGTATAATACTTGAGAAAGCTGCATGTGCAGCTCCAGCCATGCAAAGACACCACATGCAGGGTGTCCCAAAGCCCGCTGTGATCAGTAACAATACAGCTGGATGGGCTTCAGCTGACAGGTGCCCCCACACTGGGCAATAACTTTGAGCCAGGCTGGGCACAAGAGGGAAGTTTTGTTATTGCTGGAGCAGACTGCTTTGTTTTGGATGTGGCGCCCATCCCCAAGCACTACACAACTTCAGAGCACCCGGGAGGAGTCCCCCCAGTCACTAGAGACCTGTGGTCACTCACCTGTGTTCCATGAGGTAGCCACAGCTGGAAGTGGGTCGGGATGGACCCTGCAGGCTCAGGAAGCTCCTGTCCTGCCTAGGGAAGTGTTGAAGTGGTGACTGTATCGGGGTTCCTGGGTCTGGGGACTTGATTCCAGCTTGTCTGGTTTGATCATAGGCACTGAGACAGTCAAGCAGATATTGAAACATTATAATCCCCTGAGAGCAACTCATTCTATTTGCTGGGGACAACATGCCACAAGCAGACATATGGAGTGAGCTTCTCTCCAGTTGTTGATTCTTCTCATTGATAAAGCTAAAGGTACTTTACAGAGCAAACACGAAGAGAAGACTTCTGGGCTGAAGAGCTTACACTGAAACTCATGCAAATACCCAGGAGTGGTTCAGAGACAGATATGCAAAGTATCTGGGGAGGGACATGTGGGAAGGTGGGGTCACATGGGAGACATGAGGAGAGAGTATGGTTTAGGTAGTGGGACCAGCCACAGAGACTCAATAAGGAGATGCAGGAAGTCTTTGGGGATGTATTAGGATGCTGTTATCTGTGGAATGATTTATTTTAACACATAAAATGCTTTTACTTGCTTGGGTGCAAGGGCCAAAACAGGCAAAAGGCATTAACAGGTTTCTACTGGGGCAGGAACTGACCCAATCACTGGTTTGCCTCGCTGACCCAGCAGTCAGACAAGACATGCTTCAGTAATACTCATTCATCCTTCCCTTTGTCATGTAAGCAGCATTACCTGGCATAAAGGCACTGCTCGCCATTGCGGTACCGAAATGGCTGCTTATGGCTGCAGGACAGTGCGGGGTCCGAAGAGGGACTCTGTGGCTCCTTCTTAACTTTAGCAGGAGGACTGTGAAAAGCTACTGAGGGAGAGAAAAAAAAAGTCAAGTCAATATCCCCACTGGATCCAGGGGGGCTAAGACACCCACACAGGCACAACCCAACCCAGTTCAACTGACTTCAAGTGAAACAAAATGCCAGTGGACACAGCTACTCTCTGGAGCTCTCAGGGGTCCATCCAGAATACTTCTCTGCTCTCCCCAGTGTTGCAACAGCCGCTACTCAAGGGTCACATACTGGCATATCCTTTAAGAAGCAACTCTAATGAAGAGGCAACATGCCCTATAACTTTCCAGGGCGATCTGGAAGGGTTTAAAAAGGGTATTTGCTGAGTAGTCCAGAGCTTGAGGAAAGATGCAGCACAATGTCACAGGAGAGTGTATGCACATATGAATGCATAACCGTTCTGTTATAACATAAAGGGTGACACATTCATGTATCATTTTTTTAACACCCAAAAGCCAAATGCTGGCTTTGCATCATGTGAAATACTTTCTCAGATCTGCATACTTGTTAACAATGCGCCACGATGCTATACTCTAATATAAGAGTTGGTTCTGTAGGGCAAGGGTGTCAAACTAATTTGGTCACATGGGCTGGATGAGGGTGACTGGGCTGGTCTGCAGACTGGACTGGAACTTCCCCCTGGGTAGGGCCCACAGTGCCAAGTCTAGCCCATGCACCATACGCAACACACAGGCCCTAGGGCTCAATGTGCACATGGCACATGGGGCTGGCATGGGGCATGTGCTACTCATGGCACATGGGCTGGACCCAGCACCAAGGGTGTTGCCCAGAGGGTCAGTCTGCACCACATACAGACTGCACCCCAGACTCCCTGTGCCACACACAGCACCCAGGTTCAGGTCACAGGCTGTGGGCAGCGTATGCCCTGTGCTGGCCCCAGTGGCCAATTAATATTTATTGGGGCCGTGGGCAAACAGAAAATTGGAGGCACTCCACACACCATTATAAACATGAATGTATCAAAAAGCATTAACAAATAGACCAGTTAAATGTTTACAGGGTGCATTAAGAAATTAAGCACAACACACGATATCAAAATAAACTACTCAATTTTGCTACACACACAACTGAATAAAACAACTGCCTTAGGAAAATGACTCAGATGTATGGGATCACCATAAATGTACAATAACTACATGAAAGGAAAGATGGTCTAGTGGTCATGTAGACTCTTGTTTGAATACTTTTTTTCAATACACATTTTACATTGTACCTACATTATGGCAAATTACTACAAGAAAAATACAGAACACACTGATAGCCTCAAGCATGAGTCGAAGAATACTGTTCATGATTCTTGCAATTAAAATAAAGCAGTAGGCCTACAAAATACATCTCAATGTATTTTTTTATCTTTTCTGAAACATTAAACATATGCTAAACTTCATATACTTTAAAGCTCTCTCTTTTATACACCCATTACACCTGTTTTAATGCTACCATCACATAATTATGTAACCAAAATGTGTAGTTATATTGATATATATATACATATACACACACACATAATGCCCCCCCAACTATATTTCTCTGCATATAAATATCTATATAGATGTACACACACACACACACACAGTTTCTCTCGCTTTATGTGGGTTCTGTATGTATGAATTTGCCCTTATGCGATGACCCTTTTTGTACCTAAAATTCATTATATGCAAGGTAAATTCAGTCTTATGCAATCGGTGTAGTGGAAGCCCGCAGTCAGCTGCTTTGTGTGGTACATTGTGGGAATGACGCACACCAAAATATAGTCTCCTGTGTTGATCTGTGCTCCTCGCTTGTTGTCTGTAGCTGCCGTCCCCATTATGATAGTGTATGATAGCTTGTTTGTACTGTCTGCTGCTGGTGAGTATCAAAATTGTCTTGTAAAAGTGGTAGACATGGGTCTGGGGGTCAGTACAGTCAAGGTCTTGGAACGTATCCCTATTTATTACATTGTAAAGTGGGTTCCCTTTATGCGAATTCGAGTGATGTGCCATTTTCCAGGAACACATGTACAGCATAAAGCAAGGGAAACCTGTATAATGTATTTGTCTAGCCACACAGATAGACAGACAGACAGATCTATATCTAATTACCCCCTCGAAGAGCTTACATTTCCCCACACGAGCTGCCATTACTTGGGAGAGATGCAGACCCCTCTCTATTGCTAGCCTTATCTGGGACTGAGAAATGCAGGAAGGGGAAGAGGTATTCCCCTTCTCTGCGTCCCAAAGCAGCTCTTGGCAGCAGGACCAAAGCACAGTGCACTGCCCCGCAGGGGTATCTGGCATGGTTTGGGGTCATACCCACCAGAGCTGCCCGCAGGAGAGCTCCACACGATACTGCTGAGCAGATGGATTTGGCTCCAGCATTGCTAGGGGGGTTCCATGTGTGCTGGCAGTCTGTCCTAAGCTGCCTGCCTGCCCTGCAACCTGAGCCTTGGGAAGGAGGGAGGGACTGCGGACAGGATCGGGCCCCTTTCAGGCACAGGGACGGTAGAGATAGACCAGCTGGGCAGTGAGTGACAGGGGCAGCAGGGATCCTTGCCTCACCCTGGTCATTCCCATGAAACTGTCAAACAAGTTCCCAGCCGCTGCCTCCCACTGGCCCTCATGTGTTTAACATGAGATAAAGCTTCAGTGCTTTGCAGGACTTTCCCCTGCAGGCTGGGGAGCACAGTGGGCTCCTGCCCCAGCTCTGGCCCCAGCCCCCAGGAGCCCCTGATTGGCAAGGCCCCTGGGCCCAGGACCCATGGGCCTGTGCGTTAATCTGCCCCTGGCTGGCCCTGCATGCCACATGCACAGCAAATCCTGAGGCCTGTGCATACTGCATGCAGTGCATGCAGCTGGCCACATGCTCTACACACTGCACAGACAGCCAGCACACTATGGGTGCTGCATGAGGTGCTCTGATGGACCAGTCCTTCATGTTGGCCCTGGCATGGCATAATCAGACTGGCCCTGAAGTCAGCATGCAAGGCTGGTCTGGCAGGTGCCACAGGCAGCACATGCCCCAGACCAACCCTCTGCTGTGTGCAGGCCATGTGGTACTGGGTTCAGCCTGCACGCTGCACACTGTGTTGGGGCCAGCATGTGAGGCTGGTCTAGCGCCCCGTGAGCTGGATCCGATGGCTCTATGGGCCAGATTTGGCCCGTGGGTTGTATGTTTGACACCCCTGCTGTTAGCCAATTAGTTTAAGGTGGCTATCTTAGAAATGACTTTGTGGGAAGCTGAAGATTGCCTGTGGCAAAATAGTAGGATATTTACTAAAGTTGCATTCGTGTTTAGTGCTGCATAAAAGCATTATGAAACAACATGTTCAGAAACACCTGAATGACTTAGGAGGCTAAATCCCATTTTCAGAAATGACCTTGATATTTACCAGTCCAAATACCACTCATTTTGAATGAGACCTGAGCTTCAAAGTCATCCAGGCAGCCCTGGCAACTTTACCCACTGTCTGTGCCCAAAGTTCAATACAAACAATGTAATGCCAGATCATGGGACATGCAGGTCCGAGGTCAAAGCTCCAACTGCTACAGAAATATGTTTTATGTGCAAGATTAAAATCCTTCTTAACCAGCAGTAGCAGAAAGGTCTTAGTTCACAAAGTAAGCAATTTCAGATCATCTCCTGGCCATCAGACAAAGGCAACCCATCTTTGGTTAGCACCCAATGCATTGTTACACAGTAGGCTGCATAATACATGGCATTCATCAGCAGGGGTTCAGATGACATACAAGGGTCAGAGAGGTTTCCTAATCCTCTCATTCCAAGACTGTTCCTGGAGCTGTGGGGAGAAATCTATTGTGAAGAAGGCATAAACACTGCAGCCCAACATCCTTTTTTATTTTAATTGTCTAGTTAGAAGAAAGTTTGGCACAAGGCAGACAGGTTTCTGGCTTGTTTATGTTTGGACAACAGCCATATATATTCAGGGAGATGTTTACTCAAGGAGTGACAGCTCAGCAAAGAACTGTGAACTTCTGTGTCTCAGAATAAGTCCCTGGCTGTGTTTCTGATCCTTAGGAATCCATAGACAGAAGCTGCTAAAGCCCCAAATGAACAAAGAGCATCTCAGTGGGCACGTCCACATGAGATGCTGCTACTTCATCGTGTCTCCAATCCAACCTTTCTATACAGCCTGTTCCCAATATTCTGCACAGGCCACTGCTTCTGGTGTTGGTTTTGCCAGATCTTGTGGGGTGCATTGTGGTGCTAAAGGCCACCTCAGGAATTGACCCATGGTTTGCTTCTCCTAACAAACACATTGGTTGGTTGCAGAGAGACCCCATGATTTCATGAGAAAGTTGCATCTTCCAAGATCCAGTCTCAATCTGTCCAGGCTCTGCCATGTATGCCAGATGCTAACTCCTTACTGGGGGTAATTCCTTGCTGGCTCCATTCAACAGCTTTGTCACCTAGTTACTCCCATTCTTTTTGCCAGGAGACAATGAGATGCTAGTGTGCAGTGGTTACTGTGCATTTATTTAGTTCTGGTATAATCAAGCACTAAATAAATGCCCATAACTGGAGTTACTGTGTGCACTGTGCTGGTGAATGCCTTTTTAGTGATGCTACGGTGCAGTAGCCTAATAATACTGCACAGTAGCATATTAATACTGTTTGTGTTGTGACACACTACTGCACAGAATTATTCGGCTACTGCACAGTTAGCATCTCGTGTAGACATGTCCAGTGAAAGTAACAGTATGGAAAAGGATCAGACTGTGCCAATGGGAAGCCACAACCTGCTCATGTAAGTGTGGAAAGTGTATATGCAGAATGAGATGTAGTGGGTTGTAGGGCTTGCATAAGTGGGGAGTTACAGATGTGTGGGGGTTAGTGATGGGGAGGCCCTGTAGGCTGCAGTCTGGCCCCAAGGTCTGTTGCTCCCACTGTGCCAAAGGCTTCTGTTCTGTCCATTCTAATCTGCAATGTATCACCATCTCTCTGACACCTGAATCACAAAGTTATGAAGCTCCCAGCTGCAGCATGAACAAGAGCCTTCATTTTTGCTTCCACAAGCTCAGGCATGTGTCAGTATGTGGCACCAGTAAGCCAAACTCTGGCAATACCCTGTGGTGGGGCTTAGTTCATTCCACACTGAGGAAGTGGTAGGGAAAAGTAATTGGCCTGTCTGACACAGGATGACAACCTGCCAGATTCCAAACTCCCAACACAGTACTCTATCAGAGGCATGGGAGGTAGATTCAAAGATGGGAAGCCACCGCACTGATGTAGGTATCCTTGATTTCTTCTTTTAAACCAGGGGTGGGCAAAATATGGCCTGTAGGCTGGATTTGGCCTACGGAGGGACTTTTTCCAGCCCGTGATGGGTCCCTTGGTCCTGCCTAACCCAGGCGTCATCCAGCCTGTGGTCCATCTTGCCAGCCCCAGGTGCGCAGCAGAACTGGGGCATCTCCGTGGCTGAACAGTATTTTTAGGCAGCCCAGGTGGCAGTGGCTCCTTCCAGCTGCTGCCGCCACTGGCTGTCACCACTGGACCCAGCCATATGGTACTGGCAGGGATCCATGGGCACAGCCCTGGCCTAGGCCTGGCCCGCTCCGTGCCTACCCTGGACCTGCCTCAACTGGAGTGGACCACCTCCGAAGCAGCTAGGACCTGCATGCACAGCCCTGTTCCAGGCTCTAACTATGTTCACTCTGGACCAGCCCACCCATGATGAATGGCAGTGGCTGGACAGAAGCTGCTGCTGGGCGCGGATGAAAAGCTGCCACCTGTCCCTCACCGCTGCTGGGCCCTTCTTGCTGCAGCCACCCAGAGCCCATGCCTGGGCTGCCCTATGGCTCTTTTCTGGCACCGTCACAAGCACCACCTCGGCTGCCCAGCATGGCAGCAGTGGCAGTGGAGATGAGCCACAGGGCAGCCCAAGTGTGGGGTCTGGGCGGCTGTAGCAAGAAGGGCCCAGCAGCAGCAAGGGGGAGGGAGCTGCTTTTCCCCCACGCCCAGCAGCCGCTTCTCTCTAGCCACTGCTGCTGCTGTCCCTACTCAGCATGGGTAGGCGGTTGGCAACAGGTATGGAGCAGGCCAGGGCGGAGCTGTGCATGTGGGTCCCAGCTGGTCCATGTCTGGAATGGGTGTGGGGCAGGCCAAGGCTGGGACCATGGCTGTGTGCTCAGCTGCTGCTGGGTGCTGGTGGCAGTGGCAGGGTGGAGCTGCAGGGTGTGTGGGCTCTGGGCTGTTGCAGGGGAGGGGAGGGCGCTGCTGACTGGCCTGTGACAGTTCCCCAGAACTGCCTATGTGGCCTAGGGGCCCAAATATTGCCCGCCTCTGATCTAAATGATACCTTATTTAAAGAGCGTGAAGCCCTGCAACTGGCCACGAAGGTCTTTTCTGCCATGAGTGAATCTGGGACTTTATAAAGGGAGCTCCTGTGCTGGGTATGTTGACAATCAGTGTATATAAATGGGCGAAGGAAAGGGTTGGGCACTTAAAGATGAACAGGCCTTATCTTACCAAGAATATTTTTGAAAGGAAATTGCTTTTTATTTATTCCCTTTTCAGGTGACAAGCTGAAAAGCTCTCTCCTTGTGTCAATGGGGAAGGTGGCTGTGCAGAATGAGATGTATTGGGTTGTGTGTAATGCAAGTGTTTAACTTTCATTACAAAGAAACCCCAACAACTTTATTCTATATTTGGAAGACCATGGTCTGTGCTTCCTGTCAAAGACCTGATGTTATCAGTGTGAAAAAGGATAAGATGGCAAGGGCTTTTTTCTAATCTGGTATGTATTTGCAAGTTTAAGGGGTGGTTGCCCCGCTATCTCTTCTCTATATACTAGAATACCCAACAAGGGAACTTCTGAAGTTTATGATGAACATAGAAAGGATCAGGATTAACAACACTGCTCTTTTAATATGCTCTCCTAGGCACTGGAGCTGCTGCTGCTTATCAAAGATCAAAAGGCCATAGCAGAGAAGCTAAATAAACTCTTTACATCAGTGTTTACTGCAGAAGACACTGGGGACATTCCCATGCCAGATCAATCCTTTCTAGCAAGTGGGTCTGAATAATTGGACCAGAATGAAGTGACAACAGAGGAAGTTTTAGAGCAAATCAAAAAACTAAATACTAAGTCACTAGGACTGAATGGCATTTGTCCCAGAGTTCTGAAGGAACTCAAAGGTAAAATTGAAGAACTGCTGGCAACAGTATGTAACCTTTCATTAAAAATGACCTCTGTGCCGGAGGACTGGCAGGTTGCCAACATAACATACATCTTCAAAAAGCGCTCCAGAGGTGATGCTGGGAACTAGAGACCAGTGAGTCTCACTTCCATCCCTGGCAAGTTGGTGGAATCAATAATAAGGAATAAAACCAGCAGTCACATGGACAAATATGATCTGCTAGGGAAGAGCCAACATGGTTTTTGTAAATGGAAATTCTTCCTCACAAATCTGCTGGAGTTCTTTGAGGGTGTTAACAAGCATATGGATAAGGGGGATCCAGCTGATGCAATGTATTTGGACTTTCAAAAAGTATTCAACACTAAACCTCATTAAAAGTATTCAACACTAACCTCGTTAAAAACTTTTTAAAAAACGGCATGGTCATGGGATTGGAGGGAAAGTTATTTTGTGGACTGACAGCTGGTTAAAAGACAGGAAGCAATGGTAGAGCTAACTGGTCACTTTTCAGGATGGAGGAAGGTCAAAAGTGGAGTCCCACAGGGATCTGTGTTGGGCCCTATTTTGATCAATATTTTCATCAATGACCTGGAAATGGAGGTGCACACTGAAATCTTCAAGTTTGCAGATGATGCCAAATTATTCCCAAGCTGATGGAGGGGAGCTGCAGAAAGATCTCACCAAGCTAACTGAGCAGGAGAAAAATGACAGATGAACTTCATTGTTGACAAATGCAAGGTAATACATCTGGGGGGAAAATAACATCAACTAGGCATACACAATGCTGGGTTGTGAAACAGCTGTTATGATTCAGGAAAGAGACCTTGGAATCAATGTAGATAGTTCTCTGAAAATAGCTCAATATGCAGTGGTGACCAAGAAAGCCAAGATGGGTATTCAAAGCAAAATGGAGAACACCATTGTGCCATTATACAAATAAATGTTGTGCCCACATCTTGAATACTGTGTGTTGTTCTGGTCTCCACATCTTTAAAACGATGTAGTAGGATTTGAGAAGGCACAGAGAAGGGCAATCAAAAAAATTAGGGGCATGGAGCAGTTGCCATACCAGGAGATACTAAAAAAGGCTAGGAGTTTTCGATTTGGGAAGGAGAAGGCTGAGGGGATAGTAGAGATCTGTAAAATCATGAAGGGTGTAGACCGAGTGAACAGGGACTGTTGTTCACCAAGTCCCAGAATACTAGAACTAGACGGCATCTGTTGAAATTAGTAGGTGACAGGTTTAAAACTAACAAGAGAAAGTACTTATTTATGTACCACATAGTTAACTTGTGGAATTCACTGCCACAGGAGGTGGTGGATGTAAACGGCATAGCCAGGTTCAAAAAGGCACTAGATGAATGGATGATAGATCTAGTAATGGCTATTAAACAGAATGGATGGAGATGTTTCCTTTGGCATCTCTAAACCAATAAATGGTGGATGCCAGGAAGGGTATTGAATAGGGAATATATCATTTTAGCGATATCTGATTCAGTGTTCTCCATCTATCGCATGCACTTGTGCCACTGTCAGAGACAGAATACTGGGATAGGTGGATCCCTAATTTGACTCAGTAGGGCACTTCTTATGTTCTTATGTTTCTAAGGCATG
Source organism: Alligator sinensis (assembly GCF_000455745.1). Taxonomy (NCBI): domain Eukaryota; kingdom Metazoa; phylum Chordata; order Crocodylia; family Alligatoridae; genus Alligator; species Alligator sinensis. Next base: position 1,865,492 of record NW_005841974.1, on the reverse strand, counting down.
TTAGTCTGGAAATATAGGTAGAGAGCACTGAATTCCCCCCCCGCCCCCGTTTTTCCCAATGCAAAGTGAAGACTAGGTATGAGAGAGACTTTGGGCACTCAGAGAAGGTGCTGATTTTTTAGGCTTATTCTGCCAAGAACAGGAATGATGGATGTGGCTGTGCAGTGTGCACCTGGCTGGCTTCTGTGCAGCTCTCACATTCCTGTCACAAGTGTTTGGGGACAGGCTACAAGGGGAGGAGGATGCCTTTGGGAAGGCAGAGCTCCACCTGTAGGGTACCAGGCTTGAAGGCCTAGCTGGGGTAGTTTCTGCTCACCTTCGTTTCCTTGCGTGATAAATATTCTTCTGATGGATAATATTTTGAGAGATGGATGTCCTCAAAGGGGCTGTACTGATAAAAGCTGAGAGCTGGGCTGCCTTCCCAGGAAAGGAAGGATGGAGGGCAGGGGACATTGGCCTGAGATTTGAGTGATACTGGTTTAGTTCCCTGCTCTGCCAAAGACTTGGCCTTTGGTCTTGGGCGAGTTGCTTTCTTGCTCTGTGCCTCAGGTCCACATCTCTGAAACTTTGCATTGGTGAGAATAAAGCATTCCTACATGCCGGGAGCTCAGATACTGTGGTGATGGGGCCAGATGATGGCCCCATCATCTGGGGCACGTCCCTGCAAGCCGATATTGGCGACCAGGGTGGACGGCTGGAGACCCTCTGGGTTAAAATCCGTGGGGAACACGGCACAGGGGACACAATGGTGGGAGTCTATTACAGACCTCCCACCCAAAGTCCTGAGCTTGACCAGGAGTTTGCCCAG
>NW_005841974.1:1853954-1862895 GCF_000455745.1 Alligator sinensis | reverse complement strand
CTCAAGCAAATCTCGGGACGTCATTCTCCCCCTGTACTCGGCCTTAGTGAGGCCGCAGCTGGAGTACTGTGTCCAGTTTTGGGCTCCACAATTCAAAAAGGATGTGGAGAAGCTTGAGAGAGTCCAGAGAAGAGCCACGCGCATGATCAGAGGTCAGGGAAGCAGACCCTACGATGACAGGCTGAGAGCCCTGGGGCTCTTTAGCCTGAAAAAGCGCAGGCTCAGGGGTGATCTGATGGCCACCTACAAGTTTATCAGGGGTGACCACCAGCATCTGGGGGAACGTTTGTTCACCAGAGCGCCCCAAGGGATGACGAGGTCAAATGGTCACAAACTGCTTCAAGATAGTTTCAGGCTGGACATAAGGAAGAATTTCTTTACTGTCCGAGCCCCCAAGGTCTGGAACAGCCTGCCACCGGAGGTGGTTCAAGTGCCTTCATTGAACACCTTCAAGATGAAACTGGATGCTTATCTTGCTGGGATCCTATGACCCCAGCTGACTTCCTGCCCTTTGGGCGGGGGGCTGGACTCGATGATCTTCCGAGGTCCCTTCCAGCCCTGATGTCTATGAAATCTATGAGTATCTACCAGAGATCAAATCTTGTCTCAGGACTGAGGCTTTCAGTGGTTTACTGAACTCAGCAGTTTCACAGCATCTTTTAGACCAGAGTCCTGGCATTTGGCAAGCCACGCAGCCTTCCAGTGGCACAGGTCACTATTATCATCTCTATTTTGTAGAAACGTTCTCTGAGATCCAGAGAAACTCAACAACTCATAAAGTTTGCATGCTGAATCATTGTCAGAAAATCCTGGCTTCTATTCTCACTCTAACCACATTCCTTCCCAGAGCTGGGATAGAAAATGGGTGACTGGTCCCTACTCTCTAGGAAACATTCCCTCACAGCGTCTTAGTAGGCGTCTCTACACAAGATATTTACTACGGAGTTGTTTAATTAGCTCCACAGTAAACATCACAGCATCTACACATTAGGCTGCAGGAGACTAATAAGCTCTGCAGCAGGGTAGTACTTGTAATTTCATACGCAGCAGTGCAAATGTAGATGCTGACGCAGCTGGCTGGGGCACAAGGGTTCCTTTGTGGAATGTCTTCCACACTAACAGGTTAGCCTATGGGTCACCAAAGCTGTATCTCTGGCAGTAAGCCAATCATTGCTGCCATAGACGCAGAGATCAAAGTAATAAAGGGCAGATCTATATGTTCATTTTTGCTACTGCACATTAAATGTAGTACCTCTAATGTGAGGTACTAACTAAATGCACATTTGGCTGCCCTAATGCACAGTAGCAAAAGCGCACACTTTTTTTAGTGACACTTAATGTGCAGTAGCCTAATTTTACTGCGCATTAGCATATTAGCACAGTTTTTGCCATGATGTTCTAATGCACAGTAAAATAGACTACTGCACATTAAAGCACACACGTAGATGCGCCCAAAGAGAAGTGAGGTAAAAAGCAGCAATGAAGGAATACCAACACCTACATCACCTGAGCCTGCAAGCAGTAGACCACCGAAAATGCCAAATGATACTGTGCTACCTTCATCACACCAGCTTTTAGCTTTGGTCCAATTCAGATGGTAAGTAATATTTCTGGGCTGGTTAGAATATCATCAATAACAAACATGGGTAGCAGTTTATGGGGTCAAGAAGTGGGATATGGGTATTGTTACTTGTTACAATTAATTGAATCCATCAGAGAGCAAAACTTCCTTTCTGGCTCCTTGGAAGGGCCTGTCCTAGCTGATGGTCACAGTAAGACTTTGCCCCTGGTTTCAGCCACAGGAGGTCACTGAATGTGGGAAGGAAAGAAAGGAGGTAGGCAGGGCTTCATAGGACATCCTAGTTTGCACATTTAACAAGGAAAAGGCAAAAGGAGCACTGGGGCTAGAGAAAGAGAGCTATGGACTCTTGCACTTTACTTGAATTTGGACCTTGTTCACTAGGTCCATTCTTAATTAAAATTTCCATCCCCATCAGCTAACACCATGCCAGAACTTGGCCCAGGATTCTTAGGAAGGAAAGTTACCTGCTGATCTGGCTACAGCTCTGACTTTAGCTCAGTCTATTTCTTCACTAACTAACATGAGAAGTACATATGCCAGTCAGCTTGATGCAGATCCCTGTAAAGACATGATGGCCCTCCTCTGAGATGCACCCTTCTAGCTGATACTCTGAGCTCTGTCTCTCGGGATTAAATTGTGTGCTGTGCCCTGAGAGCTGCCGAAGGAGGCAAGATGGACCTGACCTCTACAACCAGAGGATCAAAATGAATTCTGAAACTCCTGGTACCCCTGATGTGGATGGACAAGCAAGCTATTCCCTTCCCTCCCACTCTGACACCCTTCTGCCCAAGACTCCCCACAGAAATGGCAGAGCCCCAGTGTCTCAATCTGAGCATATGGAAAACATGTGACTAGTTTTTATTTCTAAGATGTACTGCAGTTATTCTTTGATCCAGACTTCACAGCCATACCACCCTCCCTACACTTCAGCTAGTGAAAGAGGCACCTTTGAGTGCTTCCTGGATCCTCCCTCTCTGCTGAGATTCACCAGGCTATTGGAAGCTCACTAGGAAACTGGCTTGTTTAATCTAGCCATAACTTAGGCACTACTTTTCTTCTTTTCCTGGATGGTTGTCAGTGCTGCAAACAAAGCCTTGGTAGCATCTCTGCTTGAAGCAGCAACAGCAGCAGTGTAAATCCAGAGCAAATATGCTATACTCAGCTAGGTTTATACCAGGACTATCCAACTTCAGAGCAGTTGGTGGCTCCATGCTGCACCAGGTACAGCTCCAAGTCTGCACACTGCACAGGTTTCCTGGAACCCCAACCACACAGGCAGTGAACCGAACCCCTCCCCCCCCATGTAGGCAGCAAGAGTTACCTCTCCCACCATGTGGGTGGCATGTAGGCAGTGCAAACTCCCCCTCACTGCACCACATGAATAGTGTGAGCCTCCTTCTCATCACTGCGTGGGTCATTTGAGCTCCCCTGCTGCCACCCCCCCCTCCGCTGCTCTGCCTCAGAGACCCTGGCTGCTGTAGCAGCAGAAGCAATGGGGGAAGTGGTACTTTGGCAGAAGCCTGTAGGCTGGATATAGCCTGATTTGCCTGGACAGGCCTGATTTGCACCAACATAGGTAAGAACAGAGTTTAGCTCTTGGGGTGTCTTTTCTATGTTGCGAAACATGTGCCACTATGGATGTTACCTTGGCACCCTGTGAACAGCCTACCTGGAACAGAAATGGTGTGGGGGTCTATTAGTACAATGCAAAACTCTTGGTTCAAATCCCAGGCAAGCCTTCCTGTGGAGGTGAATTCTGTGTCCCTTTCAAATGTATAAAAGCAAGCATCAAATTCCAGGATTGGAGAAGGGGACTTACTGTCCCTGCATGCTCAGGACTAGTCTATACCCACCCACCACCCAATAAACCATTTCCTCTGCAAGAAAGTGGGAGAATTCAGAGCCCAGCTAAAGAGACATGAGCCCTTACAACTACCTCTGATTTCAGTCCAGCTTAGAAAAGCTCATACTTATTCCTAATATTGCTCCAAACCCCAATGAAATCCAGACTGCCAGTCAGAAATCAGTACAGATAAATATGCCCACAATTATATGTTGGCTCTTAGTGGATTTTGGTCCTGTTCCTTACTGTGGAGGCTTATTTCCTAGAGTGCATCTTGATGCTACCATTAATCACAGTAGAGTGGCATGCTTATAAATAGAGCTGGACCCAACCCAAATAGGGAGCAGAAGTGAGTCTGTCACCCATCCCCTGTTGGTCACCTTAGGCATTTTTATACATGTAAGTGCCACAGCGCCAGGCGCTTTGAAAAGCACCGGGTGCTGTGACGTATGCAGTTATATAAGCAGCAAAATGCATGCCAGCACTGAGAAAATGGTGGTGGCGCGCTTTTGAACTAAAACACCTTGGAGGTGCTTTAGATCAATAGCGTACTGCTGCTATTTTCTGTGTGTTGACGTGCATTTCAGCACTTATACAACTACACGTGGCGCAGAGCAGTTCGCCTCCGCTCGCGTGCAGAGCAGACTTGATTAATCTAGTGGTATCTAAAATGACACTTCTGTGTCTGTGCAAACACTGCCGGTCTCAGGAGCAGTGGCAAGGGAGAAGTACCCTCCTGCAATGCTGAAACATCCCTTGCCCTTCCGCTTGCAACACTACATTTATTAGATCAAGTAACAAAAATGCTAATGTGTCTACAGAGGAGGAAAAAAATCAGTTCTGTCCAGGACACTGAACTCCATTCAGGCCTCCAGAAGCAAAGTGTGCTAGGAGCGGCCAACCCTTTCCGGCCCCTAATAGCTGGAACAGGCTATCACATTACAACTGGCTCATTCATTCAGCATGAAACATGGGACTGGCCTCTCCTCAGCTCAGGGTCACTGGAAGAAGAAACAAGTCATATGACCCAGGGAGTTTGCCTGGCAAGTGCTGCAAAGCTCAACAAGTCACCAGAAAGGAGGCAGGCAAGTGGGCAGCACTAAGAAAACATGTTTCACTTTTATTTTCTTGAGCATAAACAAACAGGGAGTGGGAAGCACCCCAGTTGCCCAAGCAAGGGAGAGAGAGAAGCAGCATCACAGAAATGCACTGAGCTGACTCTGGAACAGCTTTAAACATTCATCTCTCTCTGTTCTGAGCTGGCCGACATGCTGGTGAATCTCGGGCTTTGGGCACTTGCAGCCAGGCTGCAACAGGCCTCCTTGGAACAGTCTGTATGAATTTCTGTCCCATGGCCTGGACCATCCCTGCTTCAGCTATTACCTGAAAAGGATAGGAGAGGCAGCTGCATGGGGCATCTCAGAGGGCTGAAGGTTAGGTGGCTCCCAGTTACAGGAGTAATGCTGACGCGAATCCAGCAAGCCCCCTCAAATATTGCTCTGTGCCTCACCTGGAAAGCCTGCATCACCACAAGTTGACTGAAGATGGATTCCACCTTCACTTGCTCCCTAGTTTTCCTTCCTCTCCCTGAAACTATATACCATCTAAGCCAGCCTCTATATACTGATTTAGAGTGGACTTTGCCTCTGTATGCCATCTAAGCCAGCCTCTCTCGGTCTACAAATTAGAGGGGAAAGCTTTGCTTTGTCTGCTGTGCCAGTGTCAGGTTTTAACTGGCTGGGCATGCCCCCTGCCCCCCCCCCCACACACACACCTGCCGCTAATATGAACAGCCCTGGGAACCTCAGTCTTAAGGGATGTGCTAGAGGCCATCTCCTGTGCTAGAGGCCAACTCCCTGTCTCTGCTAGAAGGGGATGGTCGGTGGCTGAGTTTCATCACTATCGCTCTGCTTCCAGTAGTGTAGGAGGGGAACTAATACTTTAGCTTTAATCTCCATGCAGCTCATTCACATATTTGTTTGGCTTAAGCATATCCTGCCCCTCCTCCCTCCACACATGCAGTCCTATAACAGTACTTACAGTTTTCTGAATGAAAGTCAGGCACAAATTGCTCATCGCTGTCTGGAACCTGAGCTGTATGGGTGGGTGGATGGGTGGAGGAAGTATGGAAAGAGAGGGAGAAGAGAATTAGATTTGGCACTTCTTATGCTGTAATTAAACAGTAAGGCAGAAATGAGTCTATGCATGTAAGATCTGAACTTTCTGCCAGGAGGCATTTTAGAGACCAGGGCTGGTTTCCCTCAGGGATTAAAAACACTTTGATGCAATTCTTCCCTCCCCCACAGATTCACCCATTAACAGACTATCAGTTTCTTTCCCTCTTTTCTTGGAAGTCAAGATGACAACTACATGTTATATGCACTAACTAGGGTTCATTATTTCCTCATATACACAAGACACAGAAAGCTGGGTACATTCATTATAGCAAGAATAGCTACCGATTGATAAACCCAAGTTAGAAATGATACCACTATATCAAGGTACTGAGAGAAGTAGGAATCAGCCATGTCTTTGTACAGAAGTAGCCTCAGCAATTACTCCAGATAAAACAGACAGCTTGGCACTGGTAGACGAAGATGCATTTGGTCAGTCACAAAAAGGAGGAGGAACATTTCACAAGAGAAAGAGTTGAAATGTTGTTATTGCTGTATTGGTGCAGGAAATGTATGAGGGGCAAGGATTTTTTTATATCTTTTATTGGACTAACAGTGTGGTGGGGAGAGAAGTCTGAGAAGCTTTCAGGAAGGAAGTACCCTTCTTTGGGTTGGGGAAAGAAGCAGACATAGGCTAAGCTAAATGACAGAAAAAAGGCTTGTGTTTAACTCCACATAACCGAAAGCAGTCACTTAAGGAATGGGAAATGGCAAACTCCCACATGTCTAGACAAAGAGCTACCATGTTTGTAGCTGTGCATGCTGGGAAAATATAAGCCTTCACAGGAGGAAAATGCCCAGCGGGCATACAGAACAGCCAAAAGAATAAGGCGGCATGCATATCCTACCACATGGACAGCTGAAAGTGAGTGGGCCCAGCCAAACTGGTTTCACAAATACAAATAGGGGCTTTTGTCCGTCATGTGATGAGTTGGTTACATGTTCCCCTTGTTCTAGATTTGGTTGTTGGCAGGAGCACAAGGCCAGTGCTGTGGTTACTGAGTGAGTTCTGACTATATTAAATGCAAATATTTTTTGAAGCCACTAGCTGCAAACAGCCTGGCAGTGTGGACTTCAATCTTAGGCATCATAGCAAAAAAAAGTTCAATTAAAAGAGTGACAGTGTTGAGTCAGACAGCATCCCTGGCAATCAGGCCGAACTGCATCATCTCACTGTTTTCTGATGGCCCTTTCCAGTCCCATGGCCACCTGTTGTTTTTGTTCTTAACTCAGACTGTGAGCTCCTTAAAGCAGGAACTGTCCCCCTGTTCTGTGTTTTTTAGCACCTATCACAGTCAAGCCCTTGTCCATGACTGGGCTGCCTAAGCATCACTGCAAGAAAAACAATGAACAACAGAATAGAGTAAAACAGGTACAGTAAAGGAACAAGAACTATGCTGCACCACTTAATGAGTAAAGCTGACACCGCAAGTTTTGTGGGTGTGCCTTAGAAAGGCTATTCCAGCCACATACATTAATATTAATGGTGTCCATAATGCCACAGGCAAGTACTTCCTCAGCGCAGAAATGAGTCACAAGCATGCACCCTGCAAGTTGCTAGTCTCTTCAGTTCCACAGAATAGCCAATGAGGCATTTTCCCCTCCTGTTCTTCCTTGTCTTTCAGGAAGGGCTTTAATCAACACCTGCCCTCCCGCAGCCTCCTGCCATCAGAGAAGGAACAATTTATTCTGACTTTCTAATTGTAGATATAACTGTACCCTTCTTTGGGCTATTGATGCTTACTTTCCTTCTGTCGTAGCACTGTCACCAAGCCTGCCACTCAGACAGGCTGCCTTCATCCCAGATAGGCTTGTGGTTAAATAACTCATGGAACAAGGTTCCCAATACAGCTTTTCCTTCCACAGCAAAAACACCTGGCCTTCTTTGGGGATGCTCAATAGTCCGGTCATCCAGTAATAGAACAGAGACTGAGCAAGTGATACAGGGACATGGTTTTAGTTCCAGCATAGCATTTTTGCTGCTCAGAAACTGGCCCTTAGACCAATACACAGGGAACTCTTCTCCAAGCACTCAGAGCAGACGTGGCTTTGAGATTTCAGCACTAATGCACTTCGAGTTGCATTGCCCTCCACCATCTAACTTCCTTAAAATATTTGCCTAGCTCTGTATGAAGAACCCTTCTCTGAGCCCCACCTCTCTAATCAGAAGAATACATCTCCTATTTTCACATGAAAATCTTTAAAAACTAGCACTTGTCCAGGAAGCCTCCAGTCACTTCCTGCATTTTCTTGTTCACCTTTCCAGTGTGTCCAACCATGTCTAGGTAGTGCTCAACCTTTTCATCCAGTGGGCTGGATGGGCAGTGCCTGATTCCCACACAGGCCATATCTGGCTGGTGAATCCAAACTGGCACCTGGGGTAGATGTAGTGGGGCCCCATCCAGCCACATGGAGGAAAGCAGGGGGGCAATCTGGCCCCGATCTGGCCATGCAGGCAAGGGGCCTTAACCGGGCGCCAACCTGACCCTGCAGGGGGGAGGGAAGAGGGCATGACCCAGCACCAATCCAGCCCCAAGGAGGATTGGGTGAGGGGAGTGCGGCCCAACCCTATAGGAGGAAGGGGGCATGGCCCAGTCCCAATCTAGCCGTGCAGGGAGAGAGCCATGGCCTGGCTGTGACCCACCACCTGGGGCTTGAGATTTTGGCAGTGGGGAGGGGTAGCAGTATTAACTGCCGCTGCTCCCCTGCTGCCAAATTTCCCAACCCATGCGGAACCCTGCAGATCAGATGCCAAAGCTCTGCAGGCTGCATTTGGTCTGCAGGTCAGAGGTTGAGCACCCCTGGTCTAGACAACCTGGAACCTTTGTTATGCCACCCCTACCTGCTCTGTTTCCCCACTGTGGCTGTGCACTGTGCCTTGTGCAACATGGGAAATGTTCAAAGCAGCTGACTAACAACAAGGCCAATGGTCAAAAAGTACAATCAATAGGTAAGAAATGCAAATCCAAACAGAATAATAGAAAAGTAGATATCAGGAAGTCATATAATCTAACCCCTGCTCAAGATCATCCCTCACTAAACCATATTAGACAATTGTTTGTCTAACCTATTCCTAAAACTGCCTGAACAACCCTCTGGCACAACTACAGGCACAATGCCTGAAAACATCAAAAACAACCTAAATTGCCACAGGCAAGTCAGTGTTATGACACTCTAAAGACCAGAAGTAGTTTGTTAAAATACCCTAAAGAGACCCAAGGAAGAGGACCACACCGCACCCACAATCTCCCCACAGTCTGACCACAGGGTAAAATTTATTTTTGATCCCAAATATGGTGACTGCTCTTACTTGGAACAAAGGAGCGAGACCTAACTAGGGCC
>NW_005841974.1:1840151-1853944 GCF_000455745.1 Alligator sinensis | reverse complement strand
TAAGGACACATGGCAGTCAAAGCCCCCAACCTTGACTATAGCCAACACCTGAAGAGAAAATTTTCTGTAAACTTATGTTTCCATTTCTGGCTCCCCAGAGCTCTTTAGGGCTAGGGACAGACATTACACATAAACTGGTTTAAGTGATCAGAAAGTGGTTTAAACCTGTAACAGAACAAATGTTCAGTGCACATAAACCAGTTTGACAATGGCTGAAACCGGTTTGAGGTAAACCTGGCTGAATGTAGTTATCAGACTTAACTGATTTGGGTCAAACCAGTTTATGCAATGTCTGTCCCAGATCCCTTCCTGGTTTAAGTTAAACCAGACTCCCATAGCATACCAGCATGCTCTCTGGACTGGGCGGGGCTCCCTGCTCCACAGCAGAGCTGCCCCCTCCCCTCTGCTCCCTGGCTGCAGCTCTGGCAGAGACTGCAGGTACAGTGGGGTCTGCCTGGCTTCCCCCTGCTCCTCCTTCTCCCGTCACCACTCCCTGCTAAGTAGGGATTCCCCTCTCCCCTCTGCCTTACACAGACACTTCTCAGCATTAGGTAGCAGACCACATGCTGGCTACGGTCTGTGCTGTGGCAGACAGGACAAAGGCAGACAGGACTGTTTCTGCCTAGGGCTTTTTGGAGCTAATCAACAGGTCAGCTGGTAATGTCCCTCTGTTCCTTCTTTGGAAAAGCTGTTTAAAAATGCCTGGACTAACAGAGAGAGGCTTTGTTTTCTGATGGGATGATAAATGCTGATAACAGAGCTGAAAAGTGCTCTGTTATCAAGGGGGAGAACCCCTCCCTAATCAGTGTCCTGGTGGGGAGGCCTGGCCACACCCCCACCTTAGCTCAGCACTATAGAAGGGGAGGGAAGGCTGCTTTAGCATTCCCCAGCTTCTAACCTGAGCTACTGCAGGCATGTGCCTGCATTTCTGGGATGTCTGCGTGGTTACAAGTCAGTTTAGCCTAGCCAGGTTAGACAAACCTGCAAAGATTGAATCAATTCAGGCTCAGGCTTTTTGAATGTCTGTCCCTAGCCTAGCAGAACTCTGGCTAGATAAGCATCAAAGCCCCAGAACCAGGATTAAGGCCCAGATATACTGAAGCCCCATCTATGGTTGGTGCCAGGAGCATTCTGGACTCCAGAACCATGATCTCTTCTGTAACCTTTATACAATGCTTATGTTGCTTATTCATTCAATTTTGAGGCTTTTTCCTTTGTGCACATGTACAAGGAGCTCCTTTGAATTAATATGGCAAATCAATATAAGCAGCAGTTTTATTTTGCATAGACACTATCCAGTATTAAGAGAAGTTCTGTAGCAATGTAGAATACCTTGCAGCTTCCATAAGAGTACGGAACAGTGAGGGGGGATTTCTAGGTTTTTCTTCAATGGAAGGAAAAAGCTAGCTTCAGACAGAAATGCTCACATTAAGGAAAGTTTACTGCAATATAAAAGATGTTCCCTTTCCCTAGAGTGTTTGCTCCCATCAGATCACTTTATGGGACAGTTGCAGTTTTCTCCTTAGAGTGAAGTCCAAATACTAAACATTTCACTCTTGTTTGTCCCACACCTGGGAACTCTTTGCTTTCCAACAAGTTGCACAGTCTGACAGTGAAGGGTACAGGCAATCTGCATTAAGCATAGGCAGTGACTCAAGAATGTGTTAGTTGTCACAGGTTGCTCAGGGGAAGAGAGATCTCCACATAGAAACTATCATAGATTCCAGGCAGCTAGTATTATGCTTCCTAAAGTCGGCCTAAGATCCTGCAACATGCAAGGGATCACATTACCATCATACATGTAATAAACCCAGGGTTAGGGCATATAAGCATAAATCCTGTTTCATTCTATGGTCTCAAATGGCCCATATACAGCAGTGTAACTGCAGGTTTTGGGGCACTTATGCACAATTTCAGGTTCTATTTTTCGCTGTAGCGAAACAGAATCACCCTGAACAAGTATCGGCTTGAGGCAAAACAGGGAGTTTCTCTAGTGGTTAGGGCACTCATGCAGGGTGTAGGAAACACAGGTTCGAGTCCATAGGGGCTTGAACAAGCACTTCATGCTTTCCAATAAAGTTCTTTCACCAACAGGAATGTATTTGATATGTGTGTTGGTCTGAGAGTTTTGCATTTCACCAACAGGATGCACACATTAGGTGTTTTCCAGACCCCTTCCTGTAAATTTGATCCCTTGCACCTTGCTTTTGATATAAGTCTTTGGAAAAACATCAGTGGGAAAATGTCTATCCCACTGAGAGCAATGGCCAAGGCCAGAACCCAGGGTTTTCACTTATTCAAGGCAGCAAACCACACTCCCACTGGCTTGTAGCCTTCTTCTGGGCCCACACAGCTCTTTGTCTTAGTGACACAGGGGTGGAAGGAGGTGAGCAGCCTCAACAAGTTGGCTGAAAAGGGTCAGGATAATGCCTAACCAGTGGCCTGCTACTTTGAGAAGTATATTGGAATGCAGGCTTCATAACCACTCTGGATGAGTGGGGTGGTGGGTGTCCTGAGCAAGTGTGCTAACTATGGGGCTAAAATATGGAAGGGACCTCATCCTCCATCCAACACCCTCTAGTCATGGTTTTTCTGCAACTTCAGTTTCAAGAGTCATCTAGCTTGGGCAACCCAATTTTGCTGTGTATCTGTTTGGCCAGAGGGCCTCTCTACTGTGCATTTTCAGAGGGCACATGCATGCTTCCATACTCAGAGCAGGTTATGTGCCAGTGCCAAAAACTGCAGTTATGCAGATGTATATATGCCATTCAGGCACATAAGGTGAAATAGGTTTTAGCTGATGGTCCCTACAGCAGACATCTGACTATTCAGTTTCAACACAATGACACAACTTTAGTAGCAGGCCCACGGCCAACCCTTAGAATGCACATGCACATGCACATGGACAGGTGGGGTGACAGACTAAACTCATTCACATCAACCCATCGTGTTAATGAGGTTCAGGACCTAACACCCTACACAAGAAGCTCCCACTGACAGCCCCCCAAATTTTAGAGAAACTCTGTCAACTTAAAAAAAAATTCCAAACATTTTAAGCACAATTATTTGTTCTGTAGCTGATTAGAAATATCCATTAGTCAGGAAAAAGTAATGTCATATTTATATTTTACTGTTTATATTGTGTTCACTTAATCTTAGCTAGGCAATGAAAATCACTGGAGTTAAATGAAGAGACTGAATAGCTTGAAAATCTTGAGTGCAATTGAAGTGGACTTGGCCAGTCTTCCCCCTTTATTTAGAGCTAATATTCCCATCATGTTCATGGAGCCACTACAGTTTTGGAATTAGAGCATTTCCAAATCAATTCTTTGAACTCAAAAAACAAAGTGAAAACATTTATTTTTGTGATATGTTTTTATAAAAGCTTTTTGTTTTTGTCCTTAAAGAAAATGTAAATCTGAGGCGAATTTTAAGCTGACAGGTTGCCTTACACGTTTTGTTAGGAAACAAATGAAGACACCAACCCACTGCAAATTGTGAGAAGTTATATTTATTCTGTACAAGAAAATAATATATATTTGTGAACAATATGTAAGAAAACTAGAGCCAGACAACAGCATGTCATCTTGGTTCCTGGTTATGTCACTGAGGTTTAAAATGACATTATTCAATCCTCTATGCCAATGGTTTTCAACCTTTTTTCATTTGCAGACCCCTAAAAAATTTTGAATGAAGGTGCAGACCGCTTTGAATTGTAAGAGTGGGTATTCACATACTTTTGATTGATCATGGTAATGTTCTGTGAACCCCTTAGATATAGTCTGTGGCCCCCCAGGGGTTGTAAACCACAGGCTGAAAACCACTGCTCTATGCCTTTTTAAATAGAAATAAAAGGAAACTTATCAGGAAGCTGGAAGAAGAGGAGCACAACCCTAGACTGCATATGGCTAACAAGCTATAAGGAAGAAGGTACCATTCTGAAAAAGACTTGCAATTTCATGGAGTGTTAAGGCCACCATTTGTGAAAGGGACATCTTAACATTACCCTGAAGAGCTGGTCTAGGTACGATTTATGTAACAGATATAATATATATTTTGTAAAATGGCTCGATGATGCTGTGATGCAGTGGAACCAGTTTGTCTGTCTGTCTGTCACACACACGCTTGCTCTCTCTCTCCCTCCAGTCCCCAACCCCACCTTTACATTGCTACTGTCAGCTGACTCTGGTGCAGGGGAAACCCCAGAGCCACTTTTGCCCTACTCTAGCTGGGGGCTGTAGCTGCACAGGGTTCCAGCATGGGACAGTGGAAAGAGAGAGCAGGTTTCCTCTTCCTGCACCAGCTCCCTCCCCACTGTGCTCCCCACCCCCTGAGGTGTCTCCAGTTGATGCAGGTATAAGGGAATCCCAGAGCTGCTCCTGCCTGCTCCAGGCATGGGATGCAGCTGTGCAGGGAGCCAGGCTCTGCTGGGGACAGCAACAGCAGTGCACAGGTTCCACCTTCCAGCACCTGCTCCTGGCCAGGGGGAGATATCTTTGGGAAGAAGAGGGGTGGGTGGTAGGGAGCAGGCACAGGAAGAAGAAACATACAGAGTCATATGCCCTGTGCCTCAAAAAAATATGTCTTTCCTTGCCCATTGGACATGAACCACAAAGAAACTCTACATTCTCCCACAATCTGTTTCATGCACTTTCAGTGCTAGATTTGGACAGTAGGGATCTAGCTCATTTTCTAGTTTTGCTTTTCTTTGTGAAAAAGATACTTCTAAAATATAAGACTCTGAACTGCATTTTTGCAAAAAAAAAAAAAAGAAAGAAAAAAAAAAGGTGAAATGATGTTACTTCTGTGTCTCAGTTTTTTCCCCCCACTTCAGGAAGGTGGATTTTCTGTAAAAAGAGACTTTTGTGTTCCTTTCAGCTGAAATAGGCAGAGCTCATTTTTTTTTCCATTCTGGAAGAGTGATTTCCCAGCCAGCCTGTAGGACTGTGATATAGGAAGGTTAGAGCCAAGATTAAAGATTTGTTAAGGACACTATCTGTGGTCCTGCCCAAGTCTTGGCAGTCTTTATAATGCAAATGAACATTTAGAAAAAATTACAGAATCATTGCAAGCTGTTCTATAATCAGCAGTTTAGCCTTTCAAACTAGAATTCACTAACTCAATATTCTTTGCAGCAGGACACATTTCAGACTGTCTATATTTCTACTTACTTGTCTGTAATATACTCTTTTAACAGGGAGTCAAGGATTTCTTAGGGTGATATCTTGTATTAGACTAACTGAATAGCTGGGATAGAATTAGACAAGCTTTTGAATGCAAAATAGTCTTCAGCATGTCTTTTTACAGTAAAACCTCACTGATTTAAATCAATCGGGAGACTCACTCAGAATTAAGGACATTTACAAATGAGCAAGAAAAAAAAAGGAGTGTGTGGGGGGGAGTGGAGAATCAACAAGTTCTGCTACCTTATTTTGGCAATTGTAGCTTATTTTTAATTTGTGTATGATGCCATTGAATGTTTTGTGAGAGCTGCAAAGCCTCGAGCAAGAGCAGTGGAAAACTTTCTCTGTTTTTAAATTATCTGTTGTGAAACAGGGAATGTGAACAGTCAGCTTGTAGTTAACAAAAGCACACGCTAGTGAGGTTCTGCTGTACTCACTCTGTGAGGACACAGAGCCTAATTTATAAAGCTAATACAAATTACTACTACTTTTCTATTTGTACATAGCATCTGTAAGGCCAGAACAACCCAGGGCTAGTGATGTCTACCTATAGCTGCTTTCAGGGGAGGAGGGAAACTCACATTTGGATTTTATAGATCTCAGGGCAGCTAATATTTTCACACCTTGGTGAGGGCAAAGGTATATAAAAAATAAGATAAAAATTGAAATATAGGACCTGGTACACTGGGGTAAATTCTAGTTTTTAGATAGCTGTGAGTTTTGACCTAACAACCAATTACAGCCTCTCACAGATTAACAAATTAATCTGAGAGACAGGTAGGGAGGGAGATACAGAGGGCATCCACTCTAATTTGGTCAGAAGTTACTGGAAAAAAAACCTGACAGCAAAAGACAGTTGCATTAACCTCTGCCAAGCCAGGCTGGAGACACAAAATTCAGGGACTGAGAATCTTGTTTACAAAGTTTTTCATTTAGGTGGATGTGGAGCTTGGAGACTCCAGGTCCTGCTGGCTGTGGAACAGTAAGATGTAGCCCAGTGTTTGCCAGCAGCATGTTGTGTAAGAGATCTAGTGTTCACCTTTCCAGCTAATTATGAAATTTGCTAACTCTGATAGTTTCGGGGAAATCATTTTGTTCTTTTTTTCTGGGCAACTCCACAATCCAACATTCTAGACTATAAATCCTCTAAAGTGAAAACATTTAAAGGGTCCTCTATATCAGCATTTCCCAACCGATGTGCCGTGACACACTGGTGTGCCATCAGACATGTCCAGGTGCGCTGTGGAATCATGGGGGGGCATGGCTTCCAGGGAATGTTGCTACAGCCAGTGCCACCACCACCACCCTGTGCTGCCAGTGCACTGATACCGTCTCCCTCCTGCTCCATGGTCAGCCATTGTGCTGTGGGATGGAAGAGGCTAGGTAAGTGTGCCATGGGATGGAAAAGGTTGGGAAATGATGCTCTATATCACAGCAGAGACTGTGCAAGATCTGGCCTGTAATAACTTGCATTTTTTGGTGTTAAACACCATTAGGTTCAGGGTCAGGAAATGGGCGGACGAGAACCTGATGGAGTTTAACACTGAAAAATGCAAGGTTCTCCACCTTGGGAAGAAAAACCTGCAGCATCCTTATAGGCTTGGTAGTGCTATGCTGGCTAGCACTACAGATAAAAGGGACTTGGGGGTCATGATTGACCACAAGATGAACATGTGCCTTCAATGTGATGCTACAGCTAGTAAAGCGAGCAAAATGCTGGCTTGCATCCATAGGTGTTTCTCAAGCAAATCCTGGGATGTCATTCTCCCCTTGTACTTGGCCTTGGTGAGGCCGTAGCTGGAGTACTGCATCCAGTTTTGGGCTCCACAATTCAAAAAGGACATGGAGAAGCTTGACAGAGTCCAGAGAAGAGCCATGTGCATAATCAGAGGTCAGGAAAACAGACCTTATGATGACAGGCTAAGAGTTATGGGACTCTTCAGCCTGGAAAAGCGCAGGATCAGGGGCGACCTGATGGCCACCTATAAGTTTATCAGGGGTGACCACCAGTATCTGGGGGAACATTTGTTCACCAGAGCGCCCCAAGGGATGACAAGGTCAAATGGTTATAAACTCCTGCAAGACCATTTCAGGCTGGACATAAGGAAGAGCTTCTTTACTGTCCAAGCCCCGAAGGTCTGGAATAGCCTGCCATCGGAGGTGGTTCAAGCACCTACTCTGAACGCCTTCAAGAAAAAATTGGATGTTTATCTTGCTGGGATCCTGTGACCCCTGCTGACTTCCTGCCTCTGGGGCAGGGGGCTGAACTCGATGATCTTCCAAGGTCCCTTCCAGCTGTAATGTCTATGAAATCTGTGAAACTGAGAAACAGCTGCATCTGCCACACTACTTCTGTAAGAACTGGATCTACCACTGCTAAACAGAAATGCATAACTTGGAGTGCTGTTCCTCCTCCTCCCCCCAGACCAGGGAAAAAGTACATGGCTCTATACTGTCTGCAACAGGTACATGGGTAGACTTTTTTGGCGTGTGGAGGTGAACAACTCTGTGTAAGGATTGGTTAGAGAAACTCTCTGAGACAAACTGCCCTTCTGGTATACAGCAATAAAACTAGTGACAAGGGACATAGGGACCAGAGAAAAGAAAGCTCCAGTCTGCCAGAAGAATGTCCATTCCAGCCTGAACCTTGATGGTGGGGGCTGACAGAGGTACTGATAGAGATGCTTGTTTAAGGGAAGTCAAGAGCACATCTCCCTCCCTGGGGACTTACAGAGGACCAATGTGGTTTGCCACTGGAGGTCAGTCTTGTTGCACAGGGATACAGCTAAGAGCATATTTTTGCTGTAACTTTCAAAGACCAACTTGGAAAAGGTGGTTTAAGCATGACTGCCCCTCAGTGCAGCAAGACAGGCAACTGATGGATGCAGGGAGAGTCTGTGGCAGCAAGTACAAAAGCAAGATGCTAATCATACTGATTTGGGAGGGAGTTTCCTTTGTTACAGAATTTTTGTTATCCTTCACACAAAGCATGGTGTCCTGCTTCAGGCACATCTTACTGACCACCCTTTCGCAAGGAGAAGCAATGGTCTAAAAAACATCTGGGACACATTGTAACTGTGACTGCATTTGCTATTGCTCCCATGGGTCTAGCACCTGTAAGAGACACCAGCAGAGGCCCAGCTCCAGGTACAACTTTCCCTGTGCTCACAGTTCCATCACTGCTACCTGCAACAGTCGAAGTCATCAGAGTAAGAGTGGGTAAACTTAGGTGAAAAATAAGGATGATGTAAATGATGGAATGAGCTACACTTCCTCCTGAAGGACATGAGAACAAGTTTCATATGGGTGACATAACCAAGAACAGGCAACTTGAACAGTTAATGGAAATTTAAGTTGAACATCAGAAAACACTTTTTTAGAGCCCAGAATTGCCTCTAAACTAAGGGACAACAATGGCATCAGGGCAATCACCAATTATGCTCCAGTAAGCACTTATTCTTGATTTTACCCTACACTACACAGACTTAGCCTCTGTCCCCTCCGAGACAAATCTGCCCTTGCACAAAGTTGGATCACTAGTGTAGCAGGTGCAGTTACAGTGGTAGCAGAGAGTGTGTTCATAAGAGAGATGACAAAGGACAGTCAAAGTTTGTCTTGTGGAGAACACAGACCATCAGCCTCAGTACACACAGCATAGGCTGAACTAGAGAAAAAAAAAGTGTTTGCTGCTGCTCTTGTTTTAATGAGATCTTGTAGAGATTTTGTACAGCAGGAAAATCAAGTACTAGATGAGAGCATCTGTCTCCAAAACCTCATGTAAACTGGTGCTAAAAACAGGTTGGCAGCTAATGGAGAATGGATAAAACTGTTTTCAGCTGCACTGCAGAGGAAGCCTGGTCACTCTCACAGTCTCTTGGCTCTGAAGGACAGAGACAACACAGGCCACCTGGCTGACGAGACAGGGGAACCAGGATGGGCAGCAAGCTACATCCACTGGGGGACAGCCAGTCATCTGAAACAGGACAAAGTACTACAAAAATCCATTTTGGGGGATAACCCTGTGCTACACCAGGGTAAAGGTCTAGACTGAAGGCAATAAAGCTCCTCCACTGTTATTTTAAAACAGGGTTGTCCAACTGGTGGCTGAGTGATTAAAATGTGGCCCATTGCTCCCTCTCTTGCTGCTGTGTGGTTGGGGAATGCTGGAGGATGTGTGTGCTGCTGGTGCAGTCTGCACAAGGGGGAAGGGGGCACATATGTTGGACAGTCCACTTTTAAGTAATCTACATAGCAATAAATGGAATCAAAGAGAAGAAAGGAAAATGTACCAAATACAAAGAATGAACAATATTTTCAAGATATCTGTCATCTGAAGTGGCATTTGTGGGAGGCACAGGTGCTCAGGCAGCGGGCTCTGCCCGAGTCCCTTTGTTACCCTGTGTTGCTATTTAATTTCTGCAATGATGACCCGAGTTTGGAAGTCTCAGCTACTGTGTCTATTCTATATTTTTTTAAGAAAATACTGTGCCCAGGTGCATGTCCCAAGCTGCTGACAGTCTAACTCAGAAAAACAGTACAAAAAGCACTGGGCTGTATCCTCCTGCTTATAAAACTAGCAGCGTATCTTGTCTGGGAATAGGAATAGCAGGGACAGGGCTGGACTGGGAGTCTAAGGCTTGGTGGCTTACAAGGTTTGCAGATGGTCTGTTTGTAAATATTTATAGACCTCATGTCCCAAAGTCAAATTTGTCAGTCTTGCTTTTAAGAAAATTATAATTTTCCAAATTCATTCTCTCTCTCACACACACTATTGCAACAGTCAAAGAAATTTGCTTCCATCTCTCCCTCTTCCAAAAGTACCAGCTGTGCTTTCAGGAGAGCTGGGAACCCTAAACAGGCTTTTTATAGTCTCTCTCCAGGTTTATTTTAGTCACTTAGAATGCATACATCAACACTTGCCCCATTTTATCCCCCGCAGCACTTAGACGTTTCAGAGCATTATAGCCAATACTTTGAGACCAGTGGCTAATAAGGAAGAACACTAGCTCCCCCTCCTCACACAGTGGTTCTAAAAATGGAGGAGTCAAAACAGATAACTAAGGAAAACATAGAAACTTTTCTCTAGTGAAATTTTTGCACTTTTAAATTGAGTCACTTAAAAAAAAAAAAAAGCTTTCCTTCAAAATTAGTTATATAGTTGCTTACTGGAGACACACACCTTTGCACTAATATGCTCCAATTCAGACCAAAAGCAATCTGTAAGAGAACTTCAAAGGTTTCTAAGTCTGCTTAGAAGACAACCATATGCAGAGACTGATGTTTTATACCAGTGCAACTGAGAAACTGGGCCCCATTCTGCAAAAAGCTGCAGAATTAAACCACTTGCAGAACAAGTTTGTCACATACTTTTTATTTTTTTAATTTTGTGCACAGCTGGGTGTTTGGCACTAACTCATTCCTGACTTCATATTTACAAGTTGCTTCCTTCCTGCAGTTTTTTCCTTTCCACATATAGTAAATGCAGAAGCAACAGAAATAAAAGGAGCTGGATTTCTAAACTGCCTGAGATTGAGGCACATAATATCCAGAGTACCATATTTCAAGGTTTCACTTTTGGTTTTTAGTTACCCATATTTCTTAGATATCTGTGAGTTTTCTTCTAAACTGTTCAAAGATATCAATAGCTTTCCATCATCTAGATCTGTGACAGACGCCAGTAGATCAACTGACATGTATAAGCATTAGACCATTCTGGACTGCAAGGCTTACAAATAAAGAATATGAACTGCCAGTGAATACAAAAAAAGGCAAATAAAAGTGTCTGCTTAAGAAGGGAACTCTCCCTAGTAAAACCAGGAAAATGGGGCAATGAGCCTTTAACAGAATTTCTTTTCAGTTACAATTTTATCATGCCTAAAAAAGCAGCTAAGAAGCCACTTCTCCCTTATACAAAGAATCTGAGCATCAGAACCTGGATTGTAATAGCGGCATTGCCTTTTATGAGATTAAGGACTTGACTCTAATGGAACTCTTCGAGGTAGATAAAAATTCTTGCTGTTTGATATAACTGCATCCTTAGAAAATAACATCTCACTTTTTAAACTAAATATTTTTGTTTAAAAAAAAAACACTGGGTGTTTTTTACAATGCAGACAGTCTGTCACTAACTACGAAGCTCCAGCTTTCTTTTTAGTTTATGCTGGAACATTGCACATATGAACTGTAGTGGGAATGGGAAGTCCACAAGGTTTTGAATACTTCAGGTAACTGCAAGAGTTTTTTTCAGCGGGCTTTTCCATGACCTCGTAAAGCCAGTCCCCTTTCCTCAGTGAGTTCTCTTAGTTCTCCTTTATATGGTGTATATTATTGATTCTTTTTTAATACTGGAGAAATAGAAATGGTTTTTTTTCACCTATTCCTGTTCCCCTCAAATCCAGGTTTCCCCAATGCTGAGCGTTCAGTAAATACAACCCAATAGCTCTGCATTTCTATCCAAAGACCTCATAGAGTTATGCAAAACTTAAGTTACATGGGTGAGTTAGGTCTGTATTATTATTATTATTAAACTAGGGAAGTGCAGAGCAGGGGAATGTAGTTATGTGGTTATAGCATGACACTGGGTGCCAAAAGAAAGAGATTTCAGTACTGGATGTGAGATCTTGAGCAAGGCACAGAGATGTTCCATGCCTGAGTGTCCCCATATTTAAAACGGGTTGTGAAACATACCTCAGAGCTGTCATAAGGATCATTTTATTGCTGCTGGTAAATCATTTTGAAATCCCTAAATAAAAGGACTAGGGCAGAGCAAAGTATTAATATTTATTAACCGGCAAGCGGAGAAGTTGGGGCTCAGCAAGGTGCAAGGGCACTCCACAAACCAATAGCAGAGCCGGTGAAAATCCCAAACTTTTTACTTTGCACTCTAGCACTATACTAGGCAGTTCTGTGTGATTGCCTTCCAGTAACTCCACAGCTGGGGGGAAATAATTTCTTCTCCTCCAGTAATTGTCTAATGGGAGGTAGGCTTTTCTTCAGTGACAACTCTTATTGGACCAACTGTGTAGTTGGGAGGGATCCTAGACAAGCTTTTGGGCACAAGGTACCCTTCCTCAGGGCTGGGTTAATGACAGGTTATTTACCTCTGTCCATGCCTGAGAGATAGACATAGAACACCATAGTGGGAAGGGTGGCTATTACTAATGTGAACATTTGATAAGAGATTCTCTGCAAGCTCTTTGGACTTTACTATCATGAAATTTAAAATATTTACAGGCAATCAGAAGGCCTAACATAAAATCCACCAGACTCCAAGTGTGGTCTCTACTTACTAAGTCTTCTTACAAACACCTCTTTTACTTAAAGTTAAAGAATCTCATTCTTAATTCATTCTGAGTGTGCACAAAAGCCATTAATATGAAGGGACTTCAAGCAAATCCATCCTTGTTTTCCTGGCAGCATGAAAAGGGACAGGAATTCTAATCCTGGACTGGCCTCCAGACATTGTTTTGCATCCACAGAAGCCTACGTTCCCAAAGGCTCTCCTGATCAAAGACTTTTAATTTGGGTTTGAAATAGAAAAAAATATATATATATTTTTAATAATAAAAGCCCATTTATATGACTAAATTTGCAATTTACTGCTAAAATGTCACACTTCAGCGGGATTATTTCTTCTTCTTCTCATAGAATTAGAGGGAAGACAGCCGTTTGGATTATCAGACCCTTAAATACTTGTTTTACATCAATAGCATGTTGAGCACCTTTGGAAGAGGAAGAGTTTTTCTTCTTCTATTAAAGTAAAACACTCTAAAACCAACATTTTAACTCTTTCAGAGAATGGGCCACTGGTAGCACTGCAGTTAAAGTCAGTGCAATAGATCACTCTCCATTAGTTGAAGTTTGAATTAATTGGGCTCACTGGGATTTGATCATTTTCCTTCAATGTTACAGTCAAAAGGCAAAACAATTTAGAAATCCACACTGAACACACCATTTAGAGAGGCCAAGAAGCTCCAGGACAAATCGTCAGAGAACTACTTTCTTTGAATTAGGAAGAGGAGTTCCCCCCCCCCCCCAAATTAAAGGTAGTGGTTCAGTGTTTATTTAAGACATCACCAGTGTTTTGGCAACTAACAAATCCAAGTGAGAAATTAACCCCAATCCCAGCTGTTGCCAGTAGATGCTGCAAGTGAAAATTTTAACAGAGAAAATGGCCAAGAGCCAAGCACCATTTATAAGCAAATAGCCAGCACAATAGTATGATTCATAATCCCCGATTTACACAAGCCCAAAGGTTGGCAAGGCTGGAAAAAAAAAATATTTAAGGTTTAGAACTGGGCAAACAAAGTGAGGGAAGAACGGGACAAATGT
Source organism: Alligator sinensis (assembly GCF_000455745.1). Lineage (NCBI taxonomy): Eukaryota > Metazoa > Chordata > Crocodylia > Alligatoridae > Alligator > Alligator sinensis. Next base: position 1,840,430 of record NW_005841974.1, on the reverse strand, counting down.
CAGGGACAACCAAGGGGAAAAGAAGAGCAGCACAGGCAAGGCTGGGAAGCTTACCTTCGGTCAGCCAAGTCTCCTGCAGCTGGCTCAGATCCTGGAAGAGGTCTGCAAGACAAAAGTAGGAGGGTCCCTTACTGGAGTCTGGATGCACCGGGGCTGGACTGGGTGGGAGCACTGGGAGAGATGGGAAAGGAGCCCGGCGGGGGAGGGTCCGTGTGGCCCCGTCCCGTCCCGTCCCGTCCCTCCCCCCCCCCCCCCTCCCCGCAGCCCCCGGCGCGGCTG
>NW_005841974.1:1819504-1839856 GCF_000455745.1 Alligator sinensis | reverse complement strand
GTGCGCGGGGCCGGGGCCGGGGCCGCTCCGCTCCGCTCCGCAGCGCCGGGGAAACTTCCAGGCAGGAGCCCCTGCCCCGCTCTCACCTGACGCGGGCGCCTCACAGCCGCTCAGCCCTTGGGGCTCCGCATGCGGGAGCAGCGGGCCCTGCCCCGGCCCGCTCCCAGGGAACAGGCTGGCTCTCCCGGCGGCTCAGGCAGTCGGGTGCCCGGGGGCAGCCTCCCATTGGTGCATTTCCTCTTTCACAGGCTCAGCTTTCTCGCTCCTTTGTTTCATTGACTTTGTGAATGAAGCCAGGGGCTGGGGCACGCCCGCCAATCAGGGCGCCGCTGGGCCCTCACCCCGCCAGCAGGGGGCGTGACTTCGGCCGGGAGGGCCAATCACAGCGCCGCGCTCTGGCATTCATTCAAGGCCAGGGCTCCCATTCATAAAAAAAAAAAACAACCTCCCAAAGTTCATTCATGAAGGTCTGCGAGGCGACCAGAGCTGCGCCGGGAAGTGCGCGTGATAGGGCGGCTCTGCTCGCAGTCGGAGCCGCCCACCGGCATTTACACACGGGCAGGACTGTCACCCCCGAAGGGGTGATCTCAAAGCGGCTTTGCACACTCCGCTCGGTGGGAAGGACTGGTTTTTACTCAGGATTCCGTGACACTTGCACACCTCACTCATGCTTCCAGGGTTGTGCCAGCCGGTGAAAGCCCTGGCTCCTGATGCCAGTTTCATATGCTTTACATGTAAGGCAAAACATGTATTATAATAATAATAATCATAGCAATAATAATAGCAATAAAAATAATGATAAACTAATAATAGTAATAATAGTGATAATGATAAAATAATAGTGATAATGATAAAATAATAATAGCAATAATAGTAATAATAATGATAAAATACTAGTGATCATGACAAAATAATAATAATAGCAATAATAATGATAGCAATAATAATGATAAAACAATAGTGATAATGATAAAATAATAATAGCAATAATAATAGTAATAATAATAGCAATAGTAATAATGATAGCAATAGTAATAATGATAAAATATAATAATAATGATAAAATAATAGTGATAATGATAACATAATAATAGCAATAATAGTAATAACAGTAATACTAATAATACTAAGCCAGGCCCCGAATCCTCCCCATCCCAAGAGATAACTGCCTCCATGAGCAGCCAGTGGTTGTGTGATACTGTGGAGCAATACACTTCAGTTAGTCTGCTGTGTTCAGGTGCTCAGCTGCTGCTTTCACCATTAAATAAAGGTTTTCAGGTTGTTTTTTTGGGGGGGGGGTTTGCACGAACAAGCATATACAAATTTATAGACTCCAGTTCTTAAAGTTCTCCTTAAAAGTTCTCTGACACAGTATAACATGTTTTGCTCCAGCCTGTTCAACCATAAATATCATTCTGTGGAGCCCAGTAGCTGTAGCATAAAGCAGAGGGAAATTACTTCCAAGAGAGATGCTGGAAGAGGCGGCAGAAAGGAAAATGGGGAACTGGAAAGAAAGAGGAGGGACAGACTCACTTCTAAGTATGGAAGCTCTGCATATTTCCATGTTCTCTACTTAACTAACACATTAATATAGTATATTGGATGGTAGTATCTGGATGTCCAGACCTGTTATTCTCCATAAGAAGCAATTATACACTTGTTCAACCCTTGTGCCTATTCTAGCTGCAACTCCAGCGTTTATTGGAGGGCTGTAGTTTTGTTTAGGAGCATGGCTGAAACACAGCTCTATACTGTCTGCACAGGCAAGACTGAACAATATGTTCCCCACCTCGGGTAATTAACAGTCTGAATCAGCCCCCACCCTTTCAGTCCTGGCAGTTGTGTACCTAATTTAGATGGAACTTTAGGATGTTAACTCATTCCTCACTAGAAGGTGGTTACATGGTAGTAGAGATGGTTGCTAAGGCAGATTTCCCTAGTTTTTTTTATAGTTTCAGTGACTTTGTAGCTGTTGTAGAAATTCCATAAAAACAAACTCAGGCTGTAATCTATGCTTTATAGTCAGGGTTGGACTGAATGAAAAGACCCTCCTAGTTAGGTTACCCTTGGCATCTTGACATGAAAATAATTCTTATCACCTGATACCTCACCGATACCCATGCTGTGTCTTTCCCTTGTGCAGACATCAGGAAAACAATAACATGACTCTTAGCTACCAGTGGCACATTTCCTGGGTGACAGATAATGGAGCCTTTGTTATATCAGATCTGATTTCAACCTATGTTTGTATTCTGGACTCTAAACTGGCTGGAATTTTCTACTGTAATATTTGTTTACTTTACAATGTTTTAATTTCCCACCCAGCTGGCAGTAAGAGAATTGCAAGGCAAAGGAGAGGCCTTTGGCCTCAGCAAAAGTCCTTTAACTTAATTTACTTCTAAAAAATATGAGCACCCCTTCCAGCTCTCTTTATTTTAGTTCATCCATATGCACATACACAGTTTGGAAGAAAAAGAGAGCTTGAGAGAAGATAGCTGCATACACATCCCAAAAGGTGACTATGTTAACTTCAGAGAATTCAAGGACCTAAAAGTGACAAGTTGAGCGAACCAAACCTTCTCACCTGCAATAATCCCACTTTATCAATCATAGTACACTCCCTTTCACACCATTCTTCTAACCTCTGCAAGGATTATTTTTCTTGTGGCAACTGATTTATCATTTCAAAAGAAAAACTGGTGCACTCCTGGATTATTCTATCACAGCCAACACAGGAAACTGATGATTATCCCTCCCCCAAGCCAGTTACATGCATTACAGTGCAGGCGCTGATTGGAGCAGGGATTTTCATTTATGGTATGACAGTCAGCACAATAATCCAGGCACAATGATGCAGTAGCATAAGTAGGTATGGGTGAGCAGGGCACAAGCCCCGGGTGCTGATTCAGAGGGGACAACAGAATGGCAGCTATCAGGGAGTCTGTGGCTTCAGTGGCTCCTGTGTAAGGAGGTAAGTGCTTGGCACCCCCATTTCCCTACCCTCTCCAAGGTGCCAAAATTTTGAGTTACACTTCTGCAGTGGTGCCTCTGAACGTTACTGCAGTGTAAAAAATGATAGCAAATCTCCTGCAACAGGTGTTACTGGTTAAAGCACTTTCCCATTCCTCCATGGCCATCTGCTCTGATGGCTCAGGTGGGCAGTGTGTTGGAATGTACAGGACTCATCTGTCTTTCCAAAGGAGCCTTATTTCATCTCAGTTATTTTAGCTTATGTCCCTCATTCCCAGGATCATAAGGGCTGTAGGGACCATGGGACCATGCTCAGTCTGTAGGAGAAAGGAAAGCCTTTCATTGTGCTGACAGCCACAGTAGGAATCAGAGGCAGCCACACCCAATCTCATGCCCTAAAGTTGCTACCTTGAGGCTTCTTGAGGATGAAGAAATGGGGAAGTATCTTGAGGCTTCATAAGGCAAAGATGAATTTCATAATTTAGTGGACTGCTGCAGAAAGCATATTTGAGGTGACTGAGACCAGTGACCTAGTGGTAACTTCTCCAACCCCCTGTTTCTTGCTTCTCAGACTGGGAGTGAATGAAAGAGCGGAGAGGCAGTATGTGATGTGGTAAGAATGATCACAGGAAGCAGGAGAAGAGCTACAGTGATAAGTTCTAAAGGGCATCTCACCAAGCCCTTCTGGCTGCAGGCTTGATCTGCATTTAATATAATGCCTAACTTTCACCTACTTGGGTCCCAATTCTGTGTTGGGAAGCATTCACCCATGTGGTTCTCCCTACAAATCAGGGCCTTGGAATTTCAGCTGTTGGGGTAGACACAGTCTCTTCTGCACAGTGCCCAGTACAATGGGGCACTGACCCCTGATAGGGGCCTCCAGGTGTTACAGAAATACAAATGGACTTTTATTAGTGAATGTTTAGGATTGTGAATCCAAAAAAAAGGTGACAAAGCCAGTAGGGAAATACATAGCGCCAGAGCGAGGGACTAACAATAGAAGGATGGGGGTGAGGAGGGGAAGGCAACTAGGTTACAGGAGATACAATGTTAACAACTAGGTTACAGGAGATACACAAAACCCATAACAATATGACCAAGGGGTGGGGGAGAGGAGAGAGGTGGTTACAGTAATGGTGACTAGAGATACAGAAAATGAAGTGTCCTGGGAAAAAGAAGGGATCTGCTATTTCTAGGATTCTTTCTCTAAGTGAAGTGAATTTTGTATTTAGTGGTAATCCATTGCTTTATTTCAGGGATTTCCTTTATCATATTACTTAACATCTGTCCATGGAGACTGGCTCTGGGAACTCCACCCATTCAGGTCCAGTTTCTGTGCCCTTTAGCTGAGCCATCACAGCTTTGGAGAAATAGGAAAACATTCTGAGCCTTCCCCAGGTTGATCCCATCTCTCCATGGCCCCCCCATATTGTGACTTGCAAAGGGCTGTCTCTTGCCAAAGAGCAGCAGGCACAACATGGGTGTGAATTATAGCACCTCAACAAGATGTGATGATGTTCAGGGCTCCCCTGGAGTTTTTTAAACCCTCACATTGGTTCTCCAGGGCAAAACTGCAGCCAGAGCTGACATACAGGGCTGTACCAGTTCCTAACTTGCTGCTCCACCCTGTTCAACAGACTAGGTGGCTACATGGGACTTTGCAAAGACCAGCTTCTGAGGCCTTGTCTATGCAGGAAAGTTTCCCAAGTCACCATAAGATTGTTAAACTGGTGTAATCTCCCTACTCCCACCCTTGCTTTGGGGGAAACATTTCAATTCTTGACTACTTGTAGCTTTTTGAGTTTAAAGTAAGCCCCTTTCCAAACAATACAAGCTAACCTAAGGAAAACTGCTCATATCGGATTGAGTGTTCACCCCAAGAGCTATTCTAGTCTAACGAATAAGTATAAATTCACATCTTAGTTTATGCTACTATACGTTCCAGGTAGACAGCCCATGTTACAGCATTTTGGGGTTGCCAGCTCTAAGAATTTATTTGCAACAGTGAAGCAGTTATGTCAGGGACCTGATTATTATAATACAGTTTGCTCTGATGACATAGCTAGAATCAAGCTGCATTATTGGTACTACAAAATTAGTCCTATAAAATATGCAGATTTATCTCTGCTACACCATTCAGGACAGGGGCTGCAGTACAGTTCAGGGACAGGGCTATATCTCTTCTACACTGCAAGCTAAAAGGAGGGATGGTCTTATGATGACAGCATTAGACCAGGAATTAGAGATCTGGGTTTGACTTAGATCTCTGCTACAGACTCTCATTGTGACACTGAGTAAGTCTATTAAAAGCAATAGGATATATGTAACTCTGATAGGTTACAAGGCTAAAAATAGTTCCATAACATGGTTATAGCATGTTTTGGGGGGTTTTTTAATTCTGCTTACAACTATACTATGTTTATAGTACAGCCAGGGCCTTCAGACATCAATGACAACAAAAGCAGGAGTGTCTGCTGCAAAAGTACTTTTAAAACTTGTGGGAAAATCTGGAAAGTTCCTCACAATTTTCTGGACACATCTTTTTTCTGGTTTTTTTTCTGGATCAAATGCTGCCTTGTCCCTCTGCTCAGTCACCCTTGCATGAAATGCTTCTACCAGATGCAAGGCAGGTGAGGCAGGGCCATTTCATCCCTGCTTATGAAAGCCCCTAGCAAAGGATGAGGATTGGGCCACAGTAGACAGTGGCTCTCTGTATCCCCTTCACCATTGCATAGCCTGTACAGAGAGGAAAAGTTTTTTTCAAATGAATAACATTTCACAACAGTTTAGGGGCTTGATGCTTTCCTTACTGTCACCGGATTTTACTGCAGTCTAGCCCTGCTGGATTCTCTGATTTATTTCAGTGCTAAGAAGAAGTGAATGAGATCCTAAATATTCATCAGCAGATTTCTCCCATTAGGGTATATCATTTCATAAGGAAGTGCAGTTATGGGGCTGCTGTCAAAAGGGGAAGCAGCTTCTAGATCCTGTAGAGGGAAGGCAAACTCTTTCCTTGGCAGAACTCCACTTGTATTAGTAAGTAGGTGTTGAAGACTTACTTATCACAGTACTGAAGGCAGAAAACCATATCTTTATGTGCAGCAAAGTTCCCCTGACCTAGAGGCTGAGCAGCATTTTGCAGCTCTGAGTATTGCATATGTGTGAATTCCAAGATTAACTCAAATTTCAGCTCCTATTTGCTTGTGAAAATCTCAGCTCATAACACAGATCTGGGGCTTGACTTTTTCAGGAGCTGCAGAAAGAAATCTGACTGCCTGGAGTAAGGAGAAAAATAGACAAGGAAATATTAAGAGGATGAGAACTAACGACAAAAAGTGTAGGCTGCAGCTTCCAGGTTCATGCCTTCCCAAAAGGAATGCAGCTTTGACTGCAGCAAAAGGGAATGTTTTTTATTTACCACAGAGTCATTAGAGAAGCTCCAAGTCTCTTCCCAGGCCTTTTCCAAATTGCGATTTGCCATATTTTATTTTATATTTTTCCCCAGTGGGGGAAATGGCAACACTTATAGCCCACAGGCTCAAGCCAGGGCCCAGCTCTGCTCTGCTGCACCAGGTGTGCTGCTTATACCAGTGAAAAGTGGGTATAAAACCCTCTGAGCTCACAATGGCAGCACATGCTCTACAATGCAGGTGTGGAACAGTGCAGTGCACTAGCTGCTTTCTCTTGGCATGAATACCCCACACTGACAGTGCAGACTTGCTTTTTCAAGCAGCCACAGACTTGTGATGTATGGTTGTCATGCTTTGCAGAATCTAACAGATCGCAAGCCAGAGTGGGCAGGCAAACGTGAACAGGAAAAGCCCTCTGCCACCTGAGTTAGCCTCTCCATACATGCCTCCCCTCTTAAAGAAAAATCACTAAACTGATTAGGGAGATAGATACCAATCTGTGCACTACTCCTGAGTCTGTCTAGGCTGGTTTGGAGAGCTCTGAGTCAGAAAAATGATCCAAGGCTTTAATTAGAAACTCCTTCCTGTTTTGCTTGTGCACGGGTTTTTCTTACCTCTAAGGTACAATTTTGCTTCAACAGCCCAGACTTCCCAGCTAGGTATTATTGTACAGCCTATAGATGTGCTCAGAGAAAGGTAGCCAGGCCTGTGCATGCATTCAAATACTGAAAGACAGGGGGATGGGGCTGACACACCAGGCATGTCCAGCATGTAAGCATGAGCCTCTGTAGCTTTACTCTGAAGACCCAAGCTGAGAGCTATGAAACATGGCTCCTCTTGACCAGCCAAAACATATTACGTGTCTTGACCATATTACACCAGACTTTCTGTTACCAAGGAACTATGGATGTTTCAACAACTGATCTAACCAGTTCTGCTTAGAACAGGACTGAAATATGGTGAAAAATTACCAACCTGCATACGTGTGTGCTTCTTGTTGGATTGCACCCATGTCACTAGTGGTGGGAAACATTCAATAAAAAGGCCAAATTTAGACAAGGCTTGTGTGGCCTACATTCTGTTGCCTGTTACATATGGTCTCCTCGGCCCATCCAGCTGGTGAAATAAATGCTAATTAAAACTAATCTAAAAGTTTCAGAATTGAGGTATAGATACCCCGCTTTACATGAAAATGGCTTTTACTTGGGTTTAAGGTGTCAAAATTCTAATTAGAGGGAGCCAAGTGCTTTAAAGTTCATATAACTTTATAAGTAAGGGGAATAGCTTGAGGGGCCCAAAATGGACTTTTAGTGGAAGCCCATGCTACACACAGCTTCAAAAAAGATTTGGGTCAAAGGGCGGGAAGACTAATTCATAGACACTGAGACCTGAGAGCGGAGGCTCTCTAACTGGTAGAGTTTGTGCCCTGGGAAGAAGACTCGCACCTGATCAGGATCAGGACTTGGGGCACCTGGATTGTGGGGAGGAGAGGGGGGTGAAGAACACTGCTGCAATGGGAGGTTTGGCAGCCAACAGCAAGGTTAACCTTCCCCTGGCTCTGAAATCATTGCAGTTTTATGCAGCTAGCAAAGGTCCAAATCCCTTAATTTGGGAGTGGCTTCGAGGACCAGGGAAGGGTTAACATAGCTCTTAGCAACAACACCTAACCCTCCCCCTTGCAACAGTGCTTTTCAAGGATGGGGGGTCTTGAATGGCTGACAAGGGACTTTGCCTGGCTGGAGCCCCCGCCTACATTCTGTTGCGCCACTTTATTGAGCATGCAGGATTTCTGCCTTGGTCATCTACTCTTAGCTGTGCTACTTGAGAGCCTGGGTTCTGCTTAGTTTGGTCAATCCATTCATCAAATACGGTGAGTGGCATGATTAAAGGATGAACCACCTTGTTAACCTTAGAGGACAAAAGAACAGATCAGCCAGTGCTTCTACACGAGATGCCATAATGCACAGTAGCTATTTTACTGTGCATTAGTGTGTTATAGCAAAAACCACACTAATGCACTAATGTGCATTAGATTTAGTCTACTGTGCATTAAGTGTCACAAAAAAAACATTTGCTTTTGCTACTGCACATTAGCATGGGCTAACGCACCTTTATGTAGTACCTCATATTAGAGGTACTAAACTTAATGCACAGTAGCAAAGGTGCGTTAATGAACATGTAGACATGCCCAGGAAGTGCTGACATCAGTATTAACCTGCCCTCTCTGCAACACACTTGGCACGTCTACCTGTGCTATTGATGTGCTATAGGATTACTGTGAAGTAAAATACTGTGCAGCAAGCCTTCCCCAGGAACATGACTACATGTGCACCCTGTTGGGAGCAAATCTGCTCCCAATAGAAGTGGCTTGATACAGGGCTGCTCCTGCCCTGCTCTGCACCCCTGTAGCAGCCTGGGGGAGCTCCAGGCTCCCTCAGGGTGCTAGCCTGGGGGTTGGTGGGGGCATGGGGCCAGGAGAGCTCTGTTGGCTGCAGCAGCAGCTGTCTCCTGGCCCTGTGCACATTGGGAAGGGTACACGGGCGTGGTCTTGATGTGTAGGGGCCGGGAGACAGCTGCTGCTGCAGCCAGCAGAACTCTCCTGTTTGGTGCACATCTGGACACACCACTGCCAGCCAGCCCAGTGCCCATGGGCTTCCCAACCCAGCAAGGGGGCAGCCAGGAGCTAAGTTGCACCAGGACCAGGGACAGAGAACTCCCCCTCTCCACAGATCCCCTGTGGCCCTCTCCTGGTGTGGCTGACCAGGAGCAAATTTGCTCCTGGTCAGTGTCTACACAAGCAGTACTGGGCAGTAGCTAATGTGCAGTTTACTGTGCAGTAAAGCATCTTGTGTAGATGCACCCACTGACTCTCAGGAGTTCATGGGAGAGGGAATATGCAGCACACAGGGCTCTTCCCTGCTAGAGAGGGAAGTCAGCACAGGAATTCCTGTTGGTGATGGGGTTTGCAGGGGAAGGGATCTGACAGTGAACTTTTGCTTTCATCTCCTTCAATGCTGCTTTCTGAGAATGAATTGGGGCCACAATATTGTGGCACTGCCAGTCTTCCCCCAGTGCTGGCTGCATTGTAGCAGCTCTGATATGTGTATGCTGCAATTTGTAAAGTCTGCTAGGGTAAAGTGGCTGTACAATACATAACAGTGCTGAGCAGTGCTGGGTTCCCATCTATCCTAATAAAATATGGACCCTATGGTATCAGACCTTTAACCCTTTTGAACACAGAATAGATGGCCAAATAAGCATGTCCAGCTATAGTAATCACATCCTAATGCTTTCAGAGACTGCCATCTTGTGGCACATCGGAGAGCAGATGTTAGGACTTTCTAGAAATGGCTATCAGGAGCCAAGGAAACAGAAGGGGTCAGGGAATGGGAAAGGGTGGTATATTGCCAAAGGAGGATGTGGGCCCAGGCTGGCAGCTTCTTGAATATCTGCACTGGACTTCTCAGAGAACTTGGTCCAGACTTATGCTGCTAATGATGAAAAGGGTGAGACAGATCCAGCCCCTTTTAGATTGCAGATATATAGACCTCATGATCCAGAATCAATTGTGCAATGAAGAGGCAGGTTTTGCTTCAAAGCTATAGCTCCCTTTTGCAAATTTCTCTGGTGTGAGATGCAGCAAGTGCGAACAAGCTTATGAGTGACATATTTATTTATAACTATAATTATATTAGTAATTAGTACTTACATATTTCTTTATTTATATTTATTCACAGATGGCACAAAGCTGGGGGGGCGGGCGGGTGGGGGAGTAGTAGATACACTGGAGGGTAGACCAAAGATTCAGAGTGATCTCAACAAATTGGAGGATCAGACCAAAAGAAATCTCACAAGGTTCAATAAGACAAATGCAAAGTCCCACACTGAGGAAGGAACAATCCCATGCACCGGTATAGCCTGGGGGCTGACTGCCTAAGTAGCAGCTCTGCAGAAAAGAACCTGGGAATTACAGTGGACAATAAAATGGATATGAGCCAATAGTGTGCCCTTGTTTCACGAAAGGCTAACAGCATACTGGGCTGCATTAGTAGGAGAGTTGCCAGCAGATTGAGAGAAGTGATTATTCCCCTCTATTTGGCACTAGTGAGGCAATATCTGGAGTCCTATGTCCAGTTTTGGGCCCCCACTACAGAGTGCTGTGGACAGATTGGAGAGAGTCCAACAGAGGGCACTGAAAATGGTTAGAGAGCTGGGGCACATGACTTATGAGGAGAAGCTGAAGAAGCTGAGCTTATTCAGTCTGCAGAAGAGAAGACTGAGGGGGCTTTGATAGCAGCCTTCAACTGCCTGAAGGGTGGTTCCAAAGAGGATGGAGCTAGACCAGGTGTGGGCAAAATGGCAGATCCGGCCAGCAGCTGGACTCCATTTCCCAGCAGCCCCTGCCCGCTTCCCTGTGGCTGGATTCCATGGAGGCCCCAGGAGAGGTGGGGCTGTGACAGGGTGGGGCCAGGGTTTCTATGGAGAAGCACAGGCAGGGTGCGCAGCTGGGTAAGGAGTTGCTCCGGGGCTGCAGCTGGGATATTGTGGTGGTGACAGTGTGGCCCAGAGTCGGGGAAGAGCCACGATCTGCTGCCTGCATGCCCTAGGCAGTTTAGGTTGGATATTAGGAAAAAGGTCTCTCACTAGGAGTGTAGTAAAGCACTGGAGGAAGCTACCTAGAGAGGTGGTGGAATCGCTATCTTTGGAGGTTTTAAGACTTGGGTAGACAAAGCCTCAGTTGGGGGTGATCTAGTTGGGGCTGGTCCTGCTTTGAGCAGCGGTTGGACTAGATGACTTCCTGAGGTCTCTTCCAACCCTAATTTTCTATGATTCTGTGATTCGATGACATTAGAGGTGGCATGTACACAAGCTGCTACGGTGCCATAGCGATGTGTTACAGTGCCGTAACATCCACTGGCAAAAACTGTGATGCCGCCACTATGCTGCCGTAGCAACACACTTCCTCGTTACAGTGCATTGTTATGGTGATGTAGCAGCCAAAAATAACCATTTGCAGCTGGCATGGTGCAGTATGGGCTGTTCCAAAAGGAAGTACTACATGATGGCGCTGTAACAAAGGTACCATACGGCCATATATTGATGTGCGCAGTGTGTGTGTGTGTGTGTGTGTATGCCCAAGTGATACAGAATATGGTTGGATGTAAGACACAGTGGAGTCACCCTTCTCATCTAGTATATGGTGATGCCATTTTTCATAGTGACATTAAAATCTGTTGGTAATACTGCCACTAGTATCATTATTTTATTTTTATTGCAGTAGTGTCCAATGGTTTCAGTTTGGACTGGAGATTTGTTGTTGGAGTACTTGTGCATGTGTCCATTCGTATGTGCTTATGCATATGCATGTGTATTTACATACTTGTGTCTGTTTCATGCACATGTACATATACATGTATATATATATGCAGTAGGAGACACATGATCTCTTGATTCTGCAAAGTTACTGTATAGCATGCAACCCAATCTTTCTGCTGAGGAATTCAGTGAGAGTCTGCTGCAGATGATCTGGTTCAAACTTTTCAGTTTTTCAAAGTACTTGAAACCTTTGCTAAGTGCCATACAAGTCAATTAAGAAGATTTTAACTGAGATTTGCATAGGAAGAGGGGCAAGCTGATGGGTGATATTAGAAAAATTCTTGAGAACAGTGTTGTCAACTTCTCTGATCATGTCATAAGTCTTGTAATAGCTCAGGTGTTTTTCTGAAAATTTCATCTCTTGGAGTCATGTGATTATGTGAGAATCTCAGCTTTTACCTCCTTTTCAAAGCAAGTTTCCAGCATCAAAAACACTGGAAAACATGATCAGGGTTACAGCACCAGAAAGCAAATGAGGAGAACATAAACAGAACCTCTCCGCCTTCAGTTTTAGCCTTTAAAAAATCCTCATGGTGCTTGAATGCTTGGGACTGGCAATAGTGGGAACAAACTCATTGTATTCTTCCTCTTGTTCTTCATGGTCTCTGGAAAACATACAGGATCTGCTTCACAGGATTCACCAGGGAATCTGATACCTCTATCCAGGCAGTAATTAGTGAAGAGGGAAGCAAGAGTGTCAAAAAAGAATAAAACTGAAGAATTGTCTTTTCTTCAATGGGCTGGGCAATTTAGTCCTATTATTTGAGATGTTCACTCTCATTATAAGCTCCTAGGCAGGGAATAAAAAGCAGGTAGCACATAGCTTTAAGAGCACAGAAACCCATTAAGCAACAATACAAGAGATGCAGTAATAGAATGAAGCAGTAATTATCATGGTACAGCTGACCTCATTGGTGAATTAAGTGTCTCAAGGTGAAACAGAGACTACTTATCATTAGCAAGGTCAATTCTCTGATTTACCTCTTGAGGAAAACAATATCTTTGCAGAAGAGCCATGCCCTAAAGCTAGCTAGCTAGCTGTCTGTCTCTCTGCCTACCTCCATGTACTCTCATTTCTCCAACCATTTGTCCATTGCTTTTCTTTGACTTCCATAAGTGTATAATAGGAATAAAAATAGGTTGGTTAATGCTCAGACTGAGGGATTGTGCAAGATGGGATACAGAGGACTTGTGTGCTCTCTGAAAAAGGAGCTGGTGCCAAGATAGGAAATATTCAGGCTATGCGAAAGAGCTACAGAAGTGATGGGGAAGACTTGGCTTTTTGCTGAAGCTTGGCTGGCCCCTCTTGCACATGTTCTAGAGATTTGTCCAGTCATTTTCAAAGGCCTAAACCACTGAGCTAGGGAAAGTTGTTCTGGTGTCCATCGTTCCAAGCTTACAAAATAACACCCAGGATGATTAATTATTCCCATTACTTTCTCCTACAGTTGTGATCTTTATTGTAACCCAAGCAGGGATTTTGCCTACATTAAAGTATTTCAGGGAAATATAAACCAGAAGGCACTGGATCTTGCTCTATCATCACTAGCCACAGATTTTACTCCAATCAGTCTGACCCCTGTCACCTGAGTCAGAGGTTTCTTCCCCTGGTTGGTGACTTGTTTCTTCTTAAGTAACAATCAGGTTCTGTGTAATTCCTCACTCCTTCAATTATTTTTATAGAGCACAATGGTATGAGAAAAGCCAGCTCTGGTTCTTAGCTGCTTGTCCTGCAGTTTGCATTACATATGGTTAGTACAATGCTGATTTCCCACTCATGGATCCTGACACTTACAGGAACAAATGACAAATGTCTTAGGATGTGGCAAACAAAAGTCTAGGGAAAAAACCCTATTATGCAGGAGGGAGACATGAACAGACCTTCAGTTTTATAAAAATAATAATAAAGAAACAGCTGGATGAAGAGCTCAGGTTTCTTAACATCTGGAGTGAAACCAGCTCAGACACTCTTCAATACCCTGTTGTTCCTTGAACAGGAATATCCTGAATAAGGTGTTAAGTCTACTTATTGCTATTAGCCACCATTGTCTAGCAAGGTGATGTGATACCTGAAAAAACACAGAAATCCTGATACTGGAAACACTTTGCCATATGGCAGTATGGGGTGCAACTGTGCACATGGCAGCATTCAGGACAGGGGACCAGAAAGTAGGAACATACTTTCTAAGGACTCTGACTTCCCTCTCCCAGCCACAGCTGCCCCTTCTCTTATTTTTTAAGGAGAAGTAGGTGGCTGGACATAGCAAGCTAGCACTGACACTAGAGGAGGATATAGAAGAGACAGCTGGTCTCCAAAGGGTTGATGAGGATTGCCCCAGTGGGTTACTCCCAGAAAAGCAGGGCCTTTGGGACATCTTATCACTGGCAGACAAGGTTCTTTGGGTAGATATGGTATCTTTTATTAGACCAATAAATAGTTGGAAAAATTGTTCTTTGCAAGCTTTCAGGCACAAACACCCTTCTTCAGGCATAAGGAAAGTCGATTGGCATTTGTGTGCTGTCTTGGGTAGAATAGAAGCCAATACAGGCGACCCTCACCATTCGCGGGGGATATATTCTCGTATCCCCCACGAATGGCAAAATCCACAGATAAGGCACTGTGTTCATGAACACTGTCTGCATTCATGACCTCAGTGCCCCCTGGCGGCTGGGGAGGATGTGGGGCACGGCTGCTCTGGTGGCAGTGGCAGGAGCCTGGCAGTGGCAAGCACGGAGCTCCTGAGGAACTCCTTTAAGTGTATTTAAGAAGTAGGTTCGGCATTCGCGAATATTTGAAACTGCAAATGCCGAACCTGCGAATAGTGAAGGTTTCCTGTATGCAAAATGCAGGTCTGTGAACATGCAAATGCGTGGCAGTGAGGACCTGAGGGAACCGGACACAATAGGTATTATAACTGCAATGAATGCTTGTGTAAAGTATTGGTCCATTGTCCCAGGGAAGGCCTTTTATTACTTTTGCAGGTCAGTCCAGTTGTTCCTGTAGCTCACATAATAGTTCTCTCTGTTGTGATGTTCTAGGCTGGGGATTCCCAACCTGCTGATAGCCCTTGAAAAAGTTTTTACCGTTGTTGTACTCTGATAACTCTTCATCACTCCCCTGCTGCTGCTGCTTTGCTCAGACTGTGGCAACTCCCCAGTGTATCCTGCTGGTGAGCTTTTGGAAGAAGATGACTGCCCTATGGATAGATGGGTGCTCTTCCTGTAATCTGACAGAAAATGACTTGGGCAAGAATCCTGCTGAGCATGCCCTGTCCTGCTCTGATCTAAAACAGCAGCAATAGAGAACGGAGCTCAGCTTCTTACTGTTCTGTAGATTCCCATGCTGAAAGATGAGGATGTGTGAATTTATAATCTGTCCCCCATCATTATATGTAGCCATCTACCCAATCTCTTGCATTTCTAATGCATCTATCACTTCACTATTAGCATCTAGGTGCCATAGGAATTCTTGATGATTTCATTCAGCAATAGAACTTCACTATTTATATCCCTTAATCTAGTAGGTTTGGCAACATTCATTATAACACAGGACCGATAACACTCCTAGGAAGTATGATCTAGGGTTGTACCACACCCATCACTTATATTTGTACACTGGCGTCTATCACACTGATTCTTAATTCAGCAACACCCTGGGCTGCCTTGAAATATTTTCAAGGCTGCCATGGGGTGCCACATAGTTTTAGCACTGTTAGGTGTGCAAACATGATTTACAAGATAAAACCAGAGATTTTAAATAGGCATCCATAGTATTAAATACATATTGACCTGTTGTGGTTTTTCTGAATTCTTTGCAACAGAAGAATTGCTTTATTATTTTTCTGTAGTAACAAAGGAGTGAAAACTAAGAGTTGGCATTTTCCAAGGGGTGTCTTAAGCTTAATGTGGGGTGCTTTGAGTATAAAAGGGTTGAGAATCACTGATTTATCATGTCATGCTTCTGACCCATGATTTTTCATCTGCACACACTATAGAAAAGATAAATTATGATTATGGTCACAAAACACCCTCTGTTTTCTCTAGGATTTTTTTATCTTGCTGGACACTAAGCATTTACAAGCTTAAACTATACCAGGCACACCAGGCCTGGTGTGGAACTGGTTAGTAACAAATAGAAGCACAATGCACAAAAAAAATGACAAATAGCCCTGTGCCATTTTAAATTGCAGTGGAGAATTTAGGAGGGCAGAACTATAAATTGATTAGGTTAGTGGAGTTCACAGTCCTACTCTTAAAAAATGTGTGCGTAGGATTAAGACCCATTTGCACTGACCAGGAAGCGGCCGCAGCACTGGTGTAAGTGGCTGTGGTGCTCCCAGAAGCAGCTGTGGGGCTGCATCTAGAGCTCCCACTCCCTGGCCGGTGCTTGCAGGGGGGGCACTGGTGCTTCCGCCTGCCCCCCCTGACCGTTGCCTAAGCAGGGGCCACAGTCTGTCAGGGGATGCATCAGCACTCTCAGGGGGTGCACGTGCACCCCTGTGCCCCCCCTACATGTCACCACTGGAACAAGCTGTGTCTCGTGTCATTGCAAGTCTTCTCCACCTGGTTGAACATTAGCTTGGTACCAGCTTTAAGAACAGAGTGGTACCCCCTGAATCATTAACGCTGCTTCTTGCAAACATAGTGCTAGGGGTCTATTAAACAAGTACCAGTGAGCACAAGCCTGATGACCTTTAGAAGTGTGTAGGAGGACAATGTGGTAAGGCTGTGAAATTTCTAGAAACCCAATTGCCTCCCACCACTTAATGCTTAATTTCATTTTAAGAATGCATTTGTTAATCAGCTGCTGGGCTTTCTTCAGAGATAAGGAACACCATCAGAGAGCTGACTGAATTAGACATTGCTCCCGGCCTTTAATTTTGCAGACGTGGCCTTTAATTTTAGCTAGACTTGTTAGCAGAAACAATTTTTTCTTAGTTCCTAGAAAGATGGTTGATAGTTGCATCACCATTGCAGGTCAGCCAAAGAGGATCTGGAACAAGGAGATGTCTGTGCTCTGAGAAGCCCGTGAACAGGGTGAATATAATTGGCAGAGGACTAAGGAAGCCT
The DNA here is from genome assembly GCF_000455745.1 of Alligator sinensis. Lineage (NCBI taxonomy): Eukaryota > Metazoa > Chordata > Crocodylia > Alligatoridae > Alligator > Alligator sinensis. Next base: position 1,823,030 of record NW_005841974.1, on the reverse strand, counting down.
AGATGGCAGGCACAGATTATTAATAACGTGAAGTACCCAATGGATTCTACTACTAGTAAATTCCATTTTTTTTCCAAGTGCTTGTATGATTCCTCGTAATTCCCAAGGCAATCTGTGATAAAATTTGAACAAGCAAGTTGACAACTTGAAGACAAATTCAATCTTTTGCTTTCAGGGTCTGGTCCAGGAACAATCATAAGACAGGAGCTTTCCAACAGGGTACAAAATTCTACTGTTGAGACACCCTTTGCTCTCCTGTAACTGGGAGAATGACTATAATTAACATAAAGCCTGGATCACAAGGAAGAACCTGTGGACAGGTTCATTTCACCTCTGCAGCTGTATCTCAGACCTGATGCAGGGACCTTGGAGAAAGCTATTTTCCATCAAGTCTTGCAGTCAAAATGTCCCTTTTAGGTATTCGTGCCAGCGCCTTTTCATAATCTTCTGAATAGGAGAAGACAGCCCAGGTACTTTGTCTGCGGAAGGAAGCAATTAAATTATTAGCACTTTGAGAAATTAAATGATATAACTTATGGCAGAATAAGTTTAGCAAAATGTTATAATGTAAGAAAACAATTAAAAAGAGTTATATAAGGTTGGGCGACTTCTTTATTGCAATAGAGTGAACAGTTAATTGATTGTCATCTTGTTATAATGCACCAGGGCAGTTGTGGCAGCAAATAGAGATATGTCTACTCAGGAAGTGCTAATACAAAATGCAAAGAAAGGGAAACATCTGCTGGAGGAAATGGGAGCAGACAGGAGTCTGCCATGCCTGATTCCAGTTCCTTGTCCCTTTCAGAGAGAGAAGAGGGCAGAGGGTCTCTCCTGCCCTACCTGTTGCTGCTCTTTTGCTTCCAAGCAATACTTTAGCATGCTCAGCTCCTCTCTCTTCAATGATGAGGAACAGTGCAGGACTGGGACACTAACATAGAATCATAAAAAATGAGGGTTGGAAGGGATCTCAGGCTGTCATCTCATCCAACCCCCTGCTCAAACAGGACCACCACCAACTAGCTGATTCCAGCAAGAGCTTTGTCAAGCCAGGTCTTAAAAACCTCCAAGGATGGAAATTCCACCACCTCTCTAGGTAACCTTTTCCAGTGCTTCACCACCCTTCTAGTGAGAGAGTTTTTCCTAATATCTATCTGAAACTTCCCTTGCTGCAACTTGAGACTATTGCTTCTAAGAACAGACTAAGTGTAATCAGGAAAAGTGCTAGCACAAGTAACAGAGCAGTGGTGGGGGATCAAAGCAATGTACTCTATCTCAGGCCACTTCAACCCAGTGCCCTGCTGTTGCCACACCTTGACTAGTTCTCTCTGGATCAGGAGAGAGGAAAGGCAGCATTCTCTGAGCAAACAAGACTCCTGCAGCCTCCTGGCTTGTTAGTCCAGCTAACGTTCCTGGATAGACTCAATGCATCCCACAGCCCCGGTCACAGCCCTATGCACCAGGCATGGCACAAAAACAGAGAAGCACATGGCTCTGGCATTGACAAGTTCACAGTCTAAACAGGGGAAGAAATGACACTAGAAACACCAACCTGGAATAACCTTCTGTATAATTTCCCTGGTGCCTAGATCAGGTGGAGGTAGACAGGGGGCCCCCTTCCTTTAATATATAGAGTTGAAAGAACTGTATAGTAATCTATGCACGCACGTTCCAGCTAAGAGTCACTTATGTGCTCTTGTTAGGATGCTGAGCATTGTCTGGCAAGCCTGGAATGGGGCTGGAGCTGGGGATGAGGGGTTGTGCTGGATGGAACTGAAATAAAACTGTGCTGTCTCTACTGGAAGTTGCTGGTGTGCCACTTGACCTGGGAAAAGGCTGTTCTCTAGAGGGGCAAATATTACATGGTAGCAGGGTTGGGATTATAGTGGAAGCCCTGAGAACAAACTGAGCTCTGCACAACTTCAGAAGAAGCTGGTTGTGAGCCATGGCTGCAGATATGGGAACTCCTGTCTATCTGGCTCCTGGCTGGAGGGTCTCCACTTAGGGTTACCGATTGCCAAATTTGGGGGCAGGAAGAAATTTTTCACTTAGGTCAGATTGGCATGAACTGTGTGGGTTTTGCCTTCCTTTGTAATATGGGACACAGTCCTTTTCCTAGGACCTGCTGAGCATATACTGGTATTAAACAACTGCTTCCCTGTTGTTGCAGTTGTCGGCAGTCCCTTGGAGTTGAAGATGATGTTCATCAGGCTTGATGGGTCCTCAGGTGACTGAGGAGCCCGATTCTGAATACACACACACTCCTTGGGAATGGGGGCATGTTGTTGCCACCTAAACTTACTGTGTAACAAGGCCCTAAGAGGCACTACCATCTGCCTCAAGATTGATATAGAGCTGTGATTCTCAGCCAGGGTTACTGTCACCTTGAGGCATCTTGAGATCCTTTCCAGGGTGCTGCAGGTTGCCACATAATGTAAGTACTGCTAGGTATACAAACAATTCACAAGATAAACCCAGAGATTTCAAATAGGAATCTATTGTGTTAAAATCATTCTGACTTGCTGTGGTCTTTTTGAGTTCTTTGCAACAGAAAAATTACTCTAATATTTTTGTATCATTGTCTTTGATGGCAGTGCTTCAGTATGAGGATGACAATCTTCCAGTAAATAGGAAAGTTGTCAGTAAGTCGGTCAATGACTGAAGAGGCCTACTCAGTCATCTGTTTGTCCATAGTAAAAAAATGAGTGAAAACGAAGAGCTGGCATTTTCTGAGGCATGCCTTGAGTCTGAAAAGGGTGAGGACCATGCAGAGATGATTCTAGCAGGGTTCAGGGCCGGGGGCAAATGAGCCTATGTGGGGCCCGGATGTGAAGAAGCTGGTGGCAGCAGTGACAGCGAGGGGGGAGAGGGGGCAGGAGGAGGGCAAGCAGCTGGATGTGAAGCCAGCAGTGGTGTGGAGTAACCAATGCCAGGCGGACCTCAGGAGGGGCCGCGGTCACTCCGCCCAGCTCTGCAGGGCCCCCCAAAGTGTGAGGCCCAGGGCAGTCACCCCAATTTGCCCTCCCTTAGGGATGGCTCTGGGACCACTGATATAAAGACTGATGTCACAGATGTTCCTGAGAAGCTGTACAGGTCTGCCCTGGCTTATCTCTCCTACTGGTATTAAACTGTCTGTATCTGAGGACCCCGAGGATTGTGAGGTTCTTGTCTGAGTAGCTGCAGCATAAGATAGCATCTCCTTGAGGAAACATCTGTATAACAGAAACCTCAAGCAACCACTGCTAAACTGGAAAGCAGGTGAAGAACAGATCCTAGTACTGAGGCTGAATGAGATCAAGACTCAAAATGCAAAAATAAACCCAGTCCTAAAATTCCCAAGGCTATTCAAGGGACTGGGAAAATTGAGAAAAATCCTATGTGATCAAGTAGGGGCAAATCCAGAGGGGGTGCAGTGGTATGCCCAAATATCCGTTTTGGATCACGCTGTGGGAGCAGCAGTTGGGGACTTTTTTAAAGTCTACAAAGCACGTAAAACTAGGCCCCCCCCTTTCAGCACCACCTCTCTTTC
>NW_005841974.1:1811647-1819473 GCF_000455745.1 Alligator sinensis | reverse complement strand
CTCTGTGCCCATCTAAGCCCGAACAACTGCTCCTGAGTGGCTCGGGGTCTAGTAACCCAAACTTGGGCACTTGCGCCTTTTGGCACCACCGTCCATTGGACATTTCCTCCTAAGGGAGCTTCCCATCACTAGTCTGCCACGCCTTGGTCTGAAGAGGACTTGAGGGAGGTTTTTTGGATGTTATCTACTCCCTTAGGCATGCTCTATATGGATGTTTCTTGGGGCTCCTCCTCTCATACACCCCATCCATACACCAACCTGCGGATGTCTAGCAGTGTGCCTAATGGCCTGGGCTTGTATCCCCGTAGACCCAGCCTGTGACCCTGACTGGGTCAATCACCTTCCCAGGATGGGGATGGTTGGCTGACTGTGCAGCTACTGGGCTCTCATAATGCGGAGAGGGTTACTTCTTGACCATGTTCCACAACTGAAACTAAGCATGAACTTAAATCTTATGTGAGGGCTGCGTCAGTCCTTAGATCACAGTTCATTCCTCAGGGCTGCACAACTTCTTTGAGCAACTTGGGGCCTAGTGACCCAAACTCGGGCACTTTCAGCTTTTGGCACCCCTGTTCATTGGGCATTTCCTACAAAGGGAGCTTCCCATCACTCACCTACCACGCCTTGGTCTTAAGAGGAATTGAGGGAGATTTGTCATGTGTTTTCCACTCCCCTAGGCATGCTCTGTACGGATGTTTTTTGGGGCTCCTCCTTTCCTACACCCTGTCCACACACCAACCTGCGGATGTCTAGCAGTGTGCCTGATGGCCTGGGCTTGTATCCCCCTAGGTCCGCACCATGACCCCAACTAGGTTGACCACCTTTCTAGGATGGGGGCGGTTGGCTGACTGTATAGCTACTGGACTCTCATAATGTGGAGAGGGTTACTTTTCTTGACCCTGCTCCATAACCAAAACTAAACACAAACTTAAATCTTATGTGAGGGCTGCATCAGTCCTTAAATCATAGTTCGTCCCTCAGAGCTGCACAGCCTGATAGGATCAACAATTGGACCTACTATAAGTCTGAGTTTCCCCTCTGGGCTCTCCATGGGTTCCTGGCCTCCTTAACCTGGCAGATTTAGGCTTGCAAACTGGGTGTCTCTGAAAATGAAGAACCAAGTAGAAATTAAAGCAAAATACAAAACTAGGAGGCTGTGCTTATCCTCCCACTCACGCGTCCCTGGGGTTTGTGAGGTCCTCAGATCCTCCACTCATTCTCCTCTGGGGCAGTGTTGTCCTCACAATGTGGGCAGCACCCCTCCAGGTGTCTCCTTCATGCAAGCGGGGTTTTGCGCACCTGAACATGCCATCCAGGAGCCTGCAGCTGCTATGCTGCTGCATGCCTTCTCACCATCCTGCACCAGCTCTTGTAGTTGGTCTCTGGTGCTGGCTGCTGACATCATGTTCCTGTGCCCTCCCAGCTACACTGACAGCATACTTAAAAGCCACGCAGGTGGCTCTGGCTGCCACTCCATGCCTCTGGCTGCTGTACCTGTGGCAGGTAAGTTCCTTCCAGTTTTGGCCCTCCCCAGGCCACTTGCTAGGACCTCTGGCATTCTTTCATTGCCCCTCCATACCCAGTATGGGGTTTCCAGCCCCCTGGACTTGTCACCCTGTGGTAACCTGCATGCTCAGCCTCCCCTGCCTACCAATTTCCTCTCTCCTTTGCCTACTGTTGCTGCTGTCCCCAGCTGACCTGGAGGCAGGGGGAGCTCCAGAGCCACTATTGCCTCATTCAAAATGGTACCCCCCCCCGGATGTTTCCTGACAGTCTGGGAGCAGGCAGAGGGAGGGGGAACCCATCTGCTGCCACTTCTATCCTTAACTGAGTCTAGCTCCCCCCATGCAAAAGATTCCCTCTGCCCTGGCTGGAGCAGGGCAGGAGCAGTTGGGACAGTGGCAGGCACTATATGCAAGCTGCTCAGCACAGAGGGAGTGGGGTGGAGGTGCCAGTAGTGGGAGGGGAGTCTTATCTTCTTTGGGGACTTGAAAAAAGTCCCCCACTGCAGCTCCCCTGGCATGGTCTGCCTGTTCGGTGAAAGCACTTCCCTTTTCAAAATCCTGGATGTGCCTACGTGATCAAGGTCAAGAAAGATGTTTGGCCCTTTGTATTTGCAGGGTGTGTCTACACATTCTTTTACGCGTGCCTAAACTTAATGCACATTTGCCTAATGCACATTAAGGCAATTTAGGTGTGTCTCTACACTTGCACCTGCTAAGGCACATTAATGTGGTGTGTGGATTGACTTGGGACTAAAGTTAGTCCCAACTCAGTTGACATACACAGTCTTAATACGCCTTAGCATGTCTACATGTGCATTAAGGCGCCTTAGCTATTCATACATAAATTTGATACCTGCCTTTGCAGGTGTCAAATTTAAGGGCAAATTGCCTAAAATCACCGTTTTTAAGGCACATTATGGGCATGCATGTGTAGACCTTCACCCTTAATGCACCTTAAATTAAATTGGCACATGTAGATGCACCCAGTGTCCTGGGGAGTTCCCCTGCCTTTGATGAAGGCTGTCAAGAAAGAACTCCAAGACGTGGTCCAGAAAGGAGTTATTGAGCAAGTTGATGAGCTGGTATGCAGCCATGGTTATTGTAGCTAAGTTTCCTGGGATGTGCGCATCTGCATTGACATCTGAATTCAAAAGAAGCATAGAATGTGACTACTAGTCCACATCAGCATTTGAATATTCAAATGGCCAATGACAAGATGCTAAAATCTTCAGCAAACTCAATGTCAACTCAGGGATTCTGACATATACCTATCACTCAAAAATCATCTGTGCTCACTATATATATTACTCTATACAGGTTCAAAAGTTTATGGCTAGATCCTATTTCACCTTTTATGTCCAATCTTGTAACTGTCATTTTTTACACAGTTTGCAATCCTGTTCTATGTGCAATGTGGATGCATAAGTATCTGTACAGCTACTGTGCATACTCAATAAATTGCACTTTGGCTGTGCAGGTACTCAACTCCAAATGTGTCTTTTTTAATGTTAAATCCCCAAATTGTAACCTAGTAAAAACAAGGAGAAGAGACCACCTCTCTTTTAGCCCCATAGTCTAGTGATTAGGACAGTCACTCATGAAGCAGGACTTTCATATTCTAAGACAATCCTTCATTTCTTACTTTGAATCTACAGCTCTTGCTTTGCAGTACAGTACTCTAATGACCAGGTAAAAGGTTAGACATTCAGCAAGTCCATCTCCAGCCCTCCTCTTGAAGCTGAGCCACTGCTCTTTGCACTTAATATTCATTGGAAAAAATGGATGGAGAACAGTGTAGTGGGGAAGTTTCTGCCCTAGTGGGAGCAAGGCTCCAGGCTAGAGCCTAGAATCCCCACCCTGCTATTACAGCATCCATCTCATTAAGCCACATGGCTTGTTTGCTTTTTCCTGTCCCCACATATCTTTCTCTTTTGGCTGCCCAGAGGGCCAGCTTCAAGATGAATGCTGGTAGTATGTGGCCTCATGATGATTACCACTGTACTAGAGAGTAAGAGACGCAAGTTTAAACCCCTCTAGTTAAGGCAGACCTAAAACCTGTATCTTTCACTTCCAAGATAAACACCCTAACCACTAAGCTATTGAGCTAAAACATAGGAGAGTCCTTCTTTCCTACAGCCAGCTAGTCAAAGGTTTTTGCTTAGCTACAACTTGTGGACTTATATTTATTTAGGTATGTGTGTATGGAGCCACATACTTGTCTAGTCAGAATTCTGGCTACTAAGCATGTTCACCAGCTGGGTGAATGCTTGCATATTGACCGTGCATGTGGAACAGGATCACAGACTATGCATAAATGCCAGAAGCAGTAGCTAGTTGGCTGGGTAAGGGTCATTTAGGCAAGTCAAGTGCCTACGTGACTTGCCCAAGGTTGCATAGGAAATCTGCAGCAGAGCAGGGAATTATACCCACCTCATTAGCTCTACCTAGTAGAACATATTTCTCTGTCAGGGAATGTAAAGAGGAAAATGTAATTACCTGAGTTGGGATTAACCAAAGTCACCATGGGACCTCTGTGGAGTATAGTATCAAGGCTGAGTTTCTGTAATAATGGGTCTCAGAGAAATTTGGTGGATTATATACAGAGCTGGTTCTGTAGGGGTACTAGAGTTGGATCTGCTCTGTGGGTGGAAGTATGCAGTCAAGGAATGGGAAGCTTCTTGGAAGAACTCAGCACAGCAGCAGGCAGTTTTAGTGGATTATTTTAGTGCAGAGAAACTTGCTGCACGTAGCCACAGGTAGATTTCTGTATAATCCAGCAGTCCTTCCTAGTCCATGGGGCACCCTGCAGTTCACCGTGACCAAGTCTCTCAAATGAGATTTAAAACCTCCCTGCTATTCCTGCCCTACTCCTCTGTCAGTGCTCAGGCATACACTTGCCATCTCTATTGGGTTTTCGAAAACAGCAGAGCTAGGGAATGGATTATAGCCTCTGTACTGTTCATGGTGTGAGCTAGGTTGAATTCTGGCATGCTGGGATTTCAAGGGTTAAAAATCTTCTGTAAGTATTGTGGCTTCTTTCCAAAAGGTTTCAGTTAACACCAAAGGTCTCCTGATAGCTCACTCTCTTTAATAGATTTTTCCCATTGACTTCTCCCTTTATTGACTATCATTTCCTTTTCTGCAGGGCAGCTATTTTCTGGGTCACTGATTCAACCAACTTAAAAGGGATTTCATTGATTGGATTTTATTGGTGATTACTTCAGCCATGATGGACAGAGTTGCTAGTACCTGCTAACAGCTCTTCTGTTCCCAAATAGTGACTCCAAGCAACTCAGGTATACCTTCCCCACCACTGTAGTTTGGACACCTCTTCTTTATCTTTACTGAGTGTTGTGCAATTGCTACCACATTCTTCATTTCCTTGATCTCTCAGCTGGGTGTATTTCCTTCTTTTTAGTATAGCTAGCAAGGTTGTTATTCCATATTGGATTAGATCCCCACTTGGTGTAACAGGCCATTAACTCTATTTACCCAGAAGGAGCTGCCATGATCTCCCTCAACTGAAGATCCTGTCCACTATTTCTGACCTTATACAGTGGGGAAGATGCATCAAGTCACAGGTTATAAGAAAAAGCAGAATATTTTCTAAAGTGGGTGGCATTTGTCAGAAGCAGCTACATGATTTAGGAATTGAATGGCACCAGGAAGAGACATAGAGCACAGTCAACAGTCACTTCCCTCCACTCCCCCACTTTCCTCCCTACACACTAAGCTCCAGGTCCACCCCCTGACCAGTATAATATTGTCAGGTAAAATCTGATGAAGCTGCAGGCTCTTTCTGCTAGGGGAGGAAATTGGAGCTGGAGTCAGCTGCTTCATTGATGAGCCTTCTTTGTTAACCAAGAATGTACAGAGTCCTGTTTCCTTGAGTGCAGCAAGTGCCAGTTCATAACTTGCATTTCTATAACTCTTCCAGTTTGCACTCAGCCCAAAAGTACATTCCCCAGGGCTGTACCCTAGTGGTCTGTATTGATTGTGTTTGGAGATGCACTGGCCTTGTTTTCTCTCTTCACAGGCTCCCAGTATCCACCCTCCACCCATTTGAGCGTGCTTGCCTTGTTTTTGGTGATGTGTTGGCATATAGGGAGAAAATTGCTATTGTTTCAGCTCTTTGGTTGCATACAGAGCAGATATGTTTCATACTGCAATGTCTGTCACAATACCTTCTGCTGCTCCATGCAATGTGGTTGGTAAGGATGTGTGGTTTTGAGGTGTAGTAGACTGACTGGAACTGGAGTATGGAGATACCTATTCAAAAGCAGTTCAGCCAGGCTAAAATTATCTACAGAGCGGTCAAACGTGGCCCACAGGCTGGGTCCAGCATATGGTGCTGCCTCATGTGGCTTCTCTCTGGCTGGATGATTCACCTTGGAATTTGACAGCCATGGCAAGAAGCCCCACAATGTGAATTAGGCCCACCAACTTATTTGAATTGGACATCCCTGATCTACAGGTAGTGGAGCCTAGTATAAGGCATCTGCTATTTTTTAAATCCGTCTTCACTGTCTTCACTATGAACCAGTGTCCTGGAGGAAATGAGGGCCAAAACCACAGGGTCAAATCCTATTTAAGCTTTATGAACCTAAGTGACAATTACAGAGCCATGTAAGCGCAGGACTTGTCATATCTGCACAGCTTGGATTGTTTTTAGCTGTCACTGAATACAGTCATCCAAGTGTGGCAGGTTTGCCGGCTTGAAAGGGCTCAGAGTGATTGGTGGGGCATTCCCCACCAAACAGGAAAGGCAAGGGGAGAGGCTTGCCCTTCCCCTACCCAGGGGCAAGATGAAGAGCCAGACCAGAGAGGGGACTAACCCTTTCTCTCTCTGATTGGCCTGTTTACAATCTAGGGTGCAGCCTCCAAAGAGGATTAAAAGGCAGCATGACCGGCACACAGGTGGCTGCAACAAGGGACAGAGAAGAGGGCAAAGAAGAGCTGGCAGAGCTGGCCAGCGGGGCAGAGCGGTTGCCCCAGAAGAGCCCAAAGACGACTTGTGGGACGGGGAGTAGCAAGCGGCTGCATCCCCCAGTCCCGCCACAGGGAGTGTGGCGCTGGTACACGGGAGGTCCTGGGAGGAGACTGAGACCCCATAGCTGCACGCGGCAGCTCAGGTCTAAAACCCCGGCACAAGGCTGGACATGCGGTGAATAGGGGCCACTGGTGCACAGGATGGTGCACAGGACCAGGAGGGGGCTGGAGCCTGGGAGAGCCTTGAGCAACTGAGGACACCCTGCTGAGGGAGGAGACGCCTCGGCCAGAGAGTGGCCTCGACAGGCCTCAGAGAGTTGTGAGTTGCCTGGGAAGGGGATTTCCACAGGGGAGGAGGGTCCCGCCCATCACTTCTGTGACTGGCAGCTGGACGGGAAGCCCCCTGCTGGGGGAGGGACCCCAGGTTTGAGGTCAGCCTTTTGGGTGATTCAAGCAGGGTTACAGGGGCCCCCCATAGGGCATTGGGGTATCCCTTCACTCTTTTTATCTTTGGGGCACTGCTATTGCTCTAGGGCAATGCAGGTTATTTTTTGGTTTTTTTCTCTGGGACCTGCACCTTTTCATTTGTAAACCCTGCATCTCAGGCTTTGTCAATCCCGTGCCTCATATTTTGTAAACTTACATTCCTTTAGAGTATAAGTGTGCATGACTTAATGAGACCCTTGCTTAGACCCCTTTGGTTCCTCACCTGTATATAGAGTGTCTGCATAGATATATAAATAGTCTGCCTATAGTTCCTGTAACTTATGTATATATATGTTCATTATTATAACTTTTATATTTTATTAAATTTGTATATAGATAAGCTTATCATGTGTCTGGGCCTTGCTCTAGAGGGGGAAGGAGGGAAACTGCATACAGCAGGCAGTTCACCTCCCACAGTGCATCAGTACCCATTCCCATCCCCTCATTGGAAGAGGGGGTACCCATACTAGTACCAATCGGGTTACACAAGTATGTGTATACCTACAGGAAGCGACCTGAAGGACGAGGAAGAGAACACTTCCACCTTTTAGTCCAAAAGCCTAATGATTAGGACATCTGCACAGGAAGCAGGATACCTGGGAAGTAGGCTCCCTCATCCAGAAAGGGCTTGACCTTGTTCCCCACCTCCCCCCGCCATTTCCTAGCAAGATGCTCTAACCACCAGACAATGTCTAGTCCTCTTCTTGAGGCTAGCTTACTGTGTAGCCAGGAGGGGAGGAAATGTGAGGCTATGAGCTAAGAACAAGTTAGATATAGTGCGGTTCCAGAGGGTGGATTCTGCTCTTTGCCTCAATGGCTTTTCTGCATCTTACATCTAATTTTCAG
>NW_005841974.1:1792401-1811616 GCF_000455745.1 Alligator sinensis | reverse complement strand
AGGAATATTTCCACCACACTGGGCGCAGTGGCCAGCACCTGAATGCAGGGCTTACTTTCTTCTAGGGCACTGTGAATTTTATAAAGCACTTGCTTGCTTACTTCCTCCTGGCCCAATGTAGCTTCCTCTCCCAGCTGCCTTGTGGACCAATTTCAAGAGGAGCCCTGGGAAATGTGAGCAGTGTCTAGCTCATGGGCCAGTGATTAGAGCTCTGCAAGAAATACAGATTCAAGTCCCCTTAGTGTGAGGGGAACCTAGAATCTAGGTTCCCTATGGGCAACTGTCCTTACCACCTACCTGTTGGCTTAAAAGATGGGATGGTCTACCTCTTCTGCTGGTATCAAACACTTATTATTTGTCAGGACTAAAGTTTCTGGACTGATCTGGTGTCATGTGCCAGGGGGCATGGCAGAGCAGCACAGCCCAACCCCTAGTGCCTGGTGTAGGGTACTGGCATGGTGAGGTGCAGAGGAAGTCATGGCCAGTGAGCTGAAGGTGGGCTAGGGTACCTGCACTTGTGTACCCATGTGCGTGATGCAGCAGGGGGGAAGAGCATGCATGGGCTTGGTACAGTGGGAGGTAGGGAGCACCTACATGCCCAGTGGCATTGGGCACATTGCTGCCTTTTGCAAACCCAATGCCACAGAGGTTAGGGAGTACCCATGTGCCCAGTGAAGCAGTGGGCAGGGAACACTTGCTTGCCTGGTGCATTGGGGGTACAGTTGCCAACCTAAGACAATATTTTTACTGACAACCTGCAAACTTTTTAGTGATATATGCTTTACCTAATGCAAATGTAAAGTCAGAGGAAAAAAAAGCCAGGCTGGCAACCTGGCTTGACTACATCAATGGTTTTTATACCCTGCTGCTTTCACCCCAGGGATCCCCTAGTCATCCCAACACCCCAATACCTCAGCTTCACCCTGTACCATGCTGCTTCCTTTCAGCCCACCCCTCAACCTGACCCCTACCTGGGATCACACCAAAACCCCCCCCAAACCCCCCCCCCCAACAAAAAACACATGGCTTGGCTGTATAAACTATCTCCAGTGAGTTATTAAGACAGACTCCCTCCAAAACGTTTTGCAGCATGTTGGACAGCTAAGATGTTCATTGCCATATCAGTTCTCAAAGATGAGAAGGCAAAAGACAGGAGGAAGCAACATGTTTCTTTGGCCCAAGTAACTTAACCGATTCTGCTGGAAAGTGCTATGCCAGCCACCACAGCTGTCACCAAGGATCCAAGGAATCCCACAGGTGCTCTTGAAGTCTAGATATCACTTAGATTTATGTACTCCTTAAATGTTTGCAGCAAACACTGCGTGCATCTACATGTGCCATTAAGGCGATGTGATAAACTCCAGCACAGTTTGCATCAGAGTCAGCTGCTCCCAGGCACAGTGTCTGTCTGGGTGCCCGAGACTGCAGCAGTTTGTGCCAGGGCAAAGCAGCTGCAGGTTGGCAAGGAGCCACAGCAAGGTCAGCCCTAGGCAACAGTCAATTAACCAAGCTTTATTTGATGGGTCAAATACCCTTAATGCCCTCAAGTCAGGCATTATGCTACACCTCTGATACATAGTGTAAGCGGGTGAGAAATGCAGTTCTTGAATTAAGAGTCTCAGGTCACAGAAAGGGTGAGGTTGTGGGGCTCTGGTCTGCAGTGGGAATTGTTTTACAGTTCCCGATTCTGAAAGCTTCAAGATATGGTGAAGCAGGACCATATTTACCCAGTTTACTTTTTAAAAACTGGGTTCTCAACTTTGTTACACACTCAGGGAACCCTTCAGAAAATGCCAGCTCTTCACTTTCACTCATTTTTTGTGTGGGGCAAAATACTAGAGCAATGCTTCTATTGTAAAGAACTCAGAAAGACCATAATAGGTCAGAATGGTTTTGACACAATGGATTCCTATTTGAGATTTCTGGGTTTATCTTATGAATTGCCTGTAGGTGTTTGCACACCTGACAGTGCAAATGTGAGGCAGCACCCTTAAAAGGTTTCTCACAGCACCCCAAGGAGCTGTGGTAGCTTGGTTGAGAATCACTGGTTTAATGCTTCACACTTTTCTTGGTAGCAGCTCCACTTTGTTCTTGTCAGAGCAGAGCACTGGCCGCCTGCACAGGGGAAGGATGTGTCACATCGTTGAAACCCTCACTTTTTTTAAATTCAGCCCTTGAGGGGCTGGGGCTTACCCCCGCTTTTTTTTAGACCTGTGTATTTACAGCATTGCAATTACTTACAGAGCCCACTGGAGGCCACTCTCAAACAGCACTTTTTAAATCCCAGGTCATTTAAGAGTTGCAGTTAGATGAGGGTGCTGCAGATTAAGCCCAAGAGGCTGAGTCTCTGGCTTGGCTGTTGCAGACTCCACAGCGGAACTGGCGTATGGTTTCTGGTGAAAGAGGTAGTAAGGCAGGGAAAATAGCCATGCTGTAAGGCCTGAGGAGGCTGTGTAGAAGCCAACACAATTGCTAGCTGCCCTCTTATTCCTAGACATCTGGGTTTCCCCTGTGGCGTGGCTGCTCCGCCCTCCTCCCTGCCTGCAGCTGTTTTACACACAGCACAAAATTAAGATATAGGAAAGAAATGCCATTAGCACTTGGTAACTGTGGCACTTGAAAAGCCCAGAGTCCAGAGGTGTGTTCTGTGCTGAAACCAATTGCACAGATGACTAGTGAGCTCTTCCAGTTTTGTGGAAAGATTAAAAAACAAAAACAAAAAAACCCAAAACAAAACCTACACACACTGTTATCCCCCCCCCCCAAATGCACAGTATTTTTCAAGAAAAGAGAAATAAAGAGAATTCAAGTGAGCATTTAACTAACTGTGCAAAGGCAGTTTTAATTCAAATCTGACTTTACAACATGCAGTTATACCATGGTACTCAGCTTTCTTTGAAGGGATGTTGATAGCAGTGGACAAATAGGGTCTCTTAGTTTTAAACAGAACATCTATATAGGGCATTTACCAGGCTTCCTCCTTTTAAACTACTTTGAGTGCAATGGGAAAAAAAAGACACCAGAAATCCCCAGTAGGGAATAATCTTGTACTGGCAGATTGAACAGATGATCTCATAATACCCGAAGGCCTATTCCTTCCCTATCTTTCTGTGTCTAATTTGGAAAGGAGTTGAATGGAGTATATGGCTGGTAAGTCACTATCACCAGGTGGCAGTATTGAAAAAAAAATCCCATACTTCAATATCACAGGTCAGTAAAATGATCCTAGGCACCCTACTGGACCAAGGCCAGGCTCCCAGTCATGGCAAGTCACTCTGTACCCTCACTCACCCATTGCCTCATCCCATCCCATTCTGGCTTCCCTCCTTTTAGAACAAGGAGGCATTTATGTATCTTTGAGGAAGGGAGGGAGGTAGCTAAGCCTTAGAAGAGCATAAGAGGAAGGAGGATTTATATGTAAGGACTTCACGGTCTGAGTTGCATTAGATTCCCTCATTTACTACACACAGGGAGCATCTACACAGAGATGTTTACTGAGCAGTAGACTAATTAGCTGTGCAGTAAGTGTCATGCATCTACATGTATGCCACTTTTAGGCTGGAGTACACTAATTTACTTTGCAGCACATTAGCACTTGTAGATACTAGTACTATCCTTTTGTGAGTAAAAAAACCCCACTCCACATGTAGACACTGCCCTGGCTGGGGCATGAGGGTGCTTCAGTGCAGAGGCTGCCTGTTGGCTAGCCCTGCACTGAAGCACCCTTGTGCTCCAGCCAGCTGCTTCACAGCACATTGAGCTGGAGGGAGCAGCTCTGGACTGGCAAGTTGACCCCCCCAGGTCCCCTACCATCTGGGCTTTGCCAACCCAGTTCAACGTGCTGTGGTCCTAGGCACATGTGAAGACAGCACCTGGGAGCAATAACCTCTGGAGAGTTTATTCATGCGCCTTAATTGCACTTGTAGAGACTCCTATAGCCACCTGGTGCCACCTTAGGCATCAGCAAGCTCAGCTCCAAGGCCTCTTGCTGAAGGATTCCTGTCACCCTGGCAGCAGAATCTCATGTCCCCATGTCTGCTCCACTATGCTCACCTGGTGCTGCTCTGGCCCTCAGAGCAGCCTCCAAGTCAGCTTTCCAAATCAGTGTCTTACTGCAAGTTTGAACTAAAAGCACTCTCCGTTCCCCCAATTTTCCACACTTCCAAGCATTTATTTCCCTCTGCTGTTCATTTGTCTGAGTAGCTGGTGCACCCTACTATAACTGTGCAGCCTTGGGGAGGCAATACCCCACAGCTTTTGCCAGCTGGAGTTCATCCACATTAATTCCACGGTGCCAACTAGCCAAACTGTTTCTCAGTAGCCTAGAAGTGAGCAGTGTCCAATTCCTCCTCTGTGAGATTCCCCCTCTTCAGGGATCTCTGGCTGCCTTCCTAAAACCTCTCAAGGTCCCCAATGTGGGGCAGTCTTTGGTGATAGAGTTATCAGAGCTCTGAGCAATTTGAGCTATCACCCCACAACCAGAATGTTTGGGTGATGACAGACATGCAGACCCCATGTCTAACTCATGATGCTTTACAGAAAGCACCATGAGTTAGACTGACCCTCCTGACATTTGTAGGTTTGTGACTGAATTGCTCACCTATGTCTCCTTGAAGTAAAAGCTATTGGTACCATGGACCTGTATCCAGAGCTAAGAGGAATCTTTAAGGCTCTTCACACCACAGACATGGATGATCATGACATTTCTGCTCATCTCAGGACAGAACCTCTCAGTAGAGGAAAGGCATAGGTTGGGCAGCTGAGAGGTACTCCTGCTCTGCAAGATTCACCTGCTTTTAAAGTGTACATTTATTTCTGTGAATGAGCTTACCCAGTAAGAACCAAGTGCTGATAACCCCAAGGTCATAGGTCCGACCCCTGGTTGGCCTAGATCTTGTGAGTTTGCTTATTTCTACGTTCTAATTTTTTCTTTGATGGCTGTCCAGGCTTCAAGCACTGGCAAGCAGGGCTTTCTATGAAAGGGCTCAAACCTCCCAATCTGGCAGGCGGACACCTTTACATGTGCTCCAGGGGTGGCGGGAGGAGGCACTTTAATTACAGAAACTCCAAAAGCTGCTCTAATTAAAGTGCTACAGCATCTTCAGAATTACCATCCCTGTGTTTCAAAGAGGTGGCTGGGGGAGCTGGAATTAAAGCTTGTTCAACAAGCTTTCATTAAAAGCACCCCTGCTGCCATTTTGAAGCATGGGGATGTTAATACACAAAATGAAGAGGCTGGCTGGAGTATGGTAATTACCACACTCCAGCAGACTCAATAATTGAGTCTGCTCCAATGCACTGTAGTTACAGCATGTCAGAGCAGCCCTGCAGCACATCTACAGGCACTTGTTTGCATGCGTGTCACTGGTGGAAATGTCATCTTTAAATCTGGAAAATCTCTCCCAAGTCTTATTTAAGGAGGATGTCATTATAGCATCTCTTGAGAGACAATTAAAGTTTTCTTAGACAAGCCAGGAACAGGACAAGACTGATTTCTGTAAGAAGAAGTGAGGCAAGTGTGCTGTGCTGCTCAGGGAGAATGCCAGAGGACAAGGGAACGGTGAGCCGAGCCACTGCTCCACTCACGTTGGAAGTCTCCATTGTTCAGGATGTAGGTGAGGAGCTGTACTCCTGAGCACCCCTCCTACCTTAGCTCAAGTGAAGAATAACAGGAAATGCCATGCACTAGTCCTGCAGGGAATACAGTTCTGAGAAAAAGGCTCTTGTCCCCCATCTGTGAGGAATGACGCAGAGGAAGGGAATCTCAGAGACAGAAAAATCAAGGGAAAACCACCAAAATAACTTTTAAACAAATGTCAGAAATAACTGCTTTATTGAAGCCAAGTTTGTCTCCAGAGAAGGCTTCTCTGGACCTTCTCCACTCCTGCAGGCAGCAGAGCTAGCACCACCTCCCTGACTGGTGTATACACACCCCAACCTGTGCAGTGCAGCACCTCTCCAGCTCCTCACCAAGCAGACAGGAGGGGGTGTTAAGAACTCCAAGAGAGACAGAGACCAAGGGGAACAGGTAGATGGGGCAGCATGAAGGATCCAGGAAGCTCTCTCTTCCTGGCTCACTTTTGAGCAGTGGGGAGTAAGAAGAGGACTGTGACAAGCATCTGAACCACATCCTGTACCTGCCTCTTTGACACTGTTGCCGATTCCCCCATGGCTATGACCAAACAATCCCAGTAGTCCAGGGAGCAGTGGATAAAGAGGACATTTTGCTCTCTTCCCAATGCTTGGGTTCACAAAAGCTTGTGCTCTGCATCTATGTCTTATCCAACTCTATAAACTAACTAAATATCTACCCTGCCTTCTGACTGACTTTAGAGTAACAGGCTACTCACCTCTTTTCCTAACACTCCATCATTAACTTGAAACAATGCTGCTGCCCTGATCTGAGCTTGTCATGTGAGGCTTGGGGCTAGGGCTGCAGGCCAAAATGTTCAGTCACTCTAGGAGACCTAGAATGATCTGCCCAGAGCACTCCCTGTGCTCACGCTTCTATCCATAGAGGCTGTGCAATTGCTTCCCCTTCCTCTCTGCAAGAAGAAGAAGAAATGCAGGCTGCCTATACACATGCTGAGGGGTGGGAGGTGTTCCAATTAGAGCAGTTCCTGGAGAGCCGCTCTGATTAAAATGCTGCAGCATCACGTGTATTAAGCCCCTGCACATTTAAAAATGGATGCAGGACACTAACTAAAGCTCATTCAATGAGTTTTAGTTTAAGTGCCCCGTGGCCATTTTGAAATGTGGTGGGGTTTAACACATGTGAGACTGAGGCAATGGTAGAGTGTCCTAATTATAATGCATCAGAGCTTGTCTATAGGCAGCTTCCGACCAGGATTTCTCTTCTGCTGGATTAACAGCTCTAAGAAATAGATCTGTAAATTTATTATAGACCTAACTGCTTCCAGATTAATGGGGACAGAGGCCCACTGCTGCCCGGCCATGTTCTGCACTCACACAGTCAAACACAAAAGCATCGGCTGGGAGCTTGCAGATCTGTAAAGCAGGAAGTCCACTGTGCACCTACATACTTCTGTACCCCTAAGAGTATGGTGACTACATTTTTTTCCCCCTTAAATAATGAGGACACTGTTGATGCAGGGGGGCACTGCTGTTGCTGTGTGGGGGCAAGGCAGGTGACTAGAGCAGTGCCCGGCCCAGCCCACCCCCTGCCTCCAGCCACTGCTCAGGAGGAGCTGGGCCTTCCCGCTGGATGCCTGTACCAGTGGTGCCGACTTGGGAGGGAGGGGCACCAAAATACAAGTTCACCCGGGGTGCCATTTTCTCCAAGGCTAGCTCTGCTGTTTCACACTCATGCTCAGTAGAGATCATGCAAAGAAGGGATCATGTTAGATGGTTGAATCCAGGACTTGTTCAAGATTTTCACCTTTCAGGATTGGCCTATAAAATCCAGGACTGGGATGTATGGTCACCCTACCTATGAGGGTTCCTGGGCTACTCTGTTACTCAGTTTAAAGTCCACTGGTTGTAAGCTTTTAGGTTTAATCACTGGAAAGTGACATGCAGCTGGGCAGGGTATTCCTGCTCCATTTGGAGAAGTTGAGCAGAAATGCGGCTGAACTATCTTTTCTCAGGAACTATACAGTGTAAGGCAGCTCCTTCCACTCCCAGGGAGGCAGCAGCATGATGACATACTGGGAACCCAGGGCAGCAGTGACACAGGGTCAGCAGCAACTTCCCTGAACAAGTCAGTGCCTGGAGCTGCTGCTCTGGTCAGGCTGCCTTTGCTATATCACTGCAGGGGGACTGTTAGGACCATTGCTCATGTCCATATTTCCCCCCTCCAGCTCATGGGGATGGGAGCCTATTGACTCATATCATATCCCTCCTCCTAGAGAGCATGGCATTTTCTAGACCCAGAGTTCTTTTGGATGGGGCCTCTCTTTCTGCCAGCTCTGTGCATTGCTGAACTGCCTGAGCAGAGAACCCCCCACAGCTCCTCCTGTTTACTCCGGCTAAGGACAAAGTGATTAATGAGGCCAGAACACATCCTCTTTCCCCAGGATCCAGCAAGAGGCACAGCTGAATAAATACCCCGCGTTATTCTAGCTTGCCTGGCTGGGAGCAAAACTACAGGTAGCAAAGAGCAAGGCCAAGCACATTTATCTGCACCTCACCACTGAATCCCACAGATGAGAGCAAGGCAGAAAGATTGATAAAGTCTAGGGTTTTGTTCCCAGCCTTCCGCTGGATGGCAATCGCACAGTGCTTCAGGTGCCCCCCACCCAGAAGACCTCTATGAGCAACAGGGAGTGAACTGGGGTTTCATCCTCTGCTTCAGCCCTGCATCTTTGTATGAAGGCTGCAATATGTATCCATACTTGGAGAAAGCTGGGTGATGCTGCACTGCCAATAAAGATATTCTATGTAAGCATGGAATTGTTTCACCCCATGACAACTATTTAATTCTCCCTGGGAATGATCCGTGTCTTCTTTGCATGTCCTTGTGCAGCAGGATGTCAAAGCCCAGCCTGGCACTCAAATTAACTCTAGTTAACTCTTCCTAGCAATCCACCAGGTGAGAGGTATTGCTATCAATGAGGGAGGCCCCACCAGGAACTGCAAGTCAGATATGGAGACTGTTATAAATGCAGCTCCTTAGCACTCAGCTTGGATGTGTATATGGGGCTACAGTTGGGGTTTGAGGTAAGACTGCTTTTCCTGGAACAAGCCAAAGGTCTTTGTCTGCTCTTTGTGCATTAGAAGAATTAAAATAGGAAGAGCAGTGTCTTATGGAAGGCTTTTCCAGCTGGAGAAGTGTTTTTCCTTCTCCACAGTCTTTTTGCAGTTGGGGAGCATTTTTAGCACTGAGAAGGGCAGGGACTGGCCTGGCTCAGGCTCATACAGTGAATTAGCTTTTTTTAAAATTTAAAAATTTTTTATTAACAGAGTACTGAATTTTAGGGGACGGTGGCATTCCTCTATATCTCTCACTTGCTTGCTTTTAAGCAAAGTAGCTTTTTGAACCAAATTCTCCAAGTTCTCCAGCCCAGCAGCTCCCCCAAAACCTCTGAAAGGACCTCTGCCCCAGGGTCCTAGTCAGATGTACAGGGAAAGGGAATTAAAATCATGAGCTACTTTCTGAGAAGACCATGCTACCATTGTCTAGATATTTAAGTTGAGGGGCTCTGAGCTGGGAGTGGGGATGGGTGCAGCATTAGCTGCTGCTGATTGACATTTTAGAAGGTTGCCCATCAGAAAAATCAGAGTCCAAACCATATAGAGTTTGTACCCTTTGCCCACCTAGACATTGTTTCCATTAGCATCTGGCTTTGAATAGCACCCCTCCATTTCCTTCTGCAGCCCCCTGTTTTCAATGTCCCCACCCCCCTGCTGCCCCCATCTTGAAAGGAAAAGACCTGGAGCTGGAACACTTCTGTTGGGTTATCTGTGGCCAGTAGCATTTGGGGGCTGGGGTGGGGTGCAAGGGAACTGCTGAGAATTATTAAACCTGCACCTCTAATTCAAAAGGTGGAGAAAAGAAATGTATTTGGTGGGGTCCAAACTGAGCAGCATCTGCTGTGTGTGTCATGGTCAGAGGGCAGGTCATGTGCTTTCCAGCTGGGAGACATCAGAGCCAGCTCTGGCACTGAGAAGAGAGGGTGACAAATCTGAAAAAGGTGTTTGGCAGGGTTAACATCAGAGCAGCAGCAAATGGTGTCACAGACAGGGCATGGGGCCAGTGGCCTTTAGGCTGAGCAGGAGTGCACTGGGAATCGTAGACCACGGGAGGGAAGCTCATTCTGCTCCTTTTGCTTCCACAGAGGATTGTTCCCTCAGACAGTCACTAACTGCAGCTTTTATCCTTTTTTTTGGGGGGGAGAGGGGTGGAAAGAGAAGAAGGGGTGTCTTGGGGGACTTCCTGCACACCATGCAGTGTACTCTTTCACACACATTTTGCTAGATGCCAGCTCCAAGGCCACACCTAGGTAGTATTTCCAAGGCTAAAAAAGTCAAGTGGGGTTTCATGCTGTAACATGTTCCCAAGAAAGCCAGGATTTACACATCAAGTAGGGGAGATAACATTTCTTACAGGGGAGCCAACCTAAAACCAAACGTACAGATCCCTCACATGGTCATCTATCCTAGTTCTGAATCCCCTATAGTAGTTTATCTCCTAATGAGCCACCAGGCAGATACAGCATAGGCTAAATTCTTGCTAGTATGAACCCACATTTTCTTGGAACCTCTGTGGCAGGGCAGATTAACTCCAATTTGAATGATACTTGGAAGAGAGGACAAATCCTATTTTATATTTACATATTATGTGCTACTCAAATAAATTGCACATTTTAGATTCAGGGAAACAGATTTTAGCTTTTATTTTTACTTGTGTAGCTGCCTTTGCCCTGTGCTTGCCCCTCTGTATGTACTCGGAAAGCTCCTGATGGCTGGGTAGACTCCTGGCTGAAATAGAATTGCTCATCTACATGCAAAACCCTGTGCAACTGCCCAAACTAAGTTGGAAAAAAGCAGCAACTAGAGAAGGGGGGCAGCTTGCAGCTCAGTAGTTCAGTCACTTACCAGGGAGTGGAATAGCCAGGTTCTAGGCTATCCCAGAGGGACTAGCACCTATATTGTGTTTCTCAGAAATATGCTTTCCATCAGGAGCTGGGTTGGACGTTGCCTAGAGCACTTTCCAAACCATCTCTTGAAGCTGACCCACTTACAGTCAAGAGAGAGAAATATAAGTAGGGTCAGAAGGTGAGCAATCCATCAGGAGTGTGGATCGGATGCATCCTGCCTTAGAAGAGGAGCAGTGCTGTTTTGCCCCAGTGGCTTGTTTCATGTATTAACCAGTGCATGAACAGGTGTGGGATAGTTTCCACTCCATTTGAGGTAGGTGAGGCCCAGAACCTGAGGCCACCTCTTATTCTAAGAAAGAGTCCATCTCGCAAAGTTTGCATTTTTTCTGGCCCCAGGTATTTTCCCCTCCTGGATGCATCATGGGCCAGCTCTGAAGACTACTCTGGGCAAAGTCTAGTCTAATTCATGGTCTGGTATTTAAAGTCCTTTGGAGACAAATAGGAGGCATTGGAGCAAGGTCCCTCTGGGTACAGATGGTGTCTAGAAACTAGGTCTCCCAGCCCCTGGGTAAGCACTGTAACTATTAGGCTAAAGCATTATGTGGTTATGTAAAATGCCACTTAAACTTATAAAAATGAAATAGAATTTTGCCCTAAGTTTTATAATGGATAGAAAACTCGTTCTGGGACTGAGGCACTAGAATCAATCATATATGGAGACCATGACTGGCATCTGAAGGGACAAGCGATGCCAGCTCTTGTGTTTCCCCATCTGGGCCCTTCTGATAAGAGCTTAATAGGGTACTTTGCAAGTTAGCGGACAGTAGAATGGTACCAGATAAGGGCAAATGTTGCTCTACTTTCTCTCTAATCCTTACTAAAAAAAAAAAAAAAATCTATATGAAAATGTTACAGCTGCCCAAATCTGCCATATAGGTAAAGGCAACTGTGTGCTTTCATAATTTAGCTACAGAAGACCACATGCTCCTATAAGACCTTTTATCTCCAGCCCTCCCACCCCACCTGTTCCTGTTCCCTTCAGCTTTTCTCCCAAGCCCTTGCTTTATTTTGTTTATCTGGATATAGAGCTCTCCAGGAAGAAAGAATTTGCAGCCACATCAAATGCTTCTGACCCCAGAATGAAGTTAAGTCCTTCCTTGCCAACTGAGATACCCACATCTCAACCTGACTGCTCCAGCACACTGGAGTTGATGTAGGGGTCAAATCTTAGACTGGGATCCACCATTTTTAAATCAGTCTAAGCATGCTGAACTTCTGTTGTGTTATGGATATAGACCGGTCTTGTGTGCCAAACTTATGTTCTGTTACAGGTATAGACCAGTTTCCAATCACTTATACCAGTAAAAGTGTAATGTCTGTACCTGGCCTGGGTGTGCTGTGAGTGAGCCACCTACTTTGTCTCCTTCTCTTCCTATGGGTACAGGGGAGGTAGAACAGGGGACTGTAGGATACTGGGGGTCCTAGTGACCTATAATGCCATGGACAGGCATTACATATGGGGCTAGAAAGCTTCCCTTTCAGGCAAAGATGCTGTTTGAAACAGCTAATGGTCTTCAGTAGAATCACAGTGCTTTTTCCCGCACAAATCACTTGAAAGCCTGTATTCTCACTTTTTGTGCTGGGAAAAGGGCCTGTTCCCTGATACAAAGGTAATGCCTGTCCAAGGCTACAGTTTGCAGAAATCTGTTCAATTGTCCATCTAACAAATTCCTTTCTTCTGCACCCTGCCAATGCAAATCAAATGTGCCCACTGCAGCTATTCTTGCTATACTGCTTCATGTGCTTTCAAGATCAAGAATGGTTGTAGAGCTGCTTCAAAACTCAATTTTTAATTGGGTTTCCAGGTTGCAGAAGTGCTATTGGGTCTCAGCAGGCAGTAGGATGTGCCAGTATCCAGGTCCTTGACACATGCCTGGCACAAATGTGTGTAAATCTATGCATCTGCTGAATCCTTGTAATACTGTACAGCAAGGAGCAAGGCTTGTATGCAGTGAGAGGGAGGAGGCAGAGGCATAATGAGAGAGAAAAAGACAGCAAATTTATTTTAAAAGGAAATTAAAATGAAGTTGAATTAATTTATTTTCATGTTGTATGCAACTTCTGAAGTGTGTTAAAGAGCCTTGGATTAGAAAATAGAGTAACTCTTCTGTCATCTCTTTTTTTTTTTTTTTAAACCCACAGAGAAAACAAAGATGTTGATTTAAGATATGCAGCAAAAGGCTGGGGGAGACCTGCTGAAGGCTCCTGCTGTTTGGGGTCGGAGGTCACACAACGCAGCCTGCCGCCTTGGGATCAAGCTCAAGGTTCTTGAGTGATGGAAAAAGCATTTGACGCTTTTCCTCAGTGAGCCTAACTTGCTAACACGAGCCAGCTGAATGAACACAAACAGAGGCGCTGTAACCGGCACAAATCCCAACTTCCTCTGAAATTTCCAAGCCTCTTTTTTCCTGTCAGATTCCAGACAGATGAAATTTTCCTGGCATGGGCCCATTTCTGGCAGCATCTCTTCCCCTGAATCACAGTAAATCAAGGTTTGAGGTTTAACTGATTGACAGCCCTGAAATAAGGGTGAAAAGAGAGTGCCCTGCTCTGTAGGTTAAATGCAGCCCCAGCTGCCTACTGCTCCCTCCTCCCCCATTCTTATCTGCAGCATTGCTCATATTTTCTGGAAATCCAGACTGTAATTTGGATCTGAGGGCTGCTGAGCCCACTGGCCCAAGTGATACCATTGTTCATATGACAGTCAGGAGCGAGTACATTCCTTAGATCATATGTCATCTCAGCCTAACGCCAATTAACTACAGACCATGGATTTCATTTCCCTTGAATCTTACCAGCCATAACAAATTAGGTCACTGAAATTTTGGAGCAGGCCCTGATTGGAAGGGGCCAGGGGATCTCCCTGATTCCATTTTTGTGGCAGGGTGACAAAGGAGAGAGTTTTGAATCATGGAATCATAGAAAAGTAGGGCTGGAAAGGACCTAAGGAGGTGGTCAGAGGGGAGAGCAACAAGGGTGATGTCGTGCTGGGTGTGTGCTATAGACCACCAGGCCAGAAGGGCATGGTGGATGAGGCTTTCTTTAGACAGCCAGCAAAAGTTTCCGGATCGCAGGCCCTGGTTCTCATGGGGGACTTCAATCACCCTGACATCTGCTGGGAGGGCAACGGAGCAGTGTGCACGAAATCTGGGACATTTTTGGAGACCATTGGGGACAACTTCCTGGAGCAAGTGTTGGAGAGGCCAACTAGGGACTGTGCTCTTCTTGACCTGCTCACAAACAGGAAAGCATTGGTGGGGGCTATAGTAGTGGATGGCAACTTGGCCAGCAGCGATCATGAGATGATTGAGTTGGGGATCCTGAGGAAAGGAAGGAAGGAGAGCAACAGAATAAGGATCTTGGACTTCAGAAAAGCAAACTCTGACTCACTTGGAGAATGGTGGTGGGCAGGATCCCCTGCGAGGTCAGTCTGAGGGGGAAAGGACAGCTGGATGTATTTTAAAGAAATCTTACTGAGGGTGCAGGAATGAATCATCCTGATGAGCAGGAAGACTAGCAAGCACAGCAGAAAACCAGTTTAGTTTAGCAAGGAACTCTTCAATGAGCTAAAACACAAAAAGGAAGCTTAAAAAAAAATTAAACTTGGACAAACTACTAGGAAGGTGCGTAAGAGTATTGCTCGGGCATGCAGGGATGAAATCAGGAAGGCCAAAGCATAAATGGAGTTGCAGCTAGCAAGGGACATGAAGGGTTTCTATAAGTATTTCAGCAACAAGAGGAGGATCAGGGACCGTTTAGGTCCCTTACTGAATGGGGATGGCAGCCTAGTAACAGATGATGCAGAAAAGGCTGAAGTATTCAATGCCATTTTTTTTTTTTTAACCTGGATCTTCACAAGCAAGGTTAGCTCCCAGATTACTGCACCTGGCAGAAGTTTGGGGAGGAGATGAGCAGCCAACAGTGGCAAAAGAACAGGTTAGAGAGAATTTAGAAAAGCTAGACCTACAAGGCCATGGGGTCAGACACAATGTACTCAAGTATGCTGAGGGAACTGGCTGATATGATAACAGAGCCGCTGGCCATTATCTTTGAAAACTTGTGACAATCAGGAAAGGTCCTGAACAACTGGAAAAGGGCAAATAGTACCCATCTTTAAGAAAGGAAAGGAGGAGGATCTAGGCAACTATGGGGTCAGTCTCATCTCAGTCCTGGGACGATCATGGAGCAGTTTCTCAAGGAACCCATTTCTTAACACTTGGAGGAGAAGGAAATAATTAGGAACTGTCAGTTTGGATTCATCAGGGGTGAGTCATATCGGACCAAACTGATTGCTTTCTATGATGAAATGACTGGCTCTGTGGATGTGGAAAGAGCAATGGACATGATATACCTTGGCTTTAGCAAGGCTTTTGATATGGTCTCCCACAACTTTCTTGCAAGTAAACTGAGGAACTCCAGGTTGGATGAATGGACTATAAAGTGTATAGAAAACTGGCTGGATCATCCAGCTCAAAGGGTAATAATCAATGGCTCAATGTCTAGTTGGCAGCTGGTATTAAATGGAGTGCCCCAGGGGTTAGTTCTGGGGCCATTTTTGTTCAATATCTTCATCAGCAACCTGGAGGATAGGATGGAGTGCACCCTCAGTAAGTTTGCAGAAGACACCAAGATGCAGGGAGTAGTAAATTCACTGGAGGGTAGGCCTAGGATTCAGAGACACCTCAACAAATTGGAGGATTGGGCCAAATGAAATCTCATAAGGTTCAATAAGGACAACTGCAAAGTCCTGTACTTGGGAAAGAACAGTCCCATGCACCGGTGCAGGATAGGGATTATAAGTGGCAGCTCTGCAGAAAGGGACCTGGGAGTTACAGTGTACAATAAGCTGAATATGAACAACAGTGTGCCGTTGTGGTAAAGAAGTCTAGTGGCATACTGGGCTGCACAGGGAGGAGCATTACCACCAGATTGAGGGAAGTGATTATTTCCCCTCTATTCAGCACTGGTGAGGCCACATCTGGAGTACTGTGTCCGGTTTTGGGCCCCTTGCTACAGAAAGGGTGTAGACAGACTGGAGAGAGTCCAGCAGAGGGCAATGAAAATGGTTAGGGGGCTGGCTCACAAGACTTCTAGAAAGAGGCTGAGGGAACTGAGCTTATTTAGTTTAGAGAAGAAAAGACTGAGGTGGGATTTAATAGGAGCCTTGAACTATCTGAAGGGTGGTTCAAAAAAGGATGGAGCTAGACTGTTCTCAGTGGTGGCAGATAAAGGGAGATGGAGCAATGGTCTCAAGTTGCAGCAAGAGACGTTTAGGTTAGATCTTAGGAAGAACTTTCTCACTAGAAGAGTAGTGAAGCACTGGAACAGGTTACCCAGATTGGTTGTGGAATCTCCATCCTTAGGGATTTTTAAGACCTGGCTAGACAAAGCCTTACCTAGAGTGATCTAGTTGGGGATGAACCTGCTTTAGAAGGGAGTTGGATTGGATGACCTCCTGAGGTCTCTTCCAACACTAATACTCTGTGATTCTATGAATTCTGCTCTCATTCCTACAACTAATTCCTGGATGGCAAGTACAAGATGTGTTGGTGGGAAAAGCTTTCTCTGCTGCCACCCACGCTGCATTTGTGCCAGAGGTAGAGGGATCCTGCTCTCCCTATCAGTTAAGCAGCCAGAAATTCTCTTTTCAAAGCAAAACTCCAACAAACCAAGCAAATCTTGGGCTAAGCAGCACAGTGGAAATTGCCTATTGAACTGCTTTTCCCTGCCGGAGGATAGAATTCTTTATTTTCATATTTAAACTTGTGTAGGACTGACGTGATCCCCCTTAAATTTTTCTCTCCATATCAGGAGGAGTACAAGAGAGAGAGGATATGCCATGGAGCTGGCCACTCTGAGATTCTCCTTCTGAGTACTGTAATGAAACTGTCTTTATAGCACTTAACCATTTTATTGTGTGCGATTTTTATAAATAATGATAAATGAGCAAAAGTAGTTTTTGAAATGAAATAAATCTCGTTCATTATCCACGGTCAATGGACTGGAGCACAGCCTGAAATCCAGTCGTTGTGGAAAGAGTCGGCTGTGGGCCTCACTGACTGAGACAGATTTTCCCGGGGTTCTAGACCAAGCGCAGGGAAAGGAGGTGGCTCTGGTAGGGAGCACTGCAGTGAAATATGAAGGGAGATGGAGAATCATGATGACAGGGCTTCATGGCTCTTTCAAGTAAAGACCTGTCTAAGGAGGTGACGTATCCAGAGTGGGCAAGGGTAAAACAGCATATTAATAAGAGTATGCAGTGCTGTGCTGAGGCGCTGCCTGGAAGACAGCTCACGGAGATATGGTGGTCCCCTCAGAATACTCCTTTCCCCATGGAGCCAGAGCTGAAATTGTATATCTTATGTTTTGAGCTAGTTTCCTTTTATAAACAGCAAATAAAAAAAAAAGCTAGAAAAATGTCTGGCCCAATGTGAATAGATAACTGTAGTCTATGATGTAATTCCTGGCACAGGACAGCATGCGGAAAGACTCGGCCAAGTGTTCACCTATTGCGGAACAGAAATGGGAAACCAGCAGACAGTTTAAATACATGATTTACTCTGTCTGCAAACACTAGCCATTTGCATTAGCCTGCAACCCTACACTGAGAAAAACAGAACGGATGTTCAGCAAGTGTGACATAATATGGGAACAGCCACAGCTGGGTTATGTTCAGTCTGAGGAGGAGAGAGCCTAAGCTAAAGAAAGCGCTGTATGCACTTGATAGACACTTGTATGAGTAACTGGCAAGCTACATGAAAAGAGACTGCACCAGGACTCCTGTCCATCTTTGTTTACTCAGCAATTGCTTAGAAAAGT
Organism: Alligator sinensis; assembly: GCF_000455745.1. Classification (NCBI taxonomy): domain Eukaryota; kingdom Metazoa; phylum Chordata; order Crocodylia; family Alligatoridae; genus Alligator; species Alligator sinensis. The sequence goes on along the minus strand of NW_005841974.1, from coordinate 1,794,178 downwards.
CCCACAGGAAGGAGTGCCATGGGGAAACCAGCTCCTGCCAGTACCAAAGGCAGCAGTCTGTATCTGCAAGAGCAGGAGTTGCTATGATGGTGCAGCACAGGGGCTTTGCACTGTTACCAGCTTCCAGATATAGGTGAAGGGCTTGGTATTAGTACTTATGCAGGGTGGTGTCCGAGAGAGCCCTCATCTTCTTATGTCCTACTGCAGATCAGTCATATAAGGAGCATCATTCTCAGTCTATGTTTGAGCCTGGTGTGATGCAGTCTCATTCCTGTTCTCACAAACAAATTGAAGAAATTTGGGCTAGACAAAACTACTGCAAGCAGAGAGACAACTGGCTCATGCAAAGGGCAGTTAGTTATAAATGGATCCATATCAGGATGGCAGGTTTTAAGTGGAGTCTCACAGGTGTTTGTCCTGGGTCCAGTGCTGTTCAATGTCAGCATTAATGATTTGTATGCTGGAATAGAGCTTCATGAGCAAATTTGCAGATGACATGAAATTGGGAAGGATTGTAAGCTGGAGGAAAGGAGCACAGTTCAGAAGGTTCCTGGTGAATTGGAAACCTGGTTGGAGCTAACAGAATGAAGTTCAATGCTGACAAATACAAGGTGCTACATTTTGGGAAGAATAATCAAAGCCACAATAAAAAATGGGTGACACCTGGCTGGATGGCAGCACCACGGAGAAGGGTCTAGGAGTTTCGGTAGATCACAGATTCAACTGAATCTGCAGTGTGATGTGAATGTGATTCTGGGATGCATCAATAGAAGTATTGGGTGCAAGATATGGGAGGTGATAGTACCTTTTTACTCAACATTGGTTAGGCCTCATCTAGAGTATTGCGTGCAGTTTTGGGTTCCACCTTTTAAAAATTATGTGGAAAAATTAAACAGGGTCCAGAGGCAGGCAACAAAAATGATAAAGGGCTTGGAAGGCAAGCCATATGAGGGGAGGATGAAGGAATAGGTATGTTTAGGTTGTGGAAAAGGCACTTAAGAGGAGACATAATAGCAGTCTTCAAATATCTGAAGGGCTGCCATAAAGAAGAGGGAAAACACCCTTTCTCTCTTGCTGCAGAGTGCAGGACATGTACCAAAAGCATGAAGTTGCAGCAAAATAAGATTAGACTAAATATCAAGAGACTGCCCAGGGAAGTTGTGGGATCTCCATCATTGGAAGTGCTTGGGGATGATCCAGGAGTAGCTATGCTTATGCTATGCTAAGGGTATTTACCAAGCTTCTGGCCTTTAGTGGTTATCACATGTAGCTGGGAAGAACTTTTTTTCCTCTCCTGCAACTCCATATGTCAGGCTAAAGCTCATCAAATGAACTTTAGATAAAGTGTCCCCACTGCCATTTTTAAGCGTGGGGATGCTGATACACAAGATGCTGTAATTACAGTGCATCGGAGCAGCCTCGCTGCTCGTGTATAGGCACCCCAGGGTCCTGGCTAGAGGGTTTTGTCCCTCAGCTCAGGGTCAGACCAATCACCATATTTAGGGTCAGAAAGGAATTTTACCCCAAGGTCATATTAGTACATGTGCGGGCCGGGAGCAACCCGAGCCCTTTTCCGTGCTGCACGCGGGCTGTGGCCAGCAGCCCGGGCACGCTGGATCGGAGAGGGAGGGCGACGAGCTGGAATTAGGCACAAACGCTTAGCGGTAGTTTTAAAGATTGTTTACTTACACCGAGATGGCAGTGGTGTAGGCTGGAAAACTTGCTTGAGTTGCGGTTACAGACAGGAAAGAAGAGAGGCGGACAAGAGTTCTAAACT
>NW_005841974.1:1790904-1791490 GCF_000455745.1 Alligator sinensis | reverse complement strand
AAAATAAGTTAACGTATCTCAAAGATATTTACAAAATTTCCATGGAACTATACTATCATTTCTAAAACATATAATACAAGTGTTTGCTACTCTAATCTACCCTCTCTTACACGCTCAACTAGATGGTTAGTTAAGCTCAAACTCTGTGGACATGAGTCTCAGCCATGAGACTATATCCTCGTCAGACTCTATTTTAGATTCTCTGTATAGCTCCTGTAACTCCGTCCAAGCACGAATACGACTGATGGCGGCATCTCGTGCATCAGTCACTGGGTTGATCGTTGTTACAGGACGAGCTGCTCTTTCAGGAGTTGATGTTGTTACAGGCTGGACTACTACTGCGGGAGTCACTGCTGCTGTTACTGTTTCAGGCAGGAGGGGCAGATGCACTCCTCCGCTCAATTCTGCCTTTCGTCGGCAGGAGGGCATGGTCGGTAGAGGAGGCGCTGCGTTGCTGGGCGGGGTTGCCGGAGACGATGCTGCGCCAATGGGCGGAGTTGCTGGCCGAACTCTCGCGGGTTCCTCCGAAGCTCCACCCTTCTTTTCCGGTTCTTCCACGCGGTCTCCCTCTTGTTCGGCGCCATCT
>NW_005841974.1:1786810-1789911 GCF_000455745.1 Alligator sinensis | reverse complement strand
GCGCGCGGGAAGGGATACGTCTGGACTGCGATCGACAACGGGGAGAGGCTAGAGGTTGATCAGACCTCTGTTGCCTGCTTCAAATGCGTTGGGTCCGTAAGGATCCGCAGCGCTTAGAGATCTTCACACAGCGTGAAGTCTCCTCCTCCCTGGTGTTCGTGGAGTCCTCCAACTTGGGCAGAAACCACTCAAGCCTTTTATACGGCTAGCAAGCCAATCACTAGCCGCCACGTGTGAATAATTTAGAACTGGCCAATAATGGGACTCGAATTAGCATACAAATGGCGGGAACTCTTTGCAACGAGCATTTCTGTGCTGCAACAAAGAAATGCACCCTGCAAAGAAAGCTTCAAATTGGCAGGAAATTCTCCCTTGCACCGGGGTTCTCTTTTGCAGCAGAAAACTCCACCGTGCAAAGAAGCTATAATTTAGCGGGGACAATTTAGCAGTGCCGAAGCACACAAAAACAAAAATCACACCCTTTGGGTTGTGACAGTACAGACTGTGGGGGTTTTGCCTTCCTATGTAGCAGGGGGTGTAGCCCTCTTCCATGGATCTCTCAAACATACTTTAACAACCGTCATAGCAGCAAGAGACTGGTTGCCATTGCTCTCCTGCTTTATCTGTAGCAGGTTTAGGATATTATGCCTTGTCATCACGTGTCAGGAGCGACTGGTTAATTTTACTGACAAGTTAGACCAGTGGGGGCCAACTTTTTTTTGGCAGGTGTTGCCACAAATTAGCTGTGCACCCTCCCGCAAGGGCCCCTTCAATCCCCTTCCCCCTTCCCAATATGCTGTTCTAGTTTCTGCTCCCTGGCCCATACTCCCTGTCCCATCTGTTGCTCTTCTTTGTGCTTCCTGCTCTATGCTTTTTGCCTGGTTTGCTGCTCTGCTCTTTGCTCTCTGCCCTATCTGCCACTATGCTGCCTGTCCCCTCCCTGATTTGTTGCATGCCACACAAAGAAGCTGTCTGTGCTATTTGTGGCATGTGAGCCACCCCTGGGTAAGACAAGATTTTCTATAGGATGGTTCAGATAGGGGTGATTCTGCCTCTGGAATGGGGCTGGACTAGATGTCCCTTCCTGCCCTACTTTTCTATGACTCTGATAATGTGTTGCAGGGTCCTGATAACTGAGTTTCTGGAGATTCAACTAATTTAATCCCTTCTTCCTCCATTTGTACATGGCTGTGAGTACCAAGAAGTTAGAAGGCTGCCAGCTGAGCATCTTGCTTTCCTGTCTTGTCCTCTAACTCTTTGTGTGACCTAGAACTTGATTTGAAGTCTCAGTGCTTCAATTATCCCTGCTGTTGCATGATGTAAAGAGCAGACGCATCGTAGGTGGGTTGCAAGGCTTAGTTATTAATGATCATACGTCAGTTGGGACCTTCAGATAGGAAGGCAAAAGGATATAAGTGACTTATTCCCCAATTCTCTGTCTGAAAGATCTAATGCAGCTAGGGGAGAGGGCAGGCAGCAAGAAGAAAAGCCACACCCAAAATGTTGCTGGCCGCCTCTGGGATTGGGGTCTTCCTACAGTGGGGAATTCAAGCACAGCATTATTCTTTAGTTTACATTTTGTGACAGGACCACAGCAAATTCAGTCCACCCTACTATTTAATATAAAACACAAAAACCCTTTTAAACTTGCATACACTGTCCTTGACACCACATCCTTGTAAGGCTGCCTGCGCTGCTACTGGTAACATGGTTGGTAGTATCAGCTGTGGGCCAGTTCTCAACATGCTAAGTATTCAGAAAGGACAGTATAGTCAGTGGGAGCTGGCTGGTGCTCTGCATAAGTCACCAGCTTATATCAGAGATAACTTTAGGAAGGAAAGAAAGATGACCAGGGCATGCAGTGCCATAGCTTATGGTTCATGGTGGAACGGGCTACTTAATATTGCAGGAAATATGCTCTCTCTCTGTGTAACCACCATTTGCACCTGAAAGTTGAAGTATTTTCCTTTGATTGCCTTTAGACAGACACCTGCTATTTAACTCTACCATATGTCCATTGTGTCTTTATCTCTGAACAGGACAACATAGGCTTTTATCTGGAAGACCTCAAAACTTTAGATGCCATGAGTTCACCATTATTCTTGGCATTTTGTCATCTCAATTCTGGCAGATACACAGTGAAATTGAATTTTCTGCAGAGGAAAGATGGTAATAAAATAGAGCTCATTTTTCTCCCTAAAATAATGCTACTTGATTTGGTCCAAACAGCTGCCAAGAAAAGAGGAATTGGTGCCAAGTTTCGTGTTTGAATTTATGTCTAGAATCCAAGTCCAACATTATTAACCTTACATTGTTTTCCAAAGGGTGTTTTATATTCTGTGCATGTGTAGAAGATGGCAAAGCAACTGCTCCTGTGAACATCTGGTAGCTAGTGTCCCAAAGACCAGTTTTTATCTGGCATTTGAACAACTGGCCCCAAATCTATGGTTTCTTCTTCAGTTCTAGAGTCCCACGTACAAAACTTCCTCTCCAGCTGCTCTTTCAATTTGTTTCTGGCTGCAAATGTCTCACAGTAAAAAAGGGGCAATTATTTGTCGTCGGCAAAGAGACACTTTGGACCAGATTCTGATCTCTTGCTGGCGTAAATGGGGAATCGTGGTTCCATTCCCAACTCTCAGCCTGTATCACCTTGGGCAAGTCATTTGATCTTCCTGTGCCTTAGTTCTCTAGTTGTAAGATTGGAGGTAAATTTTCCTCCATTTCCTATGTGTAATTCTTTGGAACAGAAACTGTCTCCCACTTTGTGTCTGTACAGAGGCCAGTGCAGTGTGGCCCTGTTGTCAACTACTATCACATATAACTAGTAAGTATTGTCTGAGTTTTATTCCCATAACACACAGAGCCTACGAGCAACCCTGCTGTAGAGTTAGGCAAGCTCACCAGAGGTAAGATATTGTTGTAAGAACATTAGAGCAGGATGAACTTAATTCTTGTAATAGGACTTTTTTTTAATGCTTATTTATCTAAAGTTTGAATGGCTGGAAACTTCTTCCCAGTGTGTGCATTAAAGACTTCCTGCCTGGAGTGTTTGATGGACTCTGAGCATTCACAGGATATTAAACAGATTCATAATGGAACTG
>NW_005841974.1:1769333-1786779 GCF_000455745.1 Alligator sinensis | reverse complement strand
GCCCTTATTTGGTGTAATATAAAACATACACCAGTTGTGCCTGTGTTTCCTTTTACAAATAAACAAGGGGGAGATGTGGCTTTTAGATCCTTGCCTGTGAGGTGGTAGGTTTCTCATCTTATTCTTTATTTCCAATTTTTATGGACATTTTAAAAAGTTGAGACTTAAGGAACCATTTGCTGTAACACAGTCTATCCAAAGCAAAGCCATTCGTAGCTAGGGAGTGGCCTCCAGTTCAGACATATGCTGTTAGGCCTTGCTTTACTGTGCCCAAGGCCTGTCAATTTTCTGGTAGACCTTATATCTTGACTATTGGGTGTGTGCACATGTATGCTGATATATGTTTAAAGATGAGGCATGCATGAGTGAGGGCAACTTTTAACTTGACATTTTCTCTTCTGACCTGTTTGATGACTCCTGTTATAAATAATTAAGAATGGTTCTCTGCTGTTCAATCTGATGTGACCTTGTTCCTTTTAAAATTCCTCAGTCTTTTCCAGCACTAAACAGATGCCTATGCTTTGCTCTTCTGACAGGGCAGACAAATGGCTTCTATCAGTCTGGATGCCATGGCCGCTTTGAACTAGTCATCTGGGAATCTCCAGCACTGCAGTAAGTCACAAACTGTACACAGTATGGCAGAGATAGGTACCTCTGCAGCTTTGTTGTTACCCCATATAGGACATGACAACGCCATGCAGGTCTTTGCATCCCACAGGCATCTGCAGGTCCCCAAAAATGTCAGGGTGCAGAGAAATGAGGAATTTGCATCATGCCTGGGATCTTGCGATCTGCTGATGGTCCATCTTAGACTTAGAGAAATAGGTTCCAGGATAGAAGGTCTTGCTCTTCTGCTCAGGGTCATTTGACTAATCAAATCTGTGGTCAGGAGAGACTTTTCCCTAGGTCAGGTTGTTGTGGAATTTCAGAGCATGGGGCATCTAAAATCTCCTAAGAATATATGAACTAATTACTTTTCTGCTGTTGCAGTGTCAGGGCATTACTATTGCCTTTGTCTCTCCTGCTTTTACTCATGGCATGTTATAGGGCAGTGATGCTCACGGTTTGGTCCTGCGGGCCCAATGAATGGTGTGGGGCTGGTCCATGGGCAGGATCAAGCCCCACACTGTCCCCTTGTGCCAGGATTGGTCCCTGGGGCCCTGTGCCACCTCCACCCAGCCAAGCTCAGGCTCTGGGGGCTCCGTACCCTCCCCCCCATACTGGAACGGGTTTCTGGGGGCTCTGTGCTGCCCCCACTTGGCTGAGCTCTGGCTCCAGAGCCCCATGCTGCCCCCATCTAGACTGGGTCCAGATCCAGGGCCCCACACTGCCCCTGCCCAGCCCCCACACATCAGGCTCAGACCTCACACCACCCTTTGTGTCCAAACTAGTGCACAGGGCCATTGCCCATGGAGTTCCCCACAGATGCATGGGGAGCCCCGCAGGTCAGATGACATGTACCCAGGGCCAGAGGTTGAACACCCCAGTTATAGTGTGTTTTTGAGCAGTGTGTCTCTCAATTGTACCTGAGGGTTTCAAACGATAATCTAGGAAATTTCTTGGGTAAAAATGTCTCTCTGTACGCTCAGGCAACTGGACTTTATGGCCCAGGAAGCCCTTTTCTGTCTGCTGTACCTAATTTCTGTACATTATTGTTGTTTAAGTCTTTTTTCAACAGAAGAAACAAACAAATAAACAAAGAACATTTTTGATAGGGACAATGAAAAATAATTCCTTTTTTCATGGGAAAAGAGTTTCCTGATCAGCTTTGAAAGTGATTTTTTGAGGCTTTGTGTGACTGGGCAAACCTTGGGATATTCCAGTCTAGGAAAGGAGCGTCATTTGTCCTTTCTCACAGCCCACCCCCAGCCTGTGGGGTGACTGGGCTAATGAGTTTAGAAGATTACGAGTTTTCTTTTCCTGACCCGAGGAGTGAATCTTTCTACAGAATACTCTGACACATCATTTTCTGATCATCCTACACAGGAGAAATATAAACCAAAGGAAATGAGACCAGCACAGAAAACTCCAAGGAAGTTTGTGCAGTGAGCACTGAAAAGGGAAAATCTTGATGAGGTGGACATCAGAGAGAGATCTTCTATGGTCTTTTTGGACTAGCACTTGCTATGGAGATAAACGCAGGCCTAAAGCAATCAAGACCAAGCTCATGGGACCCAGGGTAGTAGACAGTCACAGGACAGGAGCTTGTAGCTGTGGAGCCCATTTCACTAAATTAAAAATTAAAAACTGTTAAAAAGCCCAAGTGTTATATCAAAAGCATCTCTTGATTCTGGTTTCAAAGCCAGGGACCCACTGCATGAGCAAGAGGGATTTAAAAATGTTTTCCGCTTTAAAAGGAAAGAAAGAAAGAAACATGACTCGAGTCTTCATGGCATGAAGTCACCATCCACTGTTATTCACCCCCATTATCTCTTGTTGTAATCTGTTCCCAGAGGATCCCCTGGACAACCAGCTGCTTACGCTTGTTATATAAAAAAAAAAAAGAGACTGAGCAAAACGGTAGGGGAAAGGTCTGGCACTGAATAAAAGCTGCTCCTTTACAGCTAAATTAAAACAATGTGGCACTGTGTGAGATGAGGGTGGGGAGAGGAAGCCATGTGTCTCTCCAGGCACCTGCCCGTACCCAGCATTGCAATAGATACTGCCCTGTCATAATTCACAAATACTGCCTGAAAGCTGATAGCCTGACACTGCGATTGCTTTACAGTCAAAGCCTGACAGGTTCAAGTCGGACAGAAGCCCTTCTACTGTAATCGCTGAAAGAAAATGGATTTCCTGTCTCTTGGGTTAGATGTGGTGCTGCTGCATGGATCCGAGAGTCTAGAGTCCATGCACTAATGCAGGCATATAATATTTCTCATGGGAGGAGGGGAGGGGGGATGGACAACATATAATGCAGACATAATATTTCTTGGGGTGTGGGGGGGGGGAAGGTGAGGGGGGACATCTAATGCAGACATATAAAATTTCGGGGATGGGGAGCGTGGAGAGGTGAAATGGGGGTGGACATTATCCCTTCCCCAGAGGCTGGGAATTATCCAGAATATGAGATAGTGGCTGATTAAACTTCTCTTTTCTAACTTGGAAAACTCAGAACAACAGCAGTATCTCCCAGTGCCTGAAGAAGGGTGTTTGTATCTGAAAGCTTGAAAAGAACGTTTTTACAACTATTTAGTTGGTCTAATAAAAGATATCCCATCTACCCAAAGAACCTTGCCTGCCTGTGAAAAGAACATACTCTTGGGGTTCCTGAATGCACTGTTTTCTAGTCATCATGCAGACCGGAGTTTGGGGAGAGCATTCAGGGAAGTGGCTTCCTTCTGAAAAGTCATTGGGCTGAAGCAGGAACCTTGCAGACCAGCCAAGTGTCTTATGTGACACTCATACATCCAGCTGGCTCCAGGCAGGCAAGTCTTGGCCTGAACTCCTATTGGGCACCTCAGGGTGATGCCCCCTCTTCCTCCTGCTGTGGTTGCTGTGTATTTCCTTGGGGTCCAGGCCTTTTGGAGGGAATGAGGTGCTGCTGTCAATGTCCAAAGGCACTGTAGCTGAACAGCTACTAGGGAGGAGAGGGAACCAAAGTTTAGGGGAGAGTAAGAAGCCTTCCTGGGATAATAAAGTAGCAGCAAAAGCCAATGGGGCCAAAGCCAAGCAGGATCCATGGCAGTAAGCCCCATAGTAACCTCTTACTGCTCAGTGGTGCTTACTCCCAACAAGCATCCTATGAATGACATCCTGCTCCTACCACTTAGGAAGTCTGAGGTTGATCCACATTTTGGCACATTTTGCATAAACGCACAACTTCCAGTTCTATTGCCTATGCAGTAGATATATCCACAAGACTACTGAGTATGCACAGTAGGCTACATGCTGGCTGGGCAGCTATATGGATGACTTAAGTCCTGAAAAGGGCAGCAGGAAGCAAGGGGGGGAGGGGGATACTCTTCAAGTTTTAGTCTCAATAGGTGAGTTGAAAGTAAAGCAAGAGTTCTGGGTTCTGGGCTTCCAACCCTGCCCAGGGAGATTGAATCCATGTCTTTCTAAGTTCACAGCATAGTGGTTTAACCATCATATCGCAGATCAGGCCTTTTCCAGTTGAGCCATTTCACTTTCATTTAATAGTAATTGGATAACATACATGGGGGCAGTGCTGTAGGCTAGCTTCTGAGGCTTCAAGATAAAAGCCAAGGCTTCAAGCTAAAAGCCAAGGGCTCCCTTCCTTCCAAAGCAGTATCCATCTCACTGGGTGCATCTACATGAGACACTTAACTGTGCAGTAGACTAAGTTACTGCACAGTAAAGCATCACCATCTACACGTGTGTAGCATGTACTGATCAGTAAATTAGTCTACCGTGCAGTTAGCTACTATTTGTAAATACAGGTAGTAAACTAACTGTGCAGTAGATACCGTGTAGTAAGACTCTGTAGATGCTGACCGGGATCATATTTGCTCCTGGTCAGCCTAGGCAGCAGGAGGCCACAGGGGACAGGGAGCTCTCTGTTCCTGGTCCTGGCATTGCTCAGCTCCCCGGCTCCCCCCAGGAGTTGGGAGCTGATCAGCACCTGGACTGGGAAGCTCTCTGCCTGCTGTCCTGGGTCCTGGCATGGAGCTGGCAGCTCTGGAGGGCGAGCAGGGGTTGGGAACCCAGCCCCTACCTATCCCCCAGAGCAGCTCTGTGTGGTACAGAGCTCCCTGGAGGAGCCAGCTCTGTGCCAAGCAGGGCAGCTGCTGGTGCTCACTGGCAGCTGCCTCACACTCAGGACAGCTCCCAGTAAACCCTCTGCTGGTCAGGGAAGCCCTGCCTGGCAGAGGGCTTGCTGGCAGCTTTGTATCCTCATGGGCACCAGGCCAGGAGAGCTCTGCCCACTGCAGAGGCAGCTCTCTCCTGGCCTCGTGCACATTAGGTCCCTTCCCAATGTGCACATTCTACTAGAAGGTATGAAAAATAAAGGTTTAAATCCCCTCTGCATGTGGGGGCCCTAGACACTGTTCTCCATTCTTGGCAAGTGCCTCAACTGCTCATCTGTTGGGGCTAAAACATATGAGGGCCCTTGTCCTGCTCTGTCTCATACCTGCTGTTCATAGGTGTTTGCTGGACAGAATTTTGTAACTTGTGTGCACTAGGGATAAGTGCATGTATAGTTATGTAGCTACCTGGCAAGTGAGCAGCTTACTACTTGTGCACAACAGCTGTATGGGTGCTTTCACATCTACAATACACAGGTAATAAAATTGCCAACAGTGTGTAAGTGCCAAAAATGCTACTTAAGTGGTTGGAAAAGTGCCATTTGATCAGGCAAAAGATAGTAGAATTTGTCCTAAATCTTTGCCCTGCTTTTATAAAATGGAAGTGTGTGTGTCTATAGCTAAGTACAGTGCCCAGGGTGGATCATTAGTAGACTCTAGAATGCTTTTTAGGAGTATATAGGAATGTCTACATGTACAGTTAATGTGCATGAATAAACTCTGGTGCTTATTGCTTCAGAGTTTTTTGCTCCTGGGCATGCCATTTGGATGTGCACGTGGGAGCACAAAACTCCAAAGCAATTAGCTCTGGAGTTTATTCGTGCACAGTACATGGAGCCTAGTGGGAGTAGTCTGGGCTGACAGGGGACCCAGGTCTGTTACTCCACACTGATTTGTGTAAAACATGTATGAGAAGTGTGTGGGACTGAGCAGCCATTGAGCTATTCAGTGTTGGACACCTTACATGAAGGTGAATTACCAGGACTGCTCTATTCAACTTCAGGCAGCTATTTTTTCTGTATAAAACCCTGGGAATCTGTCTGATTTTCTTGCCCTAGATTCCCAGTCTGATGTGTTTTCAGTAGAGCAGTTGCCCAACCTCCATAGAAATATGTGACTTGCCCATCTGGTATGTATTAACCTTTGCACTTCTTAACCAAACATTAGGCTTTGCCAGTCATATGATAAGGTGCATCCAGTGAAAAGAGATGAGAAAACTGGGAGGTCATTTTTTTCAAATTACATCTGTAGAGACATATTACTGCAGCAGAGCATTGTAGTGTCACTTTGGTGAGAGAATATCTATCAGTGCAGCTACCCTTGGTCTGGGGAGCAATGTGCTGAGACATTCACTCTAGAAGACACAGAATTAAAATCCACAGGAGAAACTGTGTTCTTCAAGCACAGTGCACACTTGGCCTTGGAAAGCTTGTTTCTTAGAAAAGAACTGTTCACATCACTGTCACAACTGGTGACAAACAAATGTCAATGAGAATTTCAGGGCTTTATCACACCTCACAAAATGCAGTCTCATCTTTTTGGGCATAGTGGATCTAGATGTTGACCTGCTTGTCGGGTTACATTACATTTAACTCCAGGAAGCATCTTCACCTCTTACTGCCCATGTCAAATGTATGGGTGTGATATTAATTAATAACACCAGTTCAAAATGACAATAAATAAATAGTCTAGTTATGAGTTAACCTAATGGAATACATGCCTGGAAAGCTGAAGCAAGCACTGACTGCCATGGTTTTTTGACTTGTTTATTTTTATTTTTAATGCTAAAATCCCCACTTCCAAGATTTTTATATGCCCCACGCTGGCTAGCTGCTTTGTCATATTGGTGTTATTCTCCTCTGTTCCATGTTGGCTCTTGTATGCCATCCTCCCTCACTGACTGTTTTTACACATACTCCAGGGTGGAGGGTGGGCACTTTAATTAGAGCGCCCACAGCATCACATGTATTCAGCGTCTGATGCTTCAAAATTGCAGTGGGGGCACTTTAACTAAATCTTGTTCAACGAGCTTTAGTTAAAGCACCCCTACCACCACTCTGAACTGTGGGGATGCTGAATACATGTGATGTAGAGGCTGCTGAAACATGTTAATTATCATGCTCCAGCAGACTTGATTCATTAGCATACGTCAGAGCTGATATGCAGCACGTGTATAGCTACCCATTGGGTGTGTCTACGTGTGCATTTGATGCCAGACCAGTTTATTTGCAAGTAAACTACCCGTGAGTAAATGCTCCTGGACAGGTGTCTACTTGTGCAGGGACGTGAGAGCAGATTCACTGCTCATAGCTGTGAATCTTACTTCTCTCACTTTCTCACTTCCTGCAATGGGCTCCTGCCACCACCAGGGGGAGCTGGAGGCTGCAGCCCCAGCTGCCTGAGGCCAGAGGCCATCTTTAAAAGGCAGCTTTTGCACTGCAGCCTCTGCTACCCCGTGCCATGGCTGCTCCAGCTGGCCACTGTGCTGGCCCTGCTGGTCCAACGTGCTGACCACTGGCTGGCCCACAGCTGTCTGGTCTGTATGGGCTCGGCCACATGCAGCGACCACCCGCCTGACTCCACTGCACTGTCCCAGGGCCACTGCCACCACACAGCTGCTGCCTCAACCCTGTCCTGCTGGTCGGACCCTGGCCGGGACACTGATGATGGGCTCCAGGATGCCACCACCAGGGCCATCCTTGCCTTCCTGGGCCTGTAGCCCTGCCGCCTCTGGGCCCACTGGGCCAGCCAGGACTGGTGGCTGCATCAAGTTCAAACCACCTGGGATAATGAGCAGTGGGTAGAGGCATTCTGCATGACCCGGGCCACTTTCCAGGGCCTCCTGGAGCAGGTCCGCCGGCACCTGGAGCAGCAGGACACCAATATGTGGCAGCCCCTTCCCGCAGACACCTGGTTGGCCATCACCCTGCTGAAGCTGGGCACGCCCACCAGCCTCTGATACATGGGCAAGGCCACCGCTGGGGAGGCCATCCTGGAGGTGTGTGGTGCCCTCCAGGATGAGCTGGGGCACATGATGCTCTGTATGCATGACCCCATGACAGTGGTGGTGGGGTTCCATGTCCTGGGATTGCCCTAGTGCATCGGGGCCCTGAACAGGACCCACATCTCCATCAGCTGCCCGCCCCATGCTGGCTGCCCCTTATAAAGCTGGAGGGGCTTTCACTCTGTTGTGCTCCAGACCATCACCAATCATCGTGGCTCCTTCACCAATGTGAGTGCTGGCTGGGCGGGCAGTGCTCATGATGCCCATGTCTTTTGGAACTCTACCCTGCCAGCCCTGACGCAGAGTGGGCACTTTGCACTGGGGGTGCCAGCCCTCCAGTTGGGTGCTGTGGTGGTCCCACCCTTGCTCAATAGGGACCCCACATACCCGCTTCTGCCCTGGCTCATGTAGCCCTACACTGGCCAGCTGGACCCCCACCAGACCCACTTCAACCTCTGCCTGGGCCAGACCAACATGCTGGTAGAGTGCATTTTCATCTGCCTCAAGGGATGCTGGTGTACCCTCACCTCTGGCTTTGAGTTTGCTGAGGACAACATCCCCAGGGCCACCATCACAGCCTGTGTGCTGCATAACATCTGCGAGGCCCGGGGAGAGTGTTTCTGCAAGGCCTGTGCAGAGGAGGTGCAGCAGTTGGATGATGCTTGGCAATAGGAGCACCAGCTGCAGTGGCAGTGACAGTGGCAGGCCCCCCTGCTGAGGCCCCAGGTGAGCTGCACATCTGCCACTAGAGGCCAGGGCACCGGGTGTGAGAAGCTCTGGCCAACCACCTCTAGCAACCTCTGCCACCACCTGGACTGTGCTACCTGTGGCTGTGCTTCGTGTCCCTGCCCCACACAGCTGAGGAAGACATAGCTGTCAGCAGTGACGTGTTCCTTAGTGTGTGAGACCTGTGCCCACCTAGCTGCAGGGGCATGGGCTGCTCAGTAAAGTTTTGCACTGCCTCCTGACTCTCTGAGTGTGGGGTGGAGAGCCTGGGGGCCAAGGCAGTGGGTCCAGGCTGGGTGGGGTGGGGAGGCAGGGAGTGGGGGCTGGGGCCAGGGGCAGGGGCTGGGGTGTGTTGGGGGGAGGCTTTCCCTCCCTGTGGGGCTTACCATGTGGGTGGGGCTTGTGTGCCCAGTGACTTCAGTCAATCTTGGCAGGTGGTGGTGGTGTGTGGCTCTCGGTGGACTCGTTAGTTGGTGGGGCACGGTATGTGGGTTGCCCCATGAGCCATTATAGCTCAGGGTCCTTTAGCAGGTGTGTAGATGCATCTATGGCACCAGGACCAGCAGCAGGGCATAGTGGGTTGGACACCCACAGTCTGTGTAATCAGCAGCTTGAGAACTGCATGGGCATGTGCAGCAGGGACATGCTTGGGGCACAGAGGTGGCATGGGGTGGGGGAGTGGGCTAGTCCTGGGGTGCCTCCCTGGAGAAGACCCTTGTGGGGCATGGGCAGCTTTTCATCCCAGTTGTCTGGGAGCCCCATGCCTCTGAGCCTGGGTGCCATGGGCTGGAGGGCAGTGCAGCAGAGAGTTTGGCCTGCAGGAGGATATAGGGGGAGTGGGGACTGGAGCCATGGAAGCAGATGCTTCCAGGAGCCTGGACTATCCTGCCCTGGGAATAAGGCAAGGGAAGAAGGCTGCCCAGGCCAACTTCCAGAGGCTCTCTGGCCCCAGAGGAGCAAAAGGGGATGTGGGGCTTTTGTCTGCCTGGGCCCAGACCTGCCAGGCTGACTTACCATGGTCCCTGGAAAGCTGTGCATGCCCAACCCCTGATCTGAGGCTGGGCAGCACATGGCTCCTCGTACAGAGCATCATATTTCTGAAATGTTGCAAACCCTCACAAACATTTGTCTCATGGCTCTACAGGGCCTGCAACTGCACGCAGGGGAGAGGCCACCCTTGGCAGGCAGGATGTGACCACAGGGTCACCGCCGTCCATGGCCAGGGCCCTGTGGATGCACTGGCTCTGCTAGAGGAGGACCCTGGACAGGACCCTGGACCACCTGGTCACAGCGTCAGAGGACTGGCTGGGTCATGCTTGAGCCTGGCAGAGGACATGACCTGCCAGGATAGGTGGTGGGCAGAGGACATGGCTTACCAGGACAGGTGGCAGGCAGAAGACGTGACCTGCGAGGAGGTGTGGGACTGTATGGACCAAGAGATCCAGGCACAGCTACTAGCCCTGGAGTGAGAGTGGGTAGAGGTGCTGTGGTAGCAGAATGCCTTCCTGGCCTGGGCAGTGCAGGCCATGGGCAATGATCACCAGGTGCCGGACACTGTTCTGGACCTGGCGGTCACTTTTGTGCCTCCTACTGCCCAGCTCCTGACCCTAGCCCCACCTGTCCCCTGGCAGCCACCTGTTGCCCAGCAGCTCGCCTCTGCTTGGGCCCAGGATGAGGTCCTACGCTGCCTCCAGCAGCCAGGAGCCTCTGGCTTGGCCCCTGACCTGGGTCCAGCTCTACCCAGCCTTCCTGCATGGGCCCAGCCTTACTGCTTGCTCCAGATTTATGTGGGTGCAGAGCTGGAGCTGCCTGCAGTGGGGCCAGGACCACATGTTGGCCCTGCTGACCCTCGACACTGGCTGCCAGAGACGGAATCACCTGGGTTGGGGGAACGTTGGCTGACCTCACCCCTGGGCAAGCCCCCCACCTGCCACACTCACTGCGGCATGTGCACCCATGAGGGAGTGGCTAGAGACCAGGGTGCTGGCTGTCTGATCCTGGGATCTGCCTCCTAGTCACCCCCACCACATGGCCCCCCACCCTGGGATGGCACACAAAGGACATTTTACGTAGTTTTCATAGGGAAGAAAGTTTTTTATTGTTGGTGGGTGGGGTGGGTGGTGGAGAGGCTCTGTTTGTTGGGGAGGCAGGGTGTAATGGGGCTCTGGTTGACGTGCAGGGGATAACTTGTTCTTCTGAGATGTGTCTGCAGTAAGCATGGTGCTGGGGGTTGGGGGGGAGCTGTGGACAGTGATGCATATGTGTAGGGCAGGGAGTGCTGGAGAAGGTGCCTCCAGCACCTGGTACCCTGGCCCTTGCTGGTGGGTGCACAGCTCTCCTTGGGCCTTGGCAGGAGTGGAGGGTCTATGTAACAGAGCACAGGATGCTCTGTTACTATCAGGGGCCTGGCCGCAGCAAGGCAGCCAGCAGCTGCTTGCAATCTCTGTCAGGCCTTTTTGCCTGACAGGGGAACAGGACCCAGCTGGTATATAAGGGCTGGGTCCCTGAACAGCAAGGCAGGAGTCTGCTGCCAAGAGCTGGAGGGTAAGCATCAGATGAGCTGCTGCTCAACTCTAAGGGCTAGGGCTAAGGGGAAGGAGGAGGCCCCATGGTCCTGGGCATGACCTAAAACTGCATCCTGCCGGGGAAGGGTGGTCTGGTGGAGCTACTGTGGTGGGGTAGCTCCCCAAAATTTCCAGGCCACTTACCTTCCCAGTGAAAGGTGAGTAGAGGCACCTGAAAACCCCAGCCCCCATATCCCTGGTTGGTTTGATCAGGACAGGGGGAGCCTGGGTTCACTGTGAGCACTGAGTCAGGGCCTGGGTCATTGGAGGGACCTGTGGCAGTACCCAATCTCACAGGAGAGCCTGGGCACATTAGGAAGCTGAGAGTTAGGCTTCTGGGGTGTGGAGCCCTGAGCCTTGAGGAGCAATCAGGGAAGCTCCTGGGTGAAGGGATATTGGTTAACTTAGAGCAGCAGTTCCCAACCTCAGGTCATGACCCAAATGAGGGCCATAGGGGCAATGCCAGCGGTGCTGCACACAAAGGATGAGCCATGCTGTGTCGGGAGCTCCCTCGCCCCTGCCCCTGGGTTGCTGCTGCCACTAAACTCCACACCCAGCAGTGGGTCATGGCAAAAAAATTGTTGGGAACCACTGACTTAGAGAGTGCAGTGGGATGGGGCTTGGAGCCCTGGTTCCAGTGTGGGGCTGGGAGCCTGGTCTGAGGGGCGTCTAGGCCCAGAGTTGTGGCCCGAGGACAGGGCTTGGAGCCCGAGGATGGGGCTTTGAGCTGGGAGAGGCTTGTGGCCCAGGGACAGGTCTTGGAGCCAAAGGACAGGGCCTAGAACCTGAGGATGGGGCTTGTAGGCCTAGAGATGAGGCTGGGAGCTCCAAATATATGAAGTGTATGAGAAGGCCGGGTGTTAGGCCATAAGTATGAAAAGGCCGGGTGTTAGGCCAGGAAACATCTGCGAGGCATGGGACATGTTAAGGGAGGGTCAGAGGATGTACAGAGGCCCTTGTAATCAGGGAAGGTAAAGGGCAGCCTTCTGCCTGATTAATATCTAATAATCAGAACATCAAGGCGTGGCAGGTAAGATGGGTAGATGGTTTGCCTGGAAACAAGTGGGCAGGCCTAGATTGAGATTGGTTCTGGGATGTCCACTTGTTATAGTCTGCCACTGCCGCTGCAGGAGGTGCTTCATCTGCCAGGGCTCCTCTGCGTGCCATGCCTTCCTCCACCCAGGCCTTGCAGAAGAACTCCCACTGGGCCTTACAGATGTTATGCATAATGCAGGCTACAATAATGACCCAGGGAGGTTGTCCTTGGTGAACTCAAGGCGGGTGGTGAGGGTGTGCCAGCATCCCTTGAAGTGACTGAAGACATGCTCCACCAGGGCGCAGGTTTGGCTCAGGCAGCAGTTGAAGTGGGCCTGGTGGGAGTCCAGGTGGTCGGTGTAGGGCTGCATGAGCCAGGGCAGGAGTAGGTAAGTAGGATCCCTGAAGAGCAGGGGTGGGACCACCATGGTGTCCAGCTGCAGGTCTGGCACCTCAAGCAGGAATTGGCCACTCTGCCCAGCGTGGCAGACCAGAGGTCCAGAACACTCAGGCATCATGTACGCTGCCTGCCCAGCCGGCACTTGTGTACGAAGGAACCTCAGTGGTTCATGATGGCCTGGGGCACCACAGAGTGAAAGCCCCTCTGGCTGTAATAGGGGTGGTCTCCAATAGGGTGGGCAGGTGACAGGGATGTGGCTCCCATCCAGGGCCCCGATGCACTGAGGAAATCCTAGGGCATGGAACCTGGCCACCACTGTGCACACAGAGCACAGTGCTCCCCAGCAGGAGTGTAGGGCACTGGTTGTTGCAGGCAGGGGCAGGGGCTGGAGCAGCCATGGCACAGGGATACGCAGGTGGTGAGGAGAGCACTTCTGTATGCTATCCCTGCACTGGGCACGCTG
Source organism: Alligator sinensis (assembly GCF_000455745.1). NCBI lineage: Eukaryota > Metazoa > Chordata > Crocodylia > Alligatoridae > Alligator > Alligator sinensis. The sequence continues at coordinate 1,773,818 of NW_005841974.1, read as the reverse complement.
CTCCTGGCCAGGGAAGTGGCTGGATACAGAGCAGTGGGCAGGGCTGCCTTTTGAAGAGCACTGCCTGGAACTCCACCCGGTGGTGGCAGGGGCCCATTGCAGGGCCCCAGGAAACAGGGAGCAGATTGGCAGCAAATCTCCCACTTCCCTGCATGTGTAGACATGTCTGGTACCATTTACTTGTGAGTAATTTACTCACGAATAAACTGGTGCTGCATCAAATGCACATGTAGTTGTGCACATTGCGTCTTTCCTAATTGTATAATTCTGTATAAGGAACTCTATCTTTCTATGTTGTCTGTTAAAAACTTCACATGCCTTCATATAACAACACTTAACAACAAATATAATATGTTAGTATGTGAGACAGCCTTCAAGTCAAGGATCTATGTCCTACTTCTGCAGAATCATAGTCCTTTGTTTTTACTAGGTACCTTTTTATTTCACTCTTCTTGACTAATTTCTTCTACACATTGTTGCAAATCTGGATAGAAACCCCTCATCCAGGTTCTTTGTCTTCCAAGTTTTCCTGTGTGAATGGTGTTACCTTCTTTTTCTCTAAATTTCTTGACTAGTAAGCAATATTTTATCTCATAGGAGGGTATAATTCCTGGGGATGTCTGAGTGGCAGGTTTTGAGCTCTGTTTTTTGTTCCCCTACTTTTTTGGGTGAAGGAGGTTAGTGCTGCAGTCTATGTAAACAACCATGCTCATTTAGAGTGCTTATCTTTATGCTCACAATATCAAAAGAGAATGACCCTCTTAAAGTTCAGATGCCTGCAGCCCAGATGTGGACACCTGGCTCAGTGAAGATGGGGAGACTTTCTCTCATTTCCTCTGCAAGATAAATTGCTTCAAGATTTGTTAAGAGACTTTATAGGCTAAACCAGAGATCAAGCAACCAAGCAAGACCCTGCAGGAAACATAACAGATGTGCTGAGAAAAACTAAGAATGGCTCTTCTTTTGGGTGCCATTTGGATTTTAGAATTTTATTGGTCTAATCATTCTTTTATCAGCTCAGTATGCAAGGGGAGGGAAACCTGTCTCATGCCTCTGGGGACACAGTGTTACCATAAATTTTTATGATTGTCTCAATTGTCTCTGGAAAATTACAGCTAAATTCTGTGCTGCCCTGTCTTTTCACACCTAATGAATACTGGCTTCTATGGCAGTGATATAACAGTAAGAGCCACAAATGAGATAACACTTATTCTCATCAGCCCATTAAGGGGATGGTAAATCAAGATCTCTTCTGCCCTTTCTTAACAGTACTACCAGGATATGTTGTCCTGTTGGGCATTAACTGTATAAATAGTTGCACTGCTATAACTTTCCCAATTTCTGAAAGAAACTGCTCTGCGATCACACGCAGAAATTATTTTCTATAAGTGCTAATCTCCATTTAAGTCCAGATAATTAATCTGCTTTGCAATAGATGCAACAATATAAGTGGGAGTTACAATGGTTGACAGGTAATATGTTAAACTGTACTTCCAATATAAGCACTGTAGTTCAATTTATCCTCCTACTGCTCTCTCACAGTCATCTGTTCACATTTGAAGAGACTGTTTACCTCTCTACATTTTTCTGGTTTGTGGCTACTTGGAGAGATATCTTCTTTATGTTTAAAAGCTGCTTGCAGATGACCAAGGGTTTCTACCAAATTTCACGGCAGGCACAGAGACTCTAAAGCAGTGGTCACCAACTGGTCGATCTCTCCCCACCTGCATCCCACTGTTCCTGATTGGGGAGCCCCTGACAATCAATCTCAGTCTGGGGGGGCTATCCCCCCCAGACTGAGTTCGACTGTCAGAGGCTCCATGATTGGGAGTGGCGGGATGCACATGGGGAGCCATGCCCCCTGCCACCAGAGCCAGGGCTGGGTGAGTGGGATCAACCTGCTCTGTACCCCCTGCCACCAAGTGAGTGGGACCCTGGCTGGGCTGGGTCTGGGCGGCTTGTCCAGGAATGTGTGTGTGGGTGTGTGGGGGGGTCTCCCACTGCTGCACGCACCCCAGTGGAGGCCCGGGGGGCATGTGCCCCCCTGATCTCTGTGTGGGGCAAGGTGGCTGCCGCTGTGTGCTGGGCTTTGTGCCCTGGGCTTTTTGCCCCAAGCCCCGAACTGCAACAGGGCTTGGGGTGCAAAGCCCAGTGTGAAGTGACAGCTGCCTCACCCCAAGCATGGGTTGGGGGGGCAAGTGCCCCCTGGGCATCCACCGGGATGTGGGCAGTGGTGGGAGTCCCCCTGCATGCCTAGATGAGCCACCCAGACTCTGACCCTTCCCTGGCCTGGTCAAGCCAGGGCCCACTCACCCCTGCCCCTGCCCAGACTGACCTGTTTTATGGGGGGCAGGGTGAGGGAGGGGGGCAGTAGATCCTGGTAGATCCCTTTACTTCAAAAAGTGATCTTCATCTTAAAACAGTTGGAGACCACTGCTCTAAAGCCATTACTACCATTCTGTGTTGTGCAAGTATGCATAATCACAAGCCACCATCAACATGACTGTGTGTGGCCCCAGTGGGGATCCTGGACTTCTCTGCCCTTTGGAGAAAGAAGCTGCCTTTCATAGGAGATATTGTAGCTACTGAACTCTGCTGGAAGTTAGGTTCTGTCCGTGCTGACACTAAACCAGTTTGTTTAAAGGTGATCCTTCAGTTGAAAGACCCCCATATGAACCATGGAAAGGGTGGTGAGATGATAACAGAGTGCTAGCATGTTGGTCCCACACAGTGAAAGATACTGAACATTTCCCAACTGCTGCTCTGCCAGTGTAGAACTCATTTCTGTGAATTACTGGTGACTCGCAGAAAAAGGGTGACAGAGAATTAATTTATTTTGTGGGTGAGGCAGAAGCTGGAATTTGAGATGTCTGACTCTCCCAACATGGGGCATTTTGAATATTTCTTTCTTCTTGTGTCCAGAGTAACAACACTGAGGATCCCAGAGGTAAATTAAAAAAACCCCCTGCTTTTATTAAAATACTTAATTCAGCCACATGAGCAAGTAGTGTGCACTTATCCCAGATTGCTCTCACTTCACTTTCCTAGCAGGATATTGACTGGCTATATACATACAGCCAATGTAACACATGATAAAAGCATTTCACACTCATTGAATACACAAACAGCATGAGTGGAGGAGTCTGTTGCTTGGCAACTATTGAAAGTTGCTTTACAAATTGTCCCTTTCATGAGAATCACACAACTTCTGTTAAGTTAGCTGCATACTGATGTCTGACTGAAAGTATTGTAAAATCTATTTAAGCATTCTAGCTATCATAAAAAGGAAAGGCTGGAAGGGACCTCTTTTGAGGTCTTCTAGTCCAACCCCCTGCTCAAGGCAGGATCATCTTTATCATCCCATATTCTTATCCAGTGTCTACCATTGTATTTCATCCAGAAAAGGCAAGCCATGAATACATGGTTTAGATCTATACTTTGTGTAATTCTAAACTTTCACATGAATCCAATACACTTGCACTTACACAGATAAATGAGGTATTAATCTGGAAGCTGCAAGTGACTCAAATGAAAAATCTCACAAACTGCCTGACACATCAGGACTGGGATTTGTACCAAATGCAGCTTCAAATAACACAGCATGCTCAGGGTTTCAAAACAAATTGCTCTCCTGGAAAACCAAAAACAATTAAAACAGGATGTGCTGGTTGTGAAGCTGCCTTCAACTTGCCTTAGACTTTTTTGACAGTGTCTGTATTGTAGCAGCATCTGCCTAAATAGCTCTTCTGTACCAGGCACTGTCCATACACTTACCATGAAAGGCTGTTTCTGGCTCTCCACAGCAACAACAAGATTGAGAGAATGGGGATGGGAACCAACAGTTCATCTCAAACAATATTGCACATACTGTTCCATGGAAACTCTATTGTGCCACAAGGGAATAGTCCTACAATGCATGTATATGTTAGAAACCTGTGTTCAGTCTGGATCAAACTTCCATTAAAGCCTCCTGCATTGGGAGGAAGAACATTTTAAATCATCATTACTCCAAAGAGCAGACATCCTCTCTGAGCTGCTTGCCAGGATGGTTGTGTGACAAGATGTGCTGCCACCATTTCATATTTTACAGTAGCCCCTCATTGTGCAGACTAGAGGCTGCATTGCAAAAACATTGTCTAATTTCCTTTTCTGAACAGTGCTGAATGCCAGGACCAGAACCCCCTGATAAAGGAGGCATTGTCCACCTCACAAAACTTTGGCATCCATTACACAGAAAAAAAAAAGCAACTGTCAGAGGAAAAGGAACTCAGGAAAGGTAGGTAATTTAATGTTGTGTCATATGACTGTAGTTTGTCCAGACTCATTGTGCTTAGTGGGAAGGGAACAGTTATCTGTCCCAGAAGGGTCACAAATTTACTTGGATAAAGAACAGTAGTTCTGCCTGAGTGGATCCTGTGGACACAGAGATCCTGCACATTTTGTCTTGCTTGCTGTTTGTTAGCACCATATTATTCCCCCCCCCCC
>NW_005841974.1:1751077-1769302 GCF_000455745.1 Alligator sinensis | reverse complement strand
TGTGTGGTCGCCACCCACCCCCCCCCCCCCCCCCCCCCTTGCATTAGGCTTCCTGGAGCAATGTATAGAAGATCCTGCAGTTTGGCTCCAGTTCTAGCCAGCAGATCCAAACAATTTTATCATTGAGGAGCACAGCTATTCTTTTTGACATCCTCACTCCTTGCACTGTCATGAACAAGCACAAGCAGGTGGCTTAAGAAAACATTAACAAGGATATGTCATTGGTTTAAAAAGTGTTTGAAGGGAAACTGAGCTATTGCTTTCAATTTTTCACTCAGCTGTCTCCCTGATGAAATACAGTCATATCCACTTAAGTAATACCTCATGGAAAAGGAAGTGTCATGTTTTTATTGGACACCTTTATTACCAGCCTTGGTGAAAAGTGCAGTTGCGAGCAGGTATCCATTCCTTAGGCCTTTCACCAGCTTGTAATCCTGACACAGAAGGGCTCTGAATTAAGCAGTCAGTGTTTCAGCAGCAGGATCCATAGCATGTGTAAAATAAACCTTAAACAGTTTAGGTTCATGAGTGGCTCCTCCTGACCCAGGTATAATTTATGAAGGATGTGCATATTGAAAGGCCTTTTCTCCAAATGAAGCTTGCAATTTAGATGAGATTGTTCATTTATAGAAATCAAATTCACGCCCAACCACAAAGGATATTCATTTTCTTGCAGAAGCTAATGTGAACATGAGAAAGCAATAGGAAATTCTTCCTTATGGTGCCAGTCCATAGCCTACTAGTCATATTAATGATCACCGTGGGAGACTGGTGCCACCTTAGTTGGGGGGGCACATGCCCCCCAGTGACCAGTCAGCAACTGGGAGTGGGGCGGGGTCCCCCTGCAGCCAATCTTGCTGACCAGAGGGGAGGTCCCCTCGTGGCAACACTTACCGACCAGTGAGTGGCTGCACTGCTCCTGAAAGCAACCTACATCCAGCGCTCCCACTCCCCAGCCGGTCAGGGGGTGCGCTAGCACTGTCTGATGGTCTGATGTCTGATGATCACAGGGGATTGATAGGAGCTTCAGGGAATGGCTGAGATCTGTGAAAGAAAGGCAGAGAGGGCTCAGCACAGCCAAAGACCTGGTGTACACTTCGAAGTCCTGTTGGCAGTGTTCCAGTTTGGCTGGCAGAAGTGTTCATGTGTGTACATAGAAATGGCCAACAATTGTTCTACCTATTAGGCACCTAGAGGCTAGGAACAGAAGCTGCATTTGTCCCAAGACAAGTTGTGCCTTTGTTTGTCCTGGAACAGAAAAGTCCTGGGATTGTTGTGTACACACATCAGCCTTCCAATCAGGGTTTAACGAGTGGCTGAATGCACTGTTGCTTTTCTACTATTGTTTGAATGATGCAATTCTGAAACAACTGTTCAGACACACTTTGCAATGTCCCAGGAGAAACTGTTAACACTTCTTATCCTGTGAACCTTTTCAGGGTTTGTCCCAGTACAATGGACAGACAACTGAATAACAGTACTATACTTTGTTTCTCCTGGGACAACGTGATGTCTGTTTGTAGTCTAAGTGTGACCCTGTTGCACTCTGCTCAAGTTCCTGAAAAAAAATATCAACATTTACTTTTGCAACATGCCATCATCTCAGTCTTAAGATTGTCACAGAAAGTAGAGGAGGACCCAGACATGTTTTGTATGAAGTCTTTTTCAGAAACTCAAGCAGGGTCAAGCTTAGCCACCTTGTAAAGGGACTGGGATCTGGCCCACACTGTCAGAAATCCTTACTTCTTTTGGCTGTGTTATGCCACCTCTCTGAGCAACAGAAGCCGCCTGCCTCTGTGTGGCATCTGGCAGAAGTCATGGGCCTCCCTCCTACACAGACTCAGAAGGCTGCACCCTTGGCCCTATCAGCTCTGGAGAGGAACAGAACTGTCTTGGCAGATATGTGTCAGGTCGGTCCCAAAACTTTAGTTGCAGAAAAACAAGCATTTGATGGGGAAAGAGACAGGCCCTTCCACCTTTTAGATTAATAGTTAGGGCATTTGCCCTGGAAGTGGGAAATACAGTTCTAGGCTTCCCCTTCCCATCCAGAGCCCCTCACCAGGCATTGCCCTGAGCACCCTCCTCTTGAAGCGAGTCCACTGGGCAGTCAGCTAGTGAAGTCATGTGGAGTCGGGAGGTAGAAAACTGTTAGGACCTGGTCCCCAAACCCCAAACTAGAGGCTCAGGGACTAAGTCCACCTCAGTCCTCCAGCAGGCCACAGCCCGTGGCAGGAAAAGAGGGCCCAATGGGAAAAGGCCTCCTACTCCTGGCCTCTGATTGGCCCAAGACTCCCAGCTGCTGATTACATCCTCCCGCCTATACAAGGCTTCCTGGGTCTTGTAGAAGCTGCCTAAACGCAAAGCTTTTGCACTGTCCTGTCTCCTTGCTCCCGTATCTGGATTCTGGATCTGACCAGCCATTGCTGAACCTGCCTGGACTTTTATCTCTGCCTTGTGATCTAGACTGTTTGGGACTTAGCTCTCCCAAGAACCTGACCCAGCTTGCTCCTTGTCCTTGCTTTGCCTGTTGCTTTGGCTTTTATTCAGACGCTGACCTTCTGGTTTTGGCCTGCCTACTCCTTGGGCCTCCAGCTATCAACTCATGTCAGCCCCTAGGCAGATCACCCATGCCTCCCTGCATTACAAAAGGAAAGCTTATGAAGTACAGCTACATAAGCTAGTGTTGCAGAAGGGTGGGGTCCTGTGTTCTGGTCCTGGGTCCTGCCCCCAATCTCAGGAGCAGAAACACTCCCACTGCTGTTTATCCAACAATTATTAAATACAAGGTGCAGAAAAAAATAATTAGGGAGGCAACCAGACACTCCCACCCCCTTTCTGGACAGTGTCTCTGTCCCTGAGACACCTTCTCCCTGGCTGGAGGCTTTCCCCTTAGTCCTCTGTGGCTTCCCAAGAGAGCAGGAGTATGCTCAGCTCAGGACCTGGTGGCTTGAGTACTCCACTAGAAAGTGGAAGATGCAGGTTCATATCTTCTTTAGATGAGGAAAGACTTAGATCAGTAGTTCCCAGCCTTTTGAGACTCAAGCCCTCCCCACAAGTTTGTCAGGGAGTCTGATCAAGCAGACCTGGCTGGGCCAAACATGTGAGTTACCACATCTGCCCCTGACCCCTGCCTAATGTGATTGGCCCGGTTCTTTGCAGCAAGATTGGCTGCTGAAAGTGCCACTTATCCCTTTCAAACACACCTGCCTCACGTTACGTGTTCACATAGTCTCAGTCTATTCTAGCAAGCCTGGTGTTCACTGCTCTCTGGTTCCCTTGGCTCCTGATTCAGCTTTGGCTTTCCCTGACCCTGATCTTGGACCTCCCCTAAACCTCTGTTCTGGCCCTACTCATCCTGGTTTCCCTGGCATCCTGACTTGGCTTTGCTTCCTTGACCCTGACCTCCAAACTTCCTTGGAACTTGGTGCCAGTTCTCCGACTCCTAGCATCTGACCTTGACTTATATCTCAGACTACATCTCTTGGAGCTCCCCTCTTAGCTCTGGTACCCTGTGTCCCCATCCTGTTGACCCCCAGGTTGCTCCTAGTGGCCTGCCTCAGGCCCAGCCACCTACATCCCAACTGAATCTTCACTCCATTAGACTCAAAGCACCCAGCTCTCTCCTCCCATTTTTTTTGACCATGCAAAAACAATAGAGCAATTCTTCTGTTGCAAAAAATTCAGAAAGACCCCGGAGCAGGTCAGCATGTTTTTGATGCAATGGATTCATACTTGAGGCCTCTGGGTTTACCTTGTGAATTATGTATGGCTGTTTGCACACCTAACTGCTAATATTGGGTGGCACCCTGCGGCACCCTTAAAAGGATCTCACTAAACCTTGGCTGATAATCAGTGGCGTAGAACCTGTGTTGTTTTCACTCACTGGTCAAGCATCCTAGTCCTAGTGCTGCCAGGTGGGAGGGTTCCCCTCTCATTCGACTTTTAGTATGTATGAGGAAACCCAAAGTGGAAATAAAATATGAACTGTGTTTAAGTGCCAAAAAATGGCAGTTACATAACTACATAAGTGCCACTTAAGCATATAAAGATATAGAAGGTAGCTTTTTGTGTTTCATTGACTTGTGCATGACAATAGTATATATTTCTAAGGGATGGACTAATATCTTTAATTTATAGCAAGAATTTTGAATGCTGTCATCCTAAAATTGCAGGTATCAGTCTCTAATAAATGCTTTTGCAGAGGCTGAACAATAGTGTTAATAATGATTTAATCCACAGAGAAGAAGACTTGAAGGGGTGGGATTTGATAACAATCTTCAAAAACCTGAAGGGCAATTATAAAAAGGATGGAGAGAGAGACTTTTTTTGTCTGGCTGTAGGGGACAGGAATAGGAGTAATGGCTTCAAACTGCAGCAGAGGAAATTAAGTTGGAGATTGGGAAGAACTTTCTGACGATGGGAGTGGTTAAGTATTAGAATAGGCTATGTAGAGAGACTAAGGAATCCCCATTCCTGGAAAATGTCAAGAGCAGGGTAGACAGACACTTGACTGGAATGGTTTAGTCAGGGTTGATCCTGCTTTGAGCAGGAGGATGGACTAAATGGCCTCGTGATTCTTTCCAGTCCTGTTTTACTATTATCTCATGCTGTCTGTGTTTCTGCAAAAGAACTGTCATTAATAATGTAGTAATAAACTCATTTGTGTCCAACTCACTTGTGTCCAAACAAGTTCAGCTATAGTACCTGTTAATTTTGACTGTCCTCAGCAGAATTAATAAACTGGGCACATAAGATTTTTACTCCAGATTTTTGAATGGAATGACTCATTGGATGGTGCATGTCCCAGCTAAGATGAGAAGCTATTTAGATAGAACAGAAAATAGTTTATTTGATATAAAAGACAAAAGAATACAAGAATACTATTCATCTCAATTCATCTTATTTTATCTTTTGTTCTTTATTTGATGAGGTCAAAAATGCCCAGAAATTCAGCTCTGAGTAAACACCAGCTAAACACTAAACAATAACAAAATGATTTCTCCTTAAAATGGAACATGTGCAAAAGTTGACTCAGTTAAGCAGTGGCCTTTAGCATTCATAATGAATGTGTTGTGTTTTTGGGATCCATCCCAGGGAAAGCATGTCAATAAGCTACATTAGAGATGGTCCCAAGCTCAACAGTAGACTTGACTGTGATTCTGGACAGTGTCCTTTACAAGAGGCTGTTCCAAATAGGTGTACTGGCATGTTTAAGTGAGATACACCCATGATGTTATTAGTTTTTCTAAAGGCTTAGTGCTCTACAGTGATAAGAATCATATGTCAGATACAGCAGGGCACTGGTGCACATGCTTAACTTTCACCCCTGACTCCTGAAAAACTCACCACTGGGTGTGTCTACATGAGACACTTTACTGTGCAGCAGTGCAGTTTACTGCACAGTAAGTGTGCACGTTTACATATGCACACATTTACTGTGCAGTAAATTTCGCTACCTGCAAGTAAATTTGCTACTGGCAAATGGAAGTAACTTCTGGCCCTGGAACGCAAGTAGGTGGAGGCGCTGCGGGTGTAGACCGCAGTCCTGGGCAGGCCCTGGATAATGACAGCTAGGTGTTGGACATCATTCTATCTCTGGAGGTCACTTTCATGCTGGCCACGGCCCAAGCCTCAACTCTAGCCCCGCCTACCCCCTGGCAGCCATACAGCGGCAGGCTCCCACCGGGGCCTGGGAAGAGGTCCTGCATTGCCTCCAGCAGCCAGGAGCCCCTGCTCCAGACCCCGCACCAGGTCTAGTGCCACCTAGCCCCCGCACTTGGGCCCAGGCCCACCACTCTCCCTAGGTCCATGTGAGTGAAGAGCCAAAGCTGCCTGCAGCAGGGCCAGGATTTCATGCCAGCCCTGCTGGCCCTGGACACTGGCTACTGGAGGGGAAGCCATTCATGCCAGGGGAGCACTGGCTGCCATCGTCCTTGGGCGAGCTCCTCACCCACTACACTTGCTGCAGCACGCGCACCCATGGACATGAATGACTGGTGCCTCCCGAGACTGGGGAGGCACCATTTGTAGGTGGCAGTGGGGACCGCCCGCATATGCCAGCAGTTGTGTCGGCAGTGGGGGGGTGGTGGCTAGGGGTGAGAACTCACAGAAGCTGGCTGCAGCTTCAGTTGTAATCAATCTCAAGGTGGCATGTACCTCCCTGTGCCCCCCTTACACATTGCCTGTGCCCATGGAGTAATGGCCAGAGGCCAGGGTGCTGACTACCTGTCCCCAGGGCTCTTCTAGGCCCACTGGGTACCCCCAACCCATGGTCTCCCACCCCAGGATGGCACACAAGGGACATATTACATCGTTTTCATGGGGAAGAAAGTTTTTTATTGTTGGTGGGTGGGGTGGGGTGGGTGGTGGAGGGGCTCTGGTTGTTGGGAAGGGAGTGGGGAGAGGATCTCTGGTTGATGTGAGGGGAATAAAAACTTGCTCTTCTTAGATATGTCTGCAGTGAGCATAGGAGTGGGCAGGGGGTATGGGGGGGTCCATGGGCAGCGATGCGGGCAGGCTAGAGTAGGGAGTGCTGGAGGAGGCAGTCAGCCAGTGCTTCCTGCATCCGGTGCTGTGGCCCCCACTGGTGGGTGCGCAGCTCTCCTGGGGCCTCGAGATTGTAGGGTGGCTATTAGGAAGGCTAAGGCAGAGATGGAACTGGGACTAGTGACAAAGATAACAAGAAGTCCTTTTTAAAATACTTAGGGGTTACAAAGAAGGTGCCAAATAATGTGGGGCCTCTGCAGGACATGCTTGGTAATCTGGTGGTAGCACCAGATGACAAAGCTAATCTCTTTAACAGATTCTTCGCTTCCATTTTTCTGAGCAGGGACAGGGACCTCCCCCACACTGGGATTCCAGATGGACCCAGGGGAGGCACAGCCAGGCCCAGGGTCAGTGAGGACCTAGTCAGGGAACTTCTGGAGGGACTAGATGTGTTCAAATCAGCAGGTCCTGACGATCTCCACCCCAGAGCGCTTAGGGAACTGGCAGAGGTCATTGCAGCTTTACGAGCACTCATGGTGCTCTGGTGAGGTGCCTGATGACTGGAAAAGGGCCAGTGTGGTCCCCATTTTCAAAAAAGGGAGGAAGGAGGACCCAGTAAACTATAGGCCTGTTAGTCTTACCTCGGTCCTGGGGAACTCTTTGAGAAAATTATCCAGGAGCACATCTGCGAGGGGCCAGCAGGGGAGTTTGTGCTTAGGGGCAATCAACACCGGTTCATTAGAGGCAGGTCCCATCAGACCAACCTGGTAGCCTTCTATGACTAGGTCACAAAATCCTTGGATGCAGGTGTTGCGGTGGACGTAGTCTTCCTGGACTTCAGGAAGGCCTTTGACACTGTCTCTCACCCCATCCTCATTAAAAAATTAGGTGTCTGTGATGTTGACGCCTACACAGTCAGATGGGTCACAAATTGGCTGGAGGGCCACACCCAGAGAGTGGTAGTGGATGGGTCATTTTCGACCTGGAGAGATGTGGGCAGTGAGGTTCCCCAGGGCTCGGTCCTCGGGCCTGCACTGTTCAATATCTTCATCAGCGATTTGGACAAGGGGGTGAAAAGCACCTTGTTCAAGTTCACAGATGACACTAAGATGTGGGGAGAACTAAGCACGCTAGAAGAGAGGGACAGGCTACAACTAGCTCTTGACAGGTTACAGAGGTGGGCAGATGAGAATAGGATGGGTTTCAGTATGGACAAGTGCAAGATGTTGCACCTGGAAAGGAAGAACCAGCAGCATACCTACAGGTTGGGGAACTCCCTTCTCATCAGCAAAGAGGGAGAGAAGGATCTTGGAATCACTATTGATCCCAAGATGAACATGGGCCGCCAATGTGGGGACGCAGTCAGGAAGGCTTGGACGCAGGTCCAAGGAGGTGATCCTCCCCCTCTATATGACATTGGTCAGGCTGCAGTTGGAGTACTGTGTCCAGTTCTGGGCATCGCACTTCAGGAGGTATGTGGACAGCATTGAGAGGGTCCAGAGGAGGGCCACTCATATGATTAGGGGGAGCAGGGCAGGCCCTACAAGGAGAGGCTACAGGACCTGAACCTGTTCAGCCTCCACAAAAGAAGGCTGAGAGGGGATCTGGTGGCCACCTATAAACTTGCCAAGGGGGATCAGCAGGCAATGGGAGAGTCCCTGTTCCCCCAAGCACTACCAGGAGTAACAAGGAACAACAGCTATAAGTTGACTGAGAGTAGTTCAGGCTAGATATCAGGAGGCACTACTTCACTGTCAGGGTGGCTAGGAGCTGGAACCAACTTCCAAGGGAAATGGTGCTTGCCCCTACCCTGGGGATCTTCAAAAGGAGGCTAGACAGCCACCTAGCTGGGGTCATTTGACCCCAGCATCCTTTCCTGCCCATGGCAGGGGGTCATACTAGATGATTTGCTTAGGTCCCTTCTGACCCTACCAACTATGAAACTTATGAAATTATGAAACTATGAAACTCAAGGCAGACGGTGAAGGTGCACCAGCATCCCTTGAGGCAGCAGAAGGTGCACTCCACCAGCACATGGGTCCAGCCCAGGCAGCAGTTAAAGTGGGCCTGGCAGGGGTCCAGGTAGCCAGTGTAGGGCCAGAAGAGCCAGAGCAGGAGTGGGTAGGCAGGGGCCCTGATAAGGAGAGGTGGGACCACCACAGCACCCAGCTGCAGGTCTGACACCCCTGACACAAAGCACCCACTCTCCACCAGGCCCGGCAGACCAGTGTTTCAGAAGACACGGGCGTTGTGGGCACTGCCCGCCCAGCCAGCACTCATGTGTGTGAAGGCACCTCGGGAGTCTATGATGGCCTGAAGCACCATGGAGTAAAAGCCCCTATGACTGTAGTAGGGGTCATTTCCAGGGGGCAAGCAGGTGATGGGGATGTATGTTGTGTCCAGGGCCCCACTGCTCTGGGAGGATCCCAGGGCATGGAACCCTGCCACCACTGCCATGGGGTCATGCACATGGAGCACAGTGTCCATCAGCATGTACTGGAGGGTGCTGCATACCTCCAGGATGGCTTCCCCAATGGTGGCCTTGCCTACAGCAAACAGGTGGCTGGCATACCATGATGTGCAGGCAGAGCTGCTCCAGGAGGTCCAGAAAGGTGGCCTGGGTCATGCAGAACTCCTCCAGCCACTGCTTGTCATCCAAGGTGTGCTGGGTGACATGCAGACACCAGTTCTGGCTGGCCTGGTGGGCCCAGAGGCAGCAGGGCTGGAGGCCCAGGAGGCCATGGATGGCTCCACTGGTGGCATCCAGGAACACATCCTGCTGGGGTCCAGCCAGTAGGACAGGGTGCAGATGGCAGCTGTATGGCAGCAGCCCTGGGACAGTGAGGTGTGGCTGGGCAGGAAGTTGCAAGTATCAAATTTACTTATGATTAGGGGTTTTTACTGCACACTAAGCCTGTGCATGTGTAGACAAGCATGCTTAATGTGCAGTAAACTATGAAACTGCATAGTTAAGTGTCTTATGTATATGTGCCCACTGATTTTTTTTCAAACTATTATAGGCTTCTAGCACCCAGCCAGAGCCAGAGCTCACAGTTCTCTTACCCTGAGTGGCTTCACATAGTCTAAGTAGGCTGAAAATCATTTAGGGCTAAGCTATGTTGTGTAAAAGAAGTGCTAGAACTTGGGTGGATTAAGACTATCAAACCTGTTTAATTTAGGGTTGGGAGGGGTGAAAGCAGAGTTTGGCTACAGGAGGGTTAGAGTTCAGTAGCCTATAGTCAGTAGTCAGGATTCAGAAATGAATTGAGGGAGAAGTGCTTAGAGCCATGGTATGTGTATATATGTCTACATAGGACATAAAAACGATGGGTCACACTGATCTCCACTAAGTCAGGGGATAGTTCTCAACTTGATGTCACTGCAGTGCGATTTTTAGCTTCAGTAGGACACCTCAGAATAGAGTACCTCAGAACTGTGCTGGGTATTTTATTTATTTGATTTGTTTGATTGTATGGTGCAAAGACTCATGGTGATGGCTAAAAAATAATATTTAGAGATTTGCTTTTAGGAATTGGCTTGTAGGTAGAGGTAGATGTAGTGCATTAGAACAATGGTCCAGGGGAACAGCAAGGGTTAATTGGTTTCTAAAAGTCTGTGTGAGACAAAGTCTCATGTTCTCAGCCTTCAAGGCCCACTGTATCAGAAGCTAGCAGACAAACAGGCTGGGGAAGCTGAAAACATGTACCACAGTGTTCTCTGAAAACCCATAACACGAGATAAGGATAGTGACCAGCTGCAGAGCCCCTGGGATTTCTGGTTTTGGTGGATGAACCAAATTAGGAGTTTGGGCATGCCCAAATTAAGGTGCTGGTAAATGACAAAATTAAGATGTATGCATGTGATATGTTTGAGAAACAAAGGGATATGCTAACAGAATAGAATGTGGACAGTATGATGACCACAGGGAAACCAGTCAGTGGTACCTGGAAATGAAGAGTCATCAGGAGAAAAAGAATACAAAAATGGGGATCCCAAGAGGGGGATCCCAAGGCCACCATGGGTAGAGGGTACACCACTGGCCCATCTCACCCACCCAATTGTGGGGGGGGAGGGGCAGGGGGAGGTGATGGGCATCAACTGTTGACCTCCAGGCTGTTGACATCTGATATTCAAGATGAGCACACTGCTCTCTTTGTGAACCCCCTGGGATGGGGAATAATTGATATTGTATTCTGTAATCATCTTTCTTGCATTACTTTTATTTTCTATCACTGTGTATCAATAAAATTTGCCTATTATTAAATGGAAGAAGTCATTGTCGGTCTGAGGGTTTGGGTCCACCCAGAAGGTATTAGGAATGGGTCATAAATCAAGTGCCAACACATGGCAGCTTACAGAAGAGAACAAAAAAGCTTGTAAAACAAATAAGCAAGAAAAAAGTAGCAGAAATAAAATTTCTTCTTCTTGTGTCATAAACTAGATGTTTTTCCAGAATCATGAACAAGCGATGGCTCTTTCTGTTGCTGCAATGAGGTCCTTCTTTGTACAGGTCTCACCAAGGAGTTGGCAAAGGAGCAGGTGCTCCATGGCCTGTACTTCACTGTGCTTGCATATATTCGTATCGTTAGAGTAGCTTCACTTGATCATGTTTGTTTTTGATCTTCCAGTTTGCATGTGCAGGCAATTCAGGGATCACTATGTTGGCCAGTCTAGATCAGCCAATCTGGGAAGGTTCTTCTAGGGTTTCAGGTCCATTTCAGAGAACCTGACTATGGATAATCTTTTCTTCCATAATCTAAGTCGCATATCAGCCATTGTGTCCAGCAGTGCAACACTGGTCACAAAACTCTTGTGCTTTACGCCATTTAATTACTTCTGTGTGACCATAGAGTGGATGCCAGGGTTCTCTCCCTGCCATGACCTTTCTTTTTGGCTCTCTACATTTCTTCTGATATCAGGTGGTGCAATGCCAGCCCGTAACTACAGGCTATCCTTTTGGTGTTGGCCATAGACATTCTGTTATTTCATAACAGCTGTTATTTAGAACTAGCTCTAGTTTCTTGGCATGAACTGATCATTCCCATACTGGACATGCATACTCTAGAGTAATACAAGGCAACAACAGTGGTTTTTAATGTAGATGGGTTCACTCCCCAATGAGGTGACAAATTTTTGAAGTACGTTGTTGTGGGTGCTGACTTTCTCTTTCATCTTCGCTACATGTGCTTTGAAGAAAACTTGTAAAAACCTAAAATCCTAAAGTATTTAGTATAGAAACCTAAAATACTAGATAAGTAAAATAAGTTAAGTTACTATATTTACTTGAATCCAAGGTGAGGTTTTTGCCCTCAGCCAACTTGTGGGGAGGGAGCCCTTATCTTAGATTTGGATACTGCCCCAGGGCAGGCGGTAGCTCAGTTCCAGCTTTGGCCCTGGGCAACATGGACACCATTGATGACCCCAATGCATTTTGGAGCACCTATGCAGGTGAATCGTTATTACCTCCTGGGGGCTGAAGAGATGGAGGAAGAATAGTGCTATCACTTTCTGGATGGTTTGGCACATCTGGACTGAGGATCCAGCTGCAAACTTGACCATGCTGAAGTGGTTGACCGCAGATTGAAGGTTGTCAGAAGTTGTCAGCTTCCAGATTGACTGCCACCTACTTCTCAATGGACACAGACACTTTTATGCTGGTGTCTTGCTGCTGGAACAATGAGGCCTGCTCAACACAAATCCCCATGAAGGTAGGCCTGCCCCTCTTGAAGCCCTGCTGCCACTGTCTGTCATTCTAAGTCCCCAAGGCTAACCTACCAGTCATGGCTCATCTCCTGGCCCAAAAGCACATGGTTTGTAGGTAGTCTCAGCAAAGACTGTAGTCTATGGCATCCCAGGTCTTTTCATCCTCAGGCATGTTGCAGCTGGATATGCAGGGCATGTAGCATGATTTGAGGAAGTGCCTTTTGTGTGCCTGGGTCATGGTGCTGTAAGCTGCCATGATGTAACCCAGTGCTGTCCAATCTTTTTCCTCCATGAATTGAATCAGCAGTGCCAGGTTGGCCCATGGGCCTGATCTCGTCTGTGGGTCTGATCTGGCATGAGGTGCTAGCCCAGCTGGGGTCTGATGCAGCTATGCACAGACTGCTCAGCTGGCTCCCAATCCAGCCATGTAGGGCTGGGGCCCATTCCAGCTATGCATGGTTGGCCTGGCCATGGTCTAGTCCAGCTGTGTGGGATCAGCATGACTGGGACCTCATCCAGCTGCAGGGGATCAGTGCACCCCTGGGGCCTGATCCAGTCATCCCCAGGAAGTCATCCCCAGGAAGAGCCCCGCATAGCCCATCAGCTCCTCCAGATGCGCAGCACGGGGATCCAAGGGGGGGAGGGGTCCTTAGGGCTGTGCAAAGCTTCGGTCCCTGATTCAGTTCAGCGGAAATTTGGCCTGATTTGGTGGCTAAATCGCTGAATACAAATTGAATCAGAGGACCCTTTAATCTCTCTGAATCAGATCAGAACCCTTTGAATTGATTTGGAGAGATTTCGAAAGATTCGGAGATTCAGACATAGAGACAGCTTTAAATGT
Source organism: Alligator sinensis (assembly GCF_000455745.1). Taxonomy (NCBI): domain Eukaryota; kingdom Metazoa; phylum Chordata; order Crocodylia; family Alligatoridae; genus Alligator; species Alligator sinensis. The sequence continues at coordinate 1,756,272 of NW_005841974.1, read as the reverse complement.
TTTTTCTACATTCCTCTAGGTAGCAGGCGGCTCGCGAATGTTGCAGTGCTGGGGTGCATGAAGTGTGCTACAGAAGCGCGGGGGGCTCCCCAGCTTGCTCGGCAGCAGACCTGGAAATGGACCACAAACACTTCCTGTCCACGTCTGGATGTCAGGGAGCACACGGGGGGGGGCATGCCCTCCTGGCTCAGCAACTGGTGCCTCCTGGGTCTTGGGGGGCACTCGGGGGGGCCAAGCGGTGAGGTGGGGGGGGGGGAACAGCCCTCCCCCGCCCCATGAGCTCCTCAGCAGACCTGGAAGTGGATTTAGAACTTCCGGTCCACTTCTGGGTTCGCCGCTGAGCATGTGAAGGTTCCCACTGCACTCCTGTGGGACGCTCCACCCACCCAAGCATCTCAGCATTCACAAGCCATGCTGGTACCTCGAGGTATGTAGAAAAAAACATTTAAAGCTGTGTCTATGTCTGAATCACTGATTCTCTGAATCAGCATCAAATGTTCAGATTCAGATTCATCTGAATCGAATCAGGGACATTGATCTGAATCAACGAATTGAATCACTGTCCCGGATTCAGGCTGAATCTGAATTGAATAGGGCCCACTTCACACATCCCTAGGGGACATGTGCCCCAGCCCCAATTTTTGTGTGGGGCAAGGACAGGCTGCAGATGAGGGCTGGGCTTAGCCTCTGTTCTGTGCCTCTGTGTCTCACTGCCACTGCTTGGATCCCCGGTGTCACATCTCAGATAAGCTTCTGGACTCCAATTTTTGCACAATATGGCCCGGCCAGTGCCAGATTCACCGTGAATGGGGCCCCGGCTGGGCCGGGTTGTGAGGCAATCGGAGCCTGGAAGCTCAACCAGGGGTGTGGGTAGGCAGCTCCCACTGCTGCGCATACTGTGGGACCCAAGACAGGGGGGGAAGTTCCCCCTGCCTTGTCTCCCCTGTGCCAGGTCCCTGGATAAGCCCCTGGGCTCTGATTGTCCCATGACCTGGCCTGGCCAGGGCCCCATTCATAGTGAATGGGGCCTTGGCTGCACTGGGTGATTGGACAATGGCAAGGCAGGCCACAGCTGCGAGCTGGGCTCAGCCTCTGCGTCTCACTTCTGCCACTGAAATACATGGTGCTACACTGCACCACTTTCAAAGCAGCAGTGGCAGTGAGACACAGAGGCACAGAACAGAGGCTGATCCCAGCCCTCAACTGCAGCCTGCCCTTGCCCCACACACAAATCATGGAGGGAGGCAGTCATTTTCATTTTCAGCAGAATGATTTGCTCTGCCCCTTCCCCACTCTCTCCTCCACTGTGGGGGTCTCGATCTGCCCGTCCCCCCAGCCCAAGCAGTGATAAAAAAAGATTGAAAGAAACTTACTTGCTTGAGGCTGGTTTGGCTGCGATCACACAGGGTATCTGAGTGTGCCCACCTTTTCCCCCCCTTGCTGCAGCAGGCTGCCCTACAGCCCTACCTGCTGCCCTGCTTTGGGGGGCTGAGCCCGGTTAGCTCTGAAGAAGCCTGGGAGATCAGTGTTGGCTTCAGCACCGTTTTACTTTCTTCAGCTGGTAGGAGCCTATACATCTGTAAAGTGCTGAAGCGCTTCAAGCTACAATTAGGGCAGGATTTGAAGTGTTTCACATTTAGTCTACACCTTGTGTTATGGAGCAAAGATTTCCTCCTTTATCTGGTGGGTTTTCACAACTTCATTCTAGTGATGCTGTTCCAAATTTGTTTTGTTTTTCAGCCAAATTGTGGCTTGTTCAGTTACCATCTTGAAATTAAGCTTGCATGGGAGAAAAACTGTGATGGTGGTATGGGGCATGGCTAGCAGAGTGTGGGTAGTATGAGATCAGTGACTATTTGCAGCAACACCCAGAAGGATCTACGCTCTTTTTTCTGATTGAGATTGGCCCAGAGTAGGGCCAGCAATTTCCAGAGTGAGAAATAATGTGTTTTGCTAGCTGATCAGTCTGAGCTAGTGAGTAGCTAGTGAATCTTAGATGAAGTTGGGCACAGGCTGAAGTGAAGGGGCCAGCCACCCTGTGATTATGAGGGCCTGGAAACTGAGCAGAACAAATTTACTGTGCAGAAGTCTGGTCACAATGGCCTTAAAAGCTCTGAATCTGGGGAAAATGTTCTTTCTGCTTCTTTCAGCACTTTTTAAATAGACACTGTAATGTTATGGGGCTATGTCAAGCATGTATAACCAAGCTTGAACAGAGCTCTGCATTCCCCCTGGATTCTTTGCACAGGCCTTATATGGGAAGAAAGCCTTATTTCCCTGCCTGCGTGCAGTTCCTGTGGAAGTATGTGAACACCATTCTCAGGCCTGCCAGATTCTTCCTGTGGTATGTGGGTGACTATGCACAGATTATTTATTGAGAATCAGGCATGGGAAGCATTGCCAAACTTTCCCAGATATTTCACTTCCTTTCTGTGAAAAGAATAAAACCTGATGTAGATTTCTGAGAAAAATAATTGCAGGTCAGAGATGTTGCTCCCCAATGACTGACTTTGCCTGAAAGATTCTTGGCACCAAGGGTTCAAGGGTCAGATGCTTTCATGTCAGAAGTTAAATGTTCCTTCACAAAACACTAAAATTTTAGAATGAGCAGATGGTTTCATATGAAAATTCCAGCATCAAGTGGACTCTCAGGTGACTTGCACCTTATTTCTCAAGAGCCAGTCCTATTTTAAGAGCTGTGATTATGGGCACGAATTGAGATCCTGTTGACTTGCTTTCAAGTGCTGTAAACTGGAACCTGACCTACTGCTGTGGGTGTCTGTGTTGCAAAGGAAGATTTATTACCCCTTTTTCTGGGTGAGGAGTCAGTCTGAGCTGCTCTTTCGTTTACCCATCTCTCTTGGTTATCAAGGGGCTAGCAAATTTCAGCCCTTGCAGCCGTTCTTTCAAAGCAATTTCCCAAATATGGTTGGGGGTAGATGCACACAACACAACTGTCTTGAGATCTTATGCCAAAACGAGCAACAGAGAAGGCAAACTAAATAGATTTTTTTTTCTCAGACTGAGTGCTGTTTGTCTGGTGTAGCTGTTGAGTGAAGTAATTTAACACATTGATATATACTCTGGGCATTATTCTTGTTGAGGCACTAGTGTCACCTGGAAGCAAAGGGGCTTTTACAGAAGGAACTCTTTTTTTTCAAGTGTTTGTTGGGGGCTTGAATCAATTGGATTATAACTAAAAAACACAGGGCTCCTATACATGAGCGCAGAGGCTGGAATTCCAGTGTGTCGGAGCAGACTCAATTAATTACTGAGCCCCAGCAACCTCCTGCATCTCATGTATCAGCGTTCCTGCACTTAAAAATGGTGGCAGGGGCACTTGAACTAAAGTTTGTCAAACTCTAATTAAAGTGCTGCCCCCTCCCACCCTGACAGCATGTGTAAAAGTGCCTACAAAGTTTAAACCAAACGGAAAATGTAAAGACCTTCCTTAGGATACAACAAACTTCTGTCTTTTATTGTTTCATTTCAGCAAGAGTCTGACATGGGGTTTGGATGGGGTAAATAGTGCTGATGCTTACTGAGTTTTTAAATGGTGCTTGGGAGTGGGAGTTCAGGTAGGGTAACATATTCATGAATACCCTGTGAAAATCTTTTTGAAGTAAATTCAGTGATTATTTAAATTTGCGGAGGGAAGGCACAAGAGGGGTCTGGAGAGAATTCCACATAACACGGTCCAAAAATTTGTTGGTTCCAACTGAACGTCTGTCCAACTGACTGGGAAGTAACATGGAAGGCAACTCTGAAATAAAAGGTGCTTTGCATATGCTTGGTAAAGATTTAAGGTACCTGACTACATCAGAGTTCAGAGCAATGGAACTGGTCTCTGAAGCTTCACTTTTGCTTTAGCTACTTTTGGTCAGAGAGCATAGCAATTATACTCACATGACAAAATGGACCAAAAAGAGAACAGTATGAATCCGTCTGCATCAGTTGTCTTGCAGGGCAAAATTCTCCTCTGTGTAGAGAACCAGCTTGAAGGTTTGGTACTGCTTATATTTCCTTGTTAGGAATAAAGAGTGGAAGAATAGGGAGATAAAGTGACTGTGGCTAAAACTTGAAAGGGTTCCTTAAAGCCCATTCTCCCAAGATGTCTTGAAGTTTCAGGATTGACCTCAGCATTGGTAGTCACAGACATAAAGAAAAAGCAAACAGATGAAAAAGCACAGTGTAAACAGGAAACTATAGAACAAGAAATCATTAAAAAACTAGACTGTGTTAAGTATGGTTTAAACAGGGATACAGATTTTCTGATTGCCTCAATTAGCTTTTGTGACCCTTTTGTTCCTATGGGTGTTGACAGATATGCAGGCCCCCTCTCTAATTCAAGGTGCTTACATAAAGCACCATGAGTTAGATTCTGTCCCCGCCCCACCCCGCAACTCAACAGACGTTCACCTGTTGGGTCATGGAGGGGGATCAAGCCTACCTGCAGGAGCCAAAAGAGGTTGCTTGCATTTGAGGAGCTGTCCCCTGTCCATTAGGCCTGTGTGAAGCTAGTATTCACTTTGGATTTGGATCTGGCTGATTAGGGGGGACAGTGATTCGATTCAGTGATTCGAATCACCGTTCTGACTCGATTCAGCTGAATCTGATTTGGAGCTTCAGCAGCAGCTGAATCTCTGAATCTCTGAATCAGCCAGGCCAGGCCAGGCCAGTCCCCTGCCCCTCTCCAGCCCAGCAATGGCCGCCCCCACCTGCCCCAGGTCCTGCCACTTGGGGGAAAAAAAAGCCCCAGCTCAGCAGGTGCTGCCAGGCAGAGGGTGATCCCCGCTGCCCCCCACTTTCCCATGCTGCATGAAGGGCTCTGCACTAGCCCCTGAACCCCCAGCCCCACAACAGCTGCCTGCATGGGCCAGCTCCAGCCCTTTAAGGAAAAAAAAAACCTAAAGAAACCCCAGGACTCACCGGTCCTGCCGGCGGGGGTGATCCCCGCTGCACCGCACCACAAGGGGGCTCTGCAGGAGCCCCCCAAGCCCCAAGGATGCACCAGGAGTGGAGAGTCCCAGGGCTTTTCTCTGCTTTTTTTTTTCTTAAAGGGCCAGAGCCCTGGCAGGCAGGGCAGCCATGGGGCAGGGGGGCAGGGGAGCAGGGCGGGGCTCAAGGGGGCTCGTGCAGAGCCCCCCGTGCAGCGTGGGTCAGTGGGGATCTCCCCCCGCCGCACAGTACCCGGT
>NW_005841974.1:1741754-1750996 GCF_000455745.1 Alligator sinensis | reverse complement strand
CTCCCTAGTACTTCCCAGCTTGCAATGGCTGCAGCCCTCTGCTGCAGCCACTGGGGACTGCACAAATCATCAAAGCTCTCTGAACCTTTGCCAAAGCTTTGGAGAGCTTTGAATCGATTCAGACCTTTAAATTGGTCCCCTGATTCAATTCAGATTCAGGCCAAATCGCCTCTGAATTGAATCACTACCTGAAGCTTCTTGCAGCCCTACTGCCCATCTCCCCAGTTCTGGGGCTATTAGCAGGAAGCGGTGGGGAGGGGGAACAAGGTGCTGGCTGGGGTTTGCCCAGCCTGAACAGGAGGGTGTTGTTGGGGAGGGGGCTACAGGGTTGGGGGACTCCAATCCACCCCCGCTTCCAGCTCAGGCTAGGCAAACTCCAGCTGGCAGCCTGCTTCCCCTCTGCCCTCCCTTCCTGCTGCCAGTCCCAGGGTTGGGGCTGGGCTGATGCAGCCCAGCCCCGATCACACAACAAATGAACATTAGGGAACACAAGTTCCCTAGGGCTCTCTAAAGTGAAGTGCCTTCATCTGGTACCTCATTTGATGAGGGTTAATTTGTTGTGCGATTGGCCATACACGTGTGTCATGGCACAGCTGTAGAGCGCTTTCAGGTGGCTGAGCACGTAAGAAACATAACTTCTGTCTATGGCCTATGGGTTCTTTGCTTGTATGCCTCTCACAGCATTTTTCCTCCTCCCCCCCGCACATCCCTGGTTCTCTCCCTCTTGCTTTCCTACCTAACATATTCTAATCACTTATTCCACTTCATGTTCTGCTTTCTGTATGTGTGTCCTTTCACAGTATCTGATGATGTGAACTTTAGTTCTAGAAAGCTTGTGGTCTCTCTATTATATCTCTATAAAGGCTGAAGTTTCATTGTCATGGTGGAATGTTGACAGAGTTACCACTCTTCACTTTCCAAACACACAACAGAACTATAAATAATTTCATAGATTTCATAGACATTAGGGCTGGAAGGGACCTTGGAAGATCAACGAGTCCAGCCCCCTGCCCCAGGGGCAGGAAGTCAGTAGGGATCATAGGATCCCAGCAAGATAAACATCCAATTTTTTCTTGAAGGCGTTCAGAGTAGGTGCTTGAACCACCTCCAGCGGCAGGTGATTCCAAACCTTGGGGGCTCAGACAATAAACTTCCTTATGTCCAGCCTGAAATGGTCTTGGAGGAGTTTATGACCATTCGACCTTGTCATCCCTTGGGGTGCTCTGGTGAACAGCCGTTCCCCCAGATCCTGGTGAGTGCCCTGATAAACTTATAGGTGGCCACCAGATCACCTCTGAGCCTGCGCTTTTCCAGGCTGGAGAGTCCCATAACTGTAAGCCTCTCATCATATGGTCTGTTTTCCTGACCTCTGATTATCCATGTGGCTCTCCTCTGCACTCTCTCAAGCTTCTCCACATCCTTTTTGAATTGTGGAGCCCAAAACTGGATGCAGTACTCCAGCTGCAGCCTCACCAAGGCCAAGTACAATGGGAGAATGACATCCTGGGATTTGCTTGAGGAGCATCTATGGATGCAAGCCAGTGTTTTGATCGTTTTACTAGCTGCAGCATCACATTGAAGGCTCATGTTCATCTTGTGGTCAATCATGATCCCCAAGTCCCTTTCGCCCATAGTGCTAGCTAGCATAGCACTGCCGAGCCTATAAGGATGTTGCAGGTTTTTCTTCCCAAGGTGGAGAGCCTTGCATTTTTTGGTGTTAAACACCATCAGGTTCTTGTCCGCCCATTTCATGAGTCTGTCAAGGTCAGCCTGGATCACCCCCCTGTCCTCAGGTGTGGATGCTTTACCCCAGAGTTTGGTGTCATTGGCAAACGTGGCCAGTCCGCTTCTGATACCAATGTCCACATCATTAAAGAAGATGTTGAATAGTGTAGGCCCAAGAACAGAGCCTTGAGGGACCCCACTGGTCACAGTGCACCATAACGATTGTCTTCCATCAGCCACCACCCTCCGACCACGGAGCCAATTCCCCAGCCAGCAGATCGTGGTGAGGCTGAGGCTGCAGTTAGCCAGTTTTGCTAAGAGGTGATCATTGGATGCCAGATCGAAGGCTTTTTTAAAGTCAAGATAAATGATATAATGAAAAAAGTAAATTTTGGAGGCTTTAAATTTTTAACATAAAAATATAATTTCCCTATTTTTTTTATTCCCTTCAGGCTTTATTGTTTGAATAAAGAAATATCTTTTCCCTCTCTGAGTTACTTTATTTTTAAGCCATTATATGCAAATATGCATTTTAGCTTTCTTTGTTTTCACAAGTCTCACAAAAAATTGGATATTTCAAAAGAAAGGAATTAATCGTGATGGGTGGACACAATATTTTGAGTTTTTTAAAAGGATCCTGTATTCTTGGTTACATTAATTTTTGTATATATATTTTTGGAAATCTTTTACAAAGTGTAACAACTATATTTTTAAATTGGTCATTCAGATATGAAAGCAGGTGTCCAAACATATCTGCAATGCTTAGGAATTGGGTATAAAGAAGCAGAGATCAGTGTTTGTTGGAACATCTTGGATCTGTTAAAACTCATTAACAGTGTATGAGAGTAAAATCAAAATGCAATAGTATAATACTGGCTTCCAGGAATGTGCAAACAGCATGAAATCATCTGATAGCAAATAGCTTGAAATGTTTATATATGATCTTCAGTACTTTAAAAGTCAACATTTCATATATAGTTTTCAGAACGTTAAGAGTGATGTTTTGTTATGATATGGAAATATTACATTAGAAAATACAAAATAAAGAGACAAAAGGAATTAGATTTTATGGAAGCTATCACTATTTTTCCCTAAAACTATTCATACAGTAATTTGATATAAAACAAACTTTTGAGAAAAGAGGCCAATTTCAGGTAACATTGTTGAAACATCTGGGGCTGCCAGGGTCTTTTAAAGATCCTGAGATAAAATCAAAATGATGTACTGGCAATTTTCTTATTTATTTAAATACAAAAAAGAGCACCAGTGTCCCAGTATTAGGGATTCACTTAAAGGGTTTGGTAAAATGCCAATTTATCTCTCCCAAATGAAGAGATAACCAAACACTGAGAAATGCCTCCAGCCTGTGCTAAAGGGAAGAACAGAACTGCACAGTTTTGAATCACACTAGTATCCATAGCGCACATTTGCAAAAACTCTTGCATCAGATACCTTATAACTCACACCAGCGGCAATGCGTAGGGGGTTCACGTACATGCCCTGAGAACGCTGGTGTACCCCCTGTCCCAGTGTCCCAGAAGTGCCAGCGGCACACCACTGCCAGTTGCGGGTAGGCAGGATTGGCTGTGGGGGGGACCCCCCCAGCCTGTGGGATTGGCTGCTGGGGGACCCCTCTAGGTTGCTGACTGTCCAGTTGGGGGCGGGGGGGTAAGTGCCCCCCGTGACTCAGGAGGCATTAGTCGCCCATGCCTCACACAAACTAAGTCCTTACTGTTTCTGTTTACAAGACTTAGATTTCCTGGACTGCTACAAAACTTTTTTTTTTTTTTTTAAATCTTGGGGTAACTAATCTACATGAGAAGTCTCAAGTTAAAACTCTTAGCTGGCAAGGGTTTACCATGAGGTCAACTTGTGGGTAAAGGTTGACCTTGGCCAGTTTATCCTGTGGTAGAACTAATTTGCCTGTATACACTTCTTTTTTTATCTTAGGATAGCTTCATACATTAGTCTCCCCAAGGTGCAAATGCACTTTTGTAAGTTGGCACAATTCCTTTCTGTTGTCGCTCTTTCACCTTCTATCAAAAGATCTTGCAGAAATCTCCTAGATAATGTATTGCCTCCACTGAGCTAAACAGCCCTAGTTATCGTTCGTGGCAGTCCCATGATATGAGAATGACTGATGATAATGATGCCCCCACCTGTGTGTGTCTGTGTTTTGTTACACTGATGTTTTGAAGTGTTGCTCTTCACACTAGCACCTATATTTCAACACTGAAATGGATGTACACACATAAGAGAATTAGTTATTAAATGCCTCCTTTCCTTCATTTACTGTTCACTAGTCTCCTTTTTTAAAAAGTCTGTCATCCCATCAGGGGATCAAAAACCAATTTCATGTGGCATGGACAGCCAATCACAAACTACAAACAGTTAAAAATGAACAGTATGCAAACAATTCATAGGCAAAAATCTGTTTGCATCAGCTATCCAAACAGCTGCAAATGGCGAATCAATTCACAAAAATCAAGCTCTTCACAGAAAGTTTCCAGGTAGAAAAAATGACTAAATTGTTCAGATAATGAATCACTAATTTGATCAGCTCAGCTATTGAGAAGGAATGCATATATAGTAAATATTTATCCACACAACACACAGCATTATGGACACACATTTATACATAATTCACACACACAGACACACACGCATGCTTATTTGAAGAAAGTTCTTTCACCAAAAAGGAAAAGAAACAAGAAAATAAAACAAATTAATTCAACTAAGTCATTTCACAGGACACTGTTCCTGTTTGCCCAAACAGTCCTGAGCTCTAACCAAGGACACAGAGGTAAATACCGAGAGGAGGTCCACAGGCAACTATGAGTAACACAACAGAAAGGAACAGCTTTCTTTTAGAAGATATACCAAAACACAGTTCACCTTCTGGTCCAGAAGAGTGATGATTCTTGACATGCTCAAGGAACTTTAACGGTATCCAGTAAGAGTAATTAAACAAACTTTTGGAATTAGCAAAGTACCTGTCATCTTAGCTCTCTAATGGAAATCCATGTCTTTCTGGACATGATCTCTTCCACAAATAGCAGGCACAGGCCTGTATATAAGTTGGGGCTACACTTTTTTTAAAGATTATAAAATGGGAAGCTGTATAACTAGTTTGCTTGATCTTAAAATGCTGCCTTGAAACATGCATTTTCTGAGGGTTTACAGCCACGTTCTTAGAAAGCCAGCTTTAGGCAGCCTTATTTCTACTTCATATTCAGTGGTTTTAGTTAGCATTGTATATACACTGGCATTGTTCAGACAGTGCTGGACATCTTGGTTCATTCAGACAAAAATCAAAGCCAGACCTTTCTCTTATCACTCCCCTGGGCCTTGCACAGTCACCTCTGAGTGGCGAGACATGACAGTCCTTAGAACGGCAAGAGGACAAGGAGGGGTGTCTGAACATGCAGCTGCTTCTGAACTGTATGGCATCAATGTTCTGATCAATAGTCCTTCCCATAGTCAGTGGACTACTGCTGCAGAGGGACTACTCAGAGCTTGGGGAGGCAGCAGAGTCCATGTCTTCTGGGTCATGCTCATGTGGGGACACTGGCTGCCCACCTTTAACACGCTTCCACTTCATTCTTCGGTTTTGAAACCACACTTTAACCTGAATTAGAAAGGGAAAGAATTGATGATCAGTTCCCTTACCTCTATATCTGTCTGGGCATCATATTTCTAATGGGCCTTTCTCTGCATCGGCTAAGCACAAAAGGCCAGATTTTTATAGGTGTTTAGGTGTCTCATTCCAACAAAATCAATTCTTTAAAGTTCTATAATTCTTTTTCTTCACTTGATTGATTCCTTTATTGGACATATATTAAGCTCTGATGTAAGGCCCCTTGTTAAGAGCACACCATAAGGATGAAAGCATGCTGACCTCCTTAATTCTCTACACTCTTATCCTCTCAAGTGATTGCTCAACATCTTTCTAACCTATAGGCTAAGTACAGACAGTCAAAAGCCCGAGGCTGCATCAATTCAATCTCTTCAGGTTAGTCTAAGCTGTGTCGATTGAACCACTAAACAAGTGAACAGACATTCATTTTTTATTCCAGAAATGCAGCCACATGCCTGCAGTGGCCCAGACCAAAAGCCGGGTGGTGCTAGAGCATGCCTCCCTGCTCAGCTGGAGCAGACAGCTTGGGCCAACGCTAGCCCACCCACCCTGTGAGAGTAGGGTTTTGTGGGGGATGTGCAAAGCATCCTGGGATGCTGGGGGACTGTAAGTTAACTTGATTCTGGAGGGGATCTGGGACAGAAGTTCAATAAACTAATTAACCTAAATCTGTTAAGTCTGATATATATCCATTATATACATCCAGTTTTATCTTAAACCACTTTCAGCCATTTTGAAAGTGGTTTATGTGCCCTGAACTTATGTTGTGTTACAGATTTGAACCAGTTTCCTATCACTTACACCAGTTTCTGTGTAATTTCTGTCCCTAGCCATAAGGAGGACACCTTGTCAAATAAGAATCTAATGCCCTCTCATGCCCGTGCCCATTATTACTGAGCCAGGAAGCTTCCTGGGATTCTACAGGATTTGGGAACTTCAGAGGATTGTTTCAGCTCAGTCATGCTCATCAAAGTCTGAAAAGTATCACCAGATCCTCCTTCAGTTATGAGCCTGTTGGTGTGTGCCAGTGAATGTTGAGAAATAATTAAGATGTGTCAAGGCTCTGGGTGCTAGTCATCTATTAATACGTTTTCTGCAGCTTACATGAAAATAAACGAAGTTAACCAAATACCAAAAATGAGTTTCTTGGTTATGTCATAGTTAAAATACAGTTGCCATATATGTTACAACATTTTTAGGGTATGTGCATATATTTATGCACACTTGCAAAGGTAGAAATTGGTGTCACATGGATATATATGATTCACCTTCTTGTGTAGGCAGACATAACTCTGTAAAATCACAGTTGAAGAGGCAGGGATTCAGGAAGTACCTGTCTCTCAGTGAGGTCCAGGTTCACTGCTATCTCATATCTCCTGAGCCTTGTCAAATAGTTATGGTGAGCAAATTCTGCTTCTAATTCCCGCAGCTGCTCCTTGGTGAAAGCTGTCCTCTCCTTCCGTGCTTTGCTGCTGGCTTCTGGCTTGCTACCAGAGTCCTGGTTTTCTAAGAGGCAAATGCATATTTTGTGTGAACTGTATTCATGGCAGCTTACCCAGCTATATGGTTAAAGAACTAAATCTTGCTTTAAGTCACAAGTGGAAGTGAGTATAATGGATTCATTCTAGCCCTCTTCATGACAACAGTCGCACAACTTGACATTAGTGTCAGTTTCTAGTTCAACAGGCAAAGAAGTGGGACACCATAGCGGTGGGCTGCATGTGAAGATAAGGGGTTCAGTAGCAGAGGCTGTGGAAACAAGGACTAGAAGGACAATGAGTTATAGGTTAGGACTGAAAAGCCCTTCAAAGACGTGTGAAAGAATCCTAGGCACTTATGCATGTCTCCATCAAGCACTACTTGTCACTCCCTTTCATTTGCATATTTTTATATATCTGCATTTGCACCTAACTGTCTTCTGTGGTGCCTTAGACTTTAGTCTCAAAGCCTATGCTCTTAATGAGGTGTATGGTGACCTCTGCTGGTCCATGTGAGAGTAGTGAAAGTCATTTTGCAAATATCTAGGGCTATTTATTTATTTATTAGATTTATATGCTGCACTCCCCCCCCCCCCCCAAATATATATACAAAGCTCAAGGAAGCATGTATAAGTTATTTTGCTCTTTTCTAAAACAAGTGAAGAGAACAAAACAGGAGAAACAAAGTAATATATCAAAGCCAGTAGTTGATTAAAACAAACTGGGTACTAAATCAAGTACTAAAACAAATCAAGTACGAAATAAATGCACAGTAACTGGAGTTACTGTGTAGTAGCACTGGTGAATGCCTTTTAAGTGACATGACTGCACAATAGCCTATTAATACTATGCAGTAGTGTATTAGCACTGTTTGTTCTGTGATGCGCTACTGTGCAGTATTATTAGGTTACTGCACTGTTAGTGTCTCATGTAGATGTGCCCACTATGTAGGAAAAAACACCAAAATAGTATCCCAGCTAAGCCTTGCCTGATAAATGCCTGCCCAAGAAGGAAGGTCTTACAGTGCTTCCAATAAATGTCTAGGCTCAGGTTTAGTGGGTCTCAAAGGGGAGAGTACTAGAGCTAAGGCATGAGTATCAAAAATGACCTCCAATGTGCTTTTTCCAAGCAAACTTGGTGCATTGATGATACTTGCAGGTTGCTCTTGGGGATTGCAATGGGGCATAAGGGGCAAGGCAGTCCCACCCCCCACCCCTGGTATATAGTGCTCAGGCTGTAAGGCTATATGGTTTGATACCAAGACCTTGGATTGCTCCCAGAAAGCCATTGAGCCAGTGCAGACTCTGGCACTGGAGTTATGTGCTCCCAGTGATCCACCCTGTTAGACGGTGGGCCACCACATTCTGTAATAGCTGGAACTTCCAGATGTCTTTCAAACTCTGAAGAGCCAACCTCAGTGTGGATGTGGAAGTCACACAGAACAATTGGATCTGGTTTTGGAATATGAAGAAGAAAAGAGGATGAGTTAACAATGAGCACTGAAAAATCAGTTGCCTTGAGCTTAGTGCATGGTTATGATAAGGGTTTATAATACACAGCCCACTCCACTCTGGTGCCTGCAGATACCCTGGAAATGTGTTTAGAACTTAAACCTAACCACAGAAAAAATCTCATTGGAGTGAAAACATAAAATATGCTGGCATCAGTAACTTCATGGCCATCTCTGTTATTTAGGCACTTAACTTTATTTCATGCTTTCCTTAACTCTCTTTTTGTGGATGGTGTAGTTGGTGGCAAAATAGCCCTAGGAAGGACATATTTCCAAAGCTTGCCTTTTAACTCTGGTCCAGAGAATTGCCATCCAAGCAACAATTTTAAAAATTCTAATGGTGCTGCAGCCTCAGGTAAATGGACAGCTTGTAAAGCAATGGTTATTGGACGTTTCCAAGCAGTGTAGGGACAGAACTCCCCTACTTCAGAGAACAAAGCCAAAGCTTATGCCTTCATGATGGAGGCATGTTTCCAAGTGCCTGAACTCAAAAATGAGTTCTGAGTTTTAATGGAATTGAAGATTTTTGTTGGCACATGAAAGCTAGCTTAATATATATATATATATATATATATGTCTGTAATTGATTAATAATGCCATTGTCCATTGATTCCTTTGCTGACTGAAATGAAGACCTCTGCACTCCTGATTTGCAGTTTGGAGCATTTGGTTACTTCGTTGGAAAGAGCAACTTTGGACATTTGAGATTTGAAGATGAAGCAGAGGAGTGTAAAAGACAATGGGAAGGCAATGTGCATCTTGCCAAACTGCTCAGAATGTCTGGACTATGCTGAATTTTGGGTTTTGCAGCACTACCTTCCCTGCGGGGCTCTACTTTGTTCTTTAGCCAACTTCCAACTCTGTCTTATATAAATATTTTCATCATTTAGTA